>NC_138891.1:132022255-132440531 GCF_965194825.1 Balaenoptera physalus | reverse complement strand
CAATGCATGTTTGCAGCTCATCCCGATGTTTTCATCTGTGACCTAAGCTGAGTAACCAGCTTTTTGAACAGCTAACTTTGCTGAGATTCAATCAGGAACAGGCTTTATTTTTCTCCAGTCACTTCCAACCTGCCTCTTTCGAGCTCTTTTTTCACTTCTTGATGGTGTCTCAGACAGATAATGGAGATGTTCGGTCGGTTTCAGTAGTTAGAAGAGCCTCCTTATAAAATGATCCCAGCTGACCCGACTTACTAATTTAACGTGAGCTTCAGCCTCAGGTCCATTTCACAGCACAAGCCTGGCTCTTGAGTGGGGCTGTGCAGTGTCCATACTCCTCCTCTTCCCTCTGCATCCTGCTTCCTGAACCTCCAGATTCCAGCAGGTGGGAGCAGGATCAGATAAAAAGAGAAGTCTCTCATCCAGAGTGCTGCTGGGCTTCCTCTTGGGCAGAGGTCCACGTGATGGCTCTTTCTTGGGGTGCAAGAAGGGTTTTCCAAAGCTCATGGGGAGCTCTGCCCTGGGGGTGATCTGCCCCCCTGACGACTATTTTGCCCCAGCCCCAGTCCCCACTCCTGCCCTGGTGGTCCATCTGCACAACTGCTACTGCTGGAATTCCCTGACCACCAATATCGTCTTGGGCCTTGTATCTTTGAGACAGTTTTTGCCAGGTTACTACCCATGACTTCATTTTCCCCATAGAAATGCTCACATTGTATCACACAAAAAGGTGTGAGTGTAGCTCTCCTAGCTGCCTTCTCTAGCCTTCCAGACATCACAGACTGCTCCTATCAGCCTTCTCCCTGCCCAGTTACAAAGACAAGAGGGATAAGCTAGTACATTCCTGTATATGCGCAAACTCCAGGGAACACGGTCAGTTTCTCCCAAGAAGGATCTCACCACCCCTCACTGCACTAGGATGGACCTGTGGATCCCCTCAGCTCAGCCAGCCTCCATCCAGTGAGGCAGCTTCCCTTCTGGGGGGCAAACTCAGACTCTGAGAGGTTACCTTGGAGCCCTAGTGCTCACTTGGCATCCTGGGGTGGGGGGCACTACCTCCCTCCCTAAGGCTCTCTACTACATCAACAACGAACTACTTCCATAAAACCTCTTTCTATAACTCTCCCCTTGAATGAGCTCTCCTGAAACTTCTTGTCTTCTTTATACATAGAACGTGGGAGTAGCGGAATAATCTATTTTCTTTTGGTAGAGTTATGGAAGGGGGATTAGCCGCTTTCAAGCATTCCCTTTAAACTATGGAAGTACTTACTAACTTTACAGGCCTTTAGCTGGAAGCCCTTACCGTGGGAAATGTTGCCTTCAACATTCTGTTAATCTGTGTATAGCTGTATTATAAATGGCATTGTTTAAATTCTTGGCAGTTAGAGATGCTGACCAGGGTGTATCCCACCAGATATGGTAAGAGGTAGACATTACTGCATACATAGCAGCTCAGCTGGGAGGGCACCATGAAAGAAAATTCAAAAGGGACACTTGGAAAACAGAGCAGTCATGGTAGGAAGAAAACATAAAGGAGAAATAAACCTATCACATGCAAGCATCATGAAGACCTTATCCAGACCCCTTGGCCCTTTGGGGTTCTGCAGTCATACAAGGAAGCGAAGATCAATCTTGTTCATACAAATGGGGAGAGTATATGGTTGTCACAAAGTCCCTCTCAGGGAGCTGGGGATGACCAGACTTAGCGTAGCTCTAAAGTGAACCACCTGAGCCAGGCTCACATCAGGAAGAGGAGAGAAAGAAAAACCTTTATCCCATCACAGCCTCCTGATTTAGCCTCCATGACCACAGGGGGAGTCAGTCTGGCACTAATTTGGAGATGTTTGCACTTGGCGCCTCCTAACTCATCTTTGAGAGCTCCAGGAAACCATGTGCAGCTCACCTCTACATCTTGGCATTTGGATTCTTTCTGCTTAGATCAGAAACATTCCAAATTATATAGATCTTACATATTAAACAAAGGAAGAGTATCCCAAAACATAAGGAACAGCAGGTAATCATGATATATTATGTTATAGATAAGGAATTAATGGATGATAGAGGATTGTGACATTACCCAACCAGGAGAACCTTTGGAAGGAAATATTATCAGGACAACCTGGACTCTAGTCAGTCCCCCATTCCTTGGGATGGAGGGGAAGAGTTAAAGGGAATCAGAACAGCTCCTGAACTTCCCAAAAAAGATTCCTAGATTCACTCAATTCAGAGATACCATCAACTTTGAGACACAACCCCCAAAACGGGGTAAAATAAAGAGATATCAAAACTTGAAATATCTGTTTCAATAGTGAAGTGCTTCCTGCTTTTAGAAATATTAAAATAGGAAGGAAAATCAGGAAAACAGAATAATTAAATGGCTCCTAGACTAGAAAAAAACTTTGAAAAGTCCTTTAGCTGACCATGTGCATTCAGGCAGGCCCCTACACTCTCACTCAAATCAAAGGAAGTCTGGCTAATTTTAAAGATTAGGCTTCTTTTCATTTTCAGTGACATTCCCTCAGTGGGAGTGAATTATAATTTGCCACTGGTATAAATAAGAGAAAGTAAAAGTGCATATAATTTGCATACTAAAAATTGGAATACTAACGAAGACAAATCACTCTTCTCAGTGGAATGGTCTACCACTAAGTTCCTCCCTTTTACTCTACTTTTAACTTGGCTTAGAGAAAAATTAAAACAAACAAACAAAAAACAGAGAGGGAACAAGAATTCTATTTAGAAAGCACCCTAGCTTTGTGATTTTAGTCATGATTTCAGTAGATGCATTAGTTTTTAAAAATACATGGTATACCCATATTAAGTTTCTTATGCTTAAAACCAGCTCTTATAAGAATTAGAAATTAGGATCTGCTCAATTACAGAGAAAAGTCTAATCTGGGATTTAATAAATCATATACTGAAAACTCTTCCTTGTACAAGACACTGTGAGGAAATGGTGAAGCTCAGTCTTCAGAGTTAGCAGAACTAGGCTGGAAATTGAACTCTCTGACTTACTTGGGTATGCCACTATTCTTGTGTTTTGCTTTATAAAATGTTGCAGATAATTCCTAGATATTAAATTCAGGATTAAATCAAATAATGTGTGTAAAGCACTTTACACAGTATCAGACATTCAGTAGGTTTTAAATCTATTCTATCATCCCTGCCTTTTAAAAAAATTACAGAGTTTCAAAGTAAATGTTAATTTTAAAGTGAATTGCCTTATTATTAATTTAGCTGATTTAGACCTCAACTTTCATGGGAAATTAGAAAGAACTTTGTTTTTATTTAACAAGCAAATGGTACCTACTTCATGCCAGGCACAGAACAAGGGGCAGCTGAGCATGGCAGGTGCCCTCAGAGCAGTGACTGACAGCCTAGGAGGCTCTGTGGACATGGAGGGACTGGAGCATAGCAAGTTGTCTGGGAGGCAGGGGTGGAGTCAAGGACAGTTGGATGCCATATTCTTCAGAAGAGAGGGAATCTATTATCATCATGTCCATCAGCCAAGGACCCAGGGAGTAGACCAGGAATTCTGTCTGCATATCTGCTGGAGAATCAAAAGCTCCAGAAATGCCTGGGCTCCTTCAAGTTCATTCTTCCAGGGACTTCCTGCAAGTATTCAAATCAACTTCCTGCTCTACTTGGCTTCTTTTTCTTTTGCCTCAGGATTTCATTTCCCACAGCCCCTGTGTTTTTCATTGTGTTTCATGGCTCTCCCTTACATTGAGTCTGATTCCTGATGCCTCTCCGCAAGACCACCCTCCCCAGAAAAGCCTTGGAAACTCCCATGGAATCTAAGTTTAGAAAAGCAATTTATTTCCAGGAGTGTCCTGGGAGGCTCACTCTAGACCAGACGCTTACTTTTTGGGACTTAACAATGTTTCTACAGAATCACAATGACCTCCTCATGCCATTGCAAAAAAGGGTCTAGGATCAAATTCAGGGTCCAAGGTAGAAAGGATGTCGGCATTGAGGGGAAAGGGCCTGAGATGTGAAGCCACTAAGTCACCATGGAAGACATTGAACACTGATATACCAGCAAGATGAAGCCATTGGCCTAGGAAAGAAACAAACTCTACAAATTAACTCTACAAATTAACACACCAGCTCCAGACCTCTGAGTGTGGAAGTTGATGGATGCAGAGTGCTCCAGATCTCAAGCACAATTGAAGTTCCCTGGGGTTTTGGGTTAAGGAAGGCTAATAGAGATCAAAATAAAGAGAAAACCCACTGCCTGCAGAAGTAGCTGGAAAGAAAATTAAATATTTGGGAAAATTTGAAAGACCAATTTGGCAGGGACTCAAATGGAGGGGAAGAGTGCCATCCTATGAGACTGGTGAGGTAAGGAAAGGAGTGGAACACCAATTTAAACACCAAAGGAGGATCTCAGACCAAAGACAAGATGGCGGAGTAGAAGTAGAAGGACCTGAGCTCACATCCTCTCACAAAAAGAACAAAGTCACAACTAATGGCTGAACAACCATCGACGAAAAAGACTGGAACCCACACAGAAAAAGATATTCTACTCCCAAAGACAAAGAAGAAGCTGCAATGAGATGGAATGAGAGTTCTGAGCCCCACGTCAGGCTCCCCACTCTGGAGGTCTGGCATCAGGAGGAGGAGCCCCCAGAGCATTTGGCTTTGAAGGCCAGTGGGGCTTGATTGCCGCAATTCCACAGGACCGTGGGAAACAGAAACTCCACTCTTGGAGGGTGCACACAAGGTGTTGTGCACACCAGGGGAAAAAGCAGTGATTGCATAGGAGCCTGGGCCAGATCTACCTGCTGATCTTGGAGGGTCTCCTGGGGAAGTGGAGGGCAGCTGTGGCTCAATGCAGGGACAAGGACACTGATGACGGAGGAACTGGGGAGTACTCATTGGCTTGAGCTGTCCTGGAGGCCGCCATTTTGATGCCAAGACCTGGCCCCAACCAACAGTCCATAAGCTCCAGTGCTGGGAGGCCTCAAGCCAAACAACCAACAGAGCAGGAACACCACCCCACCTATCAGCAGACGGGCTGCTTAAAGTCTTCCTGAGCCCACAGCCACCTCTAAACACACCCCTTGACATGGTCCTGCCCACCAAAGGGACAAGACCCAGTCCACCCACCAGTGGGCAGGCACAAATCCCTCCCACCAGGCAGCCTGCATAAACCTCTTAGATCAGCCTCACCCACTACAGGGCAGACACCAGAAGCAAGAAGAACTAGAGTCCGTCAGCCTGTGGGACCACAAACAGAAAGTTAGACAAAATGAAATGGTAGAGGGGTATGTTCCAGAGGAAGGAACAAGATAAAACCCCAGAAGAACAACTAAGTGAAGTGGAGATAGGAAATCTACCTGAAAAAGAATTCAGAGTAATGATAGTAAAGGTAATCCAAGATCTTGGAAAAAGAATGGAGACACAGACCAAGAAGATACAAGAAATATTTAACAAAGAGCTAGAAGATATAAAAGACAAACAGAGTTGAACAATACAATAACTAAAATGAAAAAACACAAGAAGGAATAAATGAGGCAGAAGAACAGATAAGTGAGCTGGAAGACAGAATGGTGGAAATCCTGCCACAGAACAGAATAAAGAAAAAAGAATGAAAAGAAATGAGGACAGTCTCAGAGACCTCTGGGATAACATTAAATGCACCAACATTCACATTTTAAGGATCCCAGAAGAAGAGGAAGAGAAAGGACCTGAGAAAATATTCGAAGATATTATAGTTGAAAACTTCCCTAACATAGAAAAGAAACACTCACTCAAGTGCACGAAGTGCAGAGAGTACCATACAGGATGAACCCAAGGAGGTATATGCTGAGACACATATTAATCAAACTGAAAAAAAACTAAAGACAAAGAAAAAATATTAAAAGCAACAAATAACATATAAGGGAATCCCCATAAGGTTATCAGCTGATTTTTCAGCAGAAACTCTGCAGGCCAGAAGGGAGTGTCATGATATATTTAAAGTGATGAAAGGGAAAAACCTACAACCAAGAATACTCTAGCCAGCAAGGCTCTCATTCGGATTCAATGGAGAAGTCAAAAGCTTTACAGACAAGCAAAAGCTAACAGAATTCAGCACCACCAAACCAGCTTTACAACAAATGCTAAGGGAATTTCTCTAGGTGGAAAAGCATAGGCCACAACTAGAAATAAGAAAATTACCAATAAAGGCAAACATACAGTAAATGTAGGAAACCATCCACACAAATATGATATCAAAACCAGCAATGAGAAGAAGAGAGTACAAATGCAGGATATTGGAAATGCATTTGAAATTAAGAGACCAGCAACTTAAAACAATCTTGTATATATATAGACTGATATATCAAAACCTTATGGGAACTGCAAACCAAAAATCTACAATAGATACACACACAAAAAAGAAAAAGGAATCCAAACACAACACTAAAGTTAATTATCAAATCACAAGAGAAGAGAACAAAAGAGGAAGGGAAGAAAAAAGACCTATAAAAACAAATCAAAAACAATGAACAAAATGGCAATAAGAATATACATACTGGTAATTACCTTAAATGTAAATGGATTAAATGCTCCAACAAAAAGACAGACTGGCTGAATGGATACAAAAACAACACCCATATATATCTGTCTACAAGAGACCCACTTGAGATCTAGGGACACATACAGAGTGAGGGGCTGGTAAATGGTATTCCATGCAAATGGAAATCAAAAGAAAGTTGGAGTAGTAATACTCACATCAGACAAAATAGACTTAAACACTGTTACAAGAGACAAAGAAGGATACTACATAATGATCAAGGGATCAATCCAAAAAGAAGACATAACAATTGTAAATATATATGCACTCAAACATAGGAGCACCTCAATATATAAAGCAAATATTAACAGTTATAAAAGGAGAAATTGACAGTAACACAATAATAGTGGGGGACTTTAACACCCCACTTACCTCAATGGACAGTTCATCCAGACAGAAAATAAGAAAACACAGGCCTTAAAGGACACATTAGACCAGATGGACTTAATTGATGTTTATAGAGCATCTCATCTGAAAGCAGCAGAATATGCATTTTTTCAAGTACACATAGAACATTCTCTAGGATAGATCATATAATGGGCCATAAAGCAAGCCTCAGTAAACTTAAGAAAATCGAAATCATATCAAGCATCTTTTCTGACCACAATGCTATAAGATTAAAAATCAACTTCAAGAAAAAAACTGTAAAAAACAGAAACATGTGGAGGCTAAACAATATGCTACTCAACAACCAATGGATCACCAAAGAAATCAAAGAGGAAGTCAAACAATATCTAGAGACAAATGAAAATGAAAACATGATGACCCAAAACCTATGGGACGCAACAAAAGCAGTTCTAAGAGAGAAGTTTATAACAATACCATCTTACTTCAGGAAACAAGAATAATCCCAAATAAACAACTTAACTTTACACCTAAGGCAACTAGAGAAAGAAGAACAAACAAAATCCAAAGTTAGCAGAAGGAAAGAAATCATAAAGATCAGAGCAGAAATAAATGAAATAGAGATAAAGAAAACAGTAGAAAAGATCAATGAAACTAAAAGCTTGTTCTTTGAAAACATAAACAAATTGATAAACCTTTAGCTAGACTCATCAAGAAAAAAACAGGGCTCAAATGAATAAAATTAGAAATGAAAAAGAAGTTTCAACTGATACCACAGAAATATAAAGGATCATAAAAGAGTACTATAAGCAGCTATATGCCAATAAAATGGACAAGCTAGAAGAAACAGACAGATTCTTAGAAAGGTACAATCTCCCAACACTGAACCAGGAAGAAATAGAAAATATGAATAGACCAATCACAAGTACTGAAATTGAAACTGTGATTAAAAAAACTCCCAACAAACAAAAGCCCAGGACCAGATGGCTTCACAAGTGAATTCTAGCAAACACTTAGAGAAGAGTTAACACCTATCCTTCTGAAACTATTTCAAAAAATTGCAGAGTAAGGAACACTCCCAAACTCATTCTATGAGGCCACCAGCACTCTGATACCAAATCCAGACAAATACATCACAAGAAAAGAAAATTACAGGCCAGTATCACTGATGAACATAGTTTCAAAACTCCTCAAAAAAAATACTAGCCAACTGAATCCAACAATACATTGAAAGGATTATACACCATGATCAAGTGGGATTTATCTCAGGAATGCAAGGATTCTTCAATATCCACAAATCAACCAGTGTGATACACCACATTAACAAATTGAAGAATAAAAACCACATGATCATCTCAGTAGATGCAGAAAACTTTTGACAAAATTCAACACCGATTTATGATAAAAACTCTCCAGAAAGGGGGCATTGAGGGAACATACCTCAACATAATAAAGCCTATATATGACAAACCAACGGCTAACATAATACTTAATGGTGAAAAGCTGAAAGCATTTCCTCTAAGATCAGCAACAAGACAAGGATGTCCACTCTTGCCACTTTCATTCAACATAGTTTTGGAAGTCCTAGCCATGGCAATTAGAGAAGAGAAAGGAATAAAAGGAATCCAAATTGGAAAAGAAGAAGTAAAACTGTCACTGTTTGCAGATGACATAATACTATACTTAGAAAAACCCTAAAGATGCTACCAGAAAACTACTAGAGCTCTTCAATGAATTCGGTGAAGTTGCAGGATACAAAATTAATACACAGAAATCTGTTGCATTTCTACACACTGACAACAAAAGATCAGAGAGAGAAATTAAGGAATCAATCCCATCTAGTATTGCATGAAAAGAATGAAATACCTAAGAATAAACATACCTAAGGAGGCAAAAGACCTGTACTCCAAAAACTATATAAGATATTGATGAAAGAAATCGAAGACAAAGCAAACAAATGGAAAGATATATCATGTTCTTGGATTTCAAGAATCAATATTGTCAAAATGACTATACTACCCAAGGTAATCTATTGAGTCAACGCAATCCCTATCAAATTACCAATGTCATTTTTTTACAGATCTAGAACGAAAAATCTTAACATTTGCATAGAAACACAAAAGACCCCGAATAGACAAAGCAATCTTGAGAAAGAAAAATGGAGCTGGAGGAATCAGGCTCCCTGACTTCAGACTATATGATAAAGCTACAGTAATCAAAACAGGATGGCAGTGGCACAAAAACAGAAATATAGATCAATGGAACAGGATAGGAAGCCCAGAAATAAACCCACACACCTATGGTCAATTAATCTGTGACCAAGGAGGCAAGAATATACAAAGGAGAAAAGACAGTCTCTTCAATAAGTGGTGCTGGGAAAACTGGACAGCCGCATGTAAAAGAATGAAATTAGAACATTCTCTAACACCATACACAAAAATAAACTCAAAATGGATAAAAGACCTAAATGTAAGAACAGACACTATAAAAGTCCTAGAGGAAAACATAGGCATAACAGTTTTTGACATAAATCACAGCAATATCTTTTTGGATTCACCTCCTAGAGTAATGAAAATAAAAACAAAAATAAACAAATGGAACCTAATTAAACTAAAAAGTTTTTGCACAGCAAAGGAAACCATAAATAAAATGTAAATACAACCCACAGAATGGGAGAAAATATTTGCAAACAATGTGACCAATAAGGGATTAATCTCCAAAATATTCAAACAGCTCCTGCACCTCAATATCAAAAAAAAAACAAACAACCCAATCAAAAAATGGACAGAAGATCTAAATAGACATTTCTCCAAAGAAGACATACAGATGGCCAAAAGACACATGAAAAGATGCTCAACATAGCCAATTATTAGAGAAATGCAAATCAAAACTATAATGAGGTATCACCTCACACTGGTCAGAATGGCCATCAACAAAGTATCTACAAACAATAAATGCTGGAGAGGGTGTGGAGAAAAGGGAACCCTCCTACACTGTTGGTGGGAATGTAAATTGGTACAGCCACTTTGGAAAACAGTATTGAGGTTCCTTATGAAACTAAAAATAGAGCTACCTTATGATCCAGCAATCCCACTCCTGTGCATTTATCCAGAGAAAACCATACTTCCAAAAGATACATGCACCCCGACGTTCATTGCAGCACTATTTACAATAGCCAAGACATGGAAGCAACCTAAATGTCCATCGACAGAGGAATGGATAGAGAAGATGTGTACATATATACAATAGAATATTACTCAGCCATAAAAAAGAATTAAATAATGCATTTTGCAGCAACATGCATGGACATAGAGATTATCATACTAAATGAAGAAGTCAAAGACAAAATATCATGTGATAGCACTTATATGTGGAATCTAAAAAATTATTCAAATGAACTTATTTACAAGACAGAAAGAGACTCACAGACTTAGCAAACAAACTTATGGTACCCAACGGGAAAGGTGGCAGGGGAGGGATAAATTAGGAAGTTGGGATTAACATATACACACTACTTTATAGAAGATAATCAACATGGACCTACTCTATACCACAGGGAACTCTACTCAATATTATGTAATAACCTATATGGAAAACTCTGAATAAAATAGATATATGTGTAACTAAATCAGTTTGCCGTACACCTGAAACCAACACAACATTGTAAATCTACTCCAATATAAAATAAAAATTAAAAAAAAAGTCACCTCTGGGGCGTCCCTGGTGGCGCCGTAGTTAAGAATCCGCCTGCCAATGCAGGGGACACGGGTTCGAGCCCTAGTCCAGGAAGATCCCACATGCCGCGGAGCAACTAAGCCCGTGCACCACAACTACTGAGCCTGCGTGACACAACTAATGAAGCCCACACACCTAGAGCCTGTGCTCCACAACAATAGAAGCCACCACAATGAGAAGCCCGTGAACCGCAACGAAGAGTAGCCCTCGCTCGCCTCAACTAGAGAAACCCCACACGCAGCAACAAAGACCCAATGCAGCCGAAGATAATAAATAAATAAATAAAATAAATTAAAAAAAAAAAAAGGCACTTTTGTGGCATCCATGTTACCTAGTATACAGTTTGATACGTGGCTCTGAATCTCAGAAGAGGTCTTGGATTGAAAAAATAATTTTATGTTATTTGTTTTTTTACCACAATAAAAATTAAAATAAAGAAAATCCCCTCCTCCCAAATAAAATAACACACCAAAAGAACATTGAAAGAGGAGTCTTCAGAAGATTTAGGAAGCCCTGACCTCCCTCTGAGTCACCTTGTTCTTGCTCTGACATTTCTCTGCCTGCTTTGATTTTGCTTTTCAAGCCACAGATTCACACTGGGCACAGCACTGAGCAGACTCCACGGCCTGGCACATTTTCCCACCAGATATTCACTCCTAACGAAGACTGATTTATGTATAAATTGTCTCAGCATAACAGGTGACACCTTGTGACTTGGCTATCCTTCATTGTCAACAAGAGCCCCCAATAAGACCTGAAACCTTTCTTGCCTGCCTGGTGACTCTGCACCTGTGATTCGCAGTGCCTGCTCTCTCACCCCTCGACTTGCTGGCAGAGGCTGAGGCCGCTGATGGTAAGCACTCCCCTCCCCACAGCTGCCCCTCCCAGATTTTATGTCCAAGAGGCAGAAGGAAGAGGGGGACATGGGCACCTCCATCATCGCATCTGATGAAAACAGTCACTGGGAGTTGGATCAGGCAGGGCCCTTGCAGGGGGACTTCTGTTCCAGAACCATCCCCAAGCTGTTAACACCTTTGCATCTCATTTGGCAAATGTTCTAAGACCAAATGACTTTGGAATAAACTCTTGCCCAAGGTTGGGTCAGTAGCTCTGACTGGATGCTCCCGAATGAGATAAAGAGAGAGAGAGAGGAATTTTCAAGATTAAGACCTTCCAGGAAAATAATGTGAGGCTAATTAAAAATAATTTAACCTAAATACAGGTGAGGTTCCCAGGGCAAAACACATCCCTTCTGACTGCAAGGATTAGAAAAATTACACTAAAAAAAACCAATGCTATCAAGCCCAGTTTCAAGCATTTGGTTTTCCTCTGAATTTTTGCAGGAAATATAAATTGTAACACATTACAAAGAGCCTCACCCAGCAGCGCAAGCCAGAGTGCTTACACGGCACAATCTTGATGTTCTCAGCCCACCCTCAGTAACTGATTCGTTCTCATGACATGAATAATTTGTTATCCAAATGCAAGTATGATTAAAAGTTTCTCCTAAGAGTCTAAAAATAATACTGTGAAATTCTGAGTTGACTCAGTTACTCTTTGGTTCTTAAAATGCAAGAAAAAAAGTGGATGTAAAATGAAGAGTGTATCTCTGAAATCTTCCTATTTGAACCTAATTATTTTATTTCATGATCCGTAGCCTACTAATTGCACGTGTCAGAAATAATAGGCGTTAGCACTTAACGTGGTACTTACAATATGCCGGTTACTGTTTTAAGTGCTTTTACGAACTCAATTACTCCCCAAAACTATTTTAGGTGTTATGATTATAATCCCCCTTTTTAAAGGTGATAGAACAAGGGCACAGAGAGGTTAAATGGTTTGGTAGAGATCACACAGTTTATCTAGTAAGAGGCTGAGCCTGTATTCTCACCCATTCTAGGCTTAGTGTCTGTGATTTTACCCATTATGTCTCTTTAAAAATGTCATATGGGTGAAAAAGTGAATCTTTTTCAACATGGTTGGAAAAGTGTTTTTGTTGTTTTATTAATTGGGGGGTGTTCAGAGAGTCTCCAACCAACATTTGATAATTATGTGATTGCTTGTGTTGAAAAGAACCTTGGAGACCATCTCATTTAACCCCTTCCTATTTTTTAACAAGGAAATTGAGGCTCAATAAAGTGATTTCCTTGAGAACTAGGATTTGGGTCTTTTCCTCCCTGTCACTGTGATGAGATGGCCAGGAAACAGGTGCCTGGATTTAGGTACTAAATACCATTAATTAACCTTGGGTTAATCCTGAACAATTCTCTTAGTTCTAAAATGAAAGACTTAAAATAGATGTGTTCCAGGGTTTCTTCAGGCTCTACTTTCTGTGATTCTAAATTGAGTTACATGTCCAGGATCAACTAGTTTTGTAAACAAGGGAGACACAGAGGAAGAGCAGGAAAGTCAAGTCTAATTTCTAAGAGGAGTCTGGAGGAGTGGGGCTCCATCACTTGAGTGGGAACATAATTCTCCATATTCTCCTCTAGGGACTGGTTTGAGGAGCAAGAAAGGAGGAAATCAGAACATTAACACCTTCACCTGATCTTTGTGTGCATTAAAGCAGGACCTAGAAGGGACGGTCCACTGTAGAGTGGAGCTCAGTAATGCATCCCAAATTATGCAAAGGGAGGTTTGTAGCCGAGCTGGACCTGGAATTCTAAATAACTATGTACATTCAAGCACAGAGGAATTGGCTTCACTGGGGAGCCTGAGGGTTGAGGGCCTGTAAAACTGCAGAAGAGAGTTGTAGGAAAGAAAGAAGATGGTCAAGCAACGTGTAGGGATGACTAAAGAAATTTTAATAGCTTGTCCTCTGTTCTTTTGTGACTGTGAAAAATAATACCCTCCCACAAAATATACCCACCCCTCCCCAAACACAAAAAGAAAAGCACAAAAAGAAAAGTTCAGCAAAGTCTGTTACACTGATGCCTTACTTGGGAAGGTTTTTGTGAACATAAAAAGGCAGGGAGGTCAAGTTCCACATCTGGTTTGAAGGTGAGCAGAGAGAGAATAACAGTAGGAGGGAAGATGGGATTAAAATATGTCAATTTCCTAGGAGAAGAAGACCAAGCCTGAGTGACCTTGAGAACATGAGCTCCCAGACATTTGCAAAAATCTTGATGGGGACATTGCACCTTCCTCAGAGTTTTGGCTTGACCCCAATATCTTGTTATCTTCTCTCCAAGAACAGAGTGAATCTTGGGTGACATCTGAGTTATAGCTAGAACAGTTAAATAGTAGAATGAAGGCTCCCCAGTCTAGACCCATGTGGGAAAAATTAATGATCTTAACCTCAGCGTTATTGACATGTTAAGGTGGATAATTCCTTGTTGTGAGGTGGTTGTGCTGTGCATGTTAGGAGATTTAGCAGTATCCCTGGCTTCCACCCACTGGATGCCAGTAGTATTCTCCGCCCAAGTTGTGACAATCAAAATGTCTCCAGATATTCCCAAATATCCCCTGGGGGCAAAAGTGTTCCCAGTTGAGATCCACTGGAGAAGAGTCAAGTGATAAGAACGTCATCTAAGAGGTGAGATGCTGAAACTAAAACAAACAAACAACAACAACAAACCCCAATAGTCAAAACCAACACCTCATGTAACACTTTAAGGCACTTTACTCATGTTAATCAAGCTGAAAAAAAATTGACAATGATTCTATTCAAAGTCTTATCACAAATTATTTTAACAAGTACCCTCCAGAGGCCCATTGTGTTTTTTAATTTTATTTTTAAAATACCCATCATTTCTCCCTCTTTGGGCTGTCAGCTTTCTTCTCCAGTTAAAATTTAGCAGAAGAGTTATTATTTAATTTTTTTCCCTTCTTCATGCTTGTCAAAGTTTAATCAACCTGATTACCAGATTGAAAATGAATGGCTGTAAAATGCTAGTTTCTAAAAAGAGATCAATCAACACAATTGTACACACCTGATAAAGGGTTCCAACAGCAGGTCCCCTGTTCCAAGAAACTGTGGCCTTTAAGACAGTTTTACTGCATAATAGATTAACCCTCCTATTACCAGAAAAGGCTATGAACTAACTTCTCACTCCTTGAATGAATTATAATAGCTAATTAAGCAAAGTGCTGTATCAAAGATTCTTAACTCTCATTGATGAGGTACAGGAGGTTGGGGCAGAGTGTCTGAAAATCTCAAGTTAGAAGAAGTGTTATGGGTTGAATTATGTGCCCCCCAAAATTCATATACTAATGTCCTAGCCCCCAGTACCTCAGATCATGTCCTGATTTGGTAGTAGGGTCATTGCAGATGTAATTAGTTAGGATGAGGTCATACTGGTGTAGAGTGGGTCCCTAATCCAATATGACTGGTGCTCTTAGAAAAGGGGGGAATTAGGACACAGACACACAGATAGGGAGAAGGCCATGTGAAGATGAAGGCAGAGATCAGGTGATGCATCGACATGCCAAGGAACACCACAGATTGCCAGAAGACCACCGGGACCTGGAAGTGAGGCCTGGAACAAAGTCTCTTTCACAGACTTCCAAAGGAACCAACCTTGATAATACCTAGATCTCAGACCTCTAGCTTCCAGTACTGTGAGACAATAAATTTATCTGGTACAGAAGCCCTAGCAAACATTATATTAATATATAAAATCTGTTCTCATTTACCTCTTTCCTGTCATATTCTGGGCATGTGGCAAAATGATCTTCCATCAGACTGACATGGCTACAATAATATCTCCCAGTAGGCTCAAACAAATAGCATCAGCATAAATAACCTTTAAAAAGTGAGTACAGTTCAAAGACTCACTCATCTACACAGTCAGTCGCATCAGAACCAAGAAGTCCTAGGAACTCTGACACTTCCCAGACGACTTCCGGATTTCAGCTATGATTGTTTATGAGGTTAAGCTCAAAGACATTGGCCCTCGCAGCTCTAAAACTGGTTTTCCTTTACTACTACCTGGATTAGTCAGGGTTCTCCAGAGAAACAAAAGCAGTGTGCTCCTTTGTATAGATATATACGAACATATAACTTTATATATAAAGTTAGATGAGAGATAGAGAGATAGGTAGATAGATGGATAGATAAAGGATTTATTATGAGGAACTGGCTCACATGATTATGAAGGCTGAGAAATCCCACATCTGCCAATTGCAAGCTGGAGACTCAGGGAAGCCAAATCTGAAGACCTGAGAACCAAGGGAGTCTATGGTATAAATCCTCATCTGAGGGCAGGAGAAGATGAGATGAGATGTCCTAGCTCAAGCAGTGAGGCAGGAAAGAAAGGGGCAAATCCCTCTTTCCTTCACCTTTTGTTCTATTCAGGCCCTCAGTTGATTACGTAATGCCCACCCACGTTAGGAAGGGCCATTTGTTTTCCAGAGTCCACTGATTCAAATGCTGATTTCATCTGGAAACACCCTCACAGACATGCCCAGAAATAATGTTTCATCTGGATACCCTGTGGCCAGTCAAGCTGACACATGCAATTAACCATCATACTACCAGAACATATTTTCTATTTCTTTGTGTGAGCTCCAGAAGTTTGTATGAAATAGGTTCTTAAAATGTACTTTTCTTTTTATGTCACATATATAGCTGCAACTAAAGGAAGGCACAGTGCTCTCAAATGCCTTATTTGAGCGGTTATAAGGAAAATGACTTCAGAAAACGTACAATTTTCTCCAAAGGGGTCCAATTCCCTTTTCCCAAATCTTTAACTTTCTGAATAACAGGTTTAACAAAGGTAATCCACACCTATCACATGGACTATGTTTTGGATCATATTTATACATTGGCTGTGTTATGGATCATTTTCCCATAGTAAAAATAGTATGAAGGAAATTCAGAATCTTGGCAGGTCCAAAAAAACCTATTTAATCCATAATGTTAGTGAACTACCATCCTCAAAAGAGCAGGCTGAGTTTGAGGTGCTAGAAACATGGGTTCATGTACTTCAAAAGGGAAAATAATTTTAAAAAAATGTTTGAATCCTCATTTTTTATTTTAGTGACAGACAGAAGTGAATGGTTTCATATTAAGTGCAACAGGTCATTAAATTGGGGCTTCTATCTCAGTATTGATTTGGGCACCACCAAAAAATTCTCATGATTGTGAGACTCAAACCTCCACAAAGGAAATTTACAGTGACAATTGAAGACCTGTTCCAAGACTCACCAATTTCAAGAATAGAAAAGTTTAAAGAGGGTGGCAATTTAGAAGAAAGTTTTCTTTGGCAAGAGCTGCTGCCATGCTTTGGTTGACTACCCTCCCCCATCAAGGGGAGAGGATTATGGGGGTGCTGCCTTCTCCATCTCAAGCCTGGTGAGAAGGACTTCTATGTACTCTCAGGTGCTTTAACATGTGTTCTCTGCAGTTGAGTTACTCTGAGGACGGATGAGTATTCACCGCAAGAAAAGCTAAATGAAATTGTGAAATTTCAGCTTCTGACTATGATGGCACAGCTTACATTAAAAAAACTTCCCCTGAGGTAAACGACAAAAGCTGAAGTTTGTTTAAAGAAGCTGTTTAAATCATGAAGGATCAAGCAAGGAAGCCAAGACTTGAGGGGTGAAGATCTAGAGAGAAAGGAAATGCGCTGATGTGATAATAGTCTCTTCCACATTTCTCCTACAGGTGGCTGCCAATTTCTCAGTTGCATGGAAAAGAAAGCTAAAGAGTCAAATATAAACTGGGAGCTAAGAGTCCAAAAAGCAAAACAGGGCTTTGTCTGTTTCAAAGTGCTATAAAGACAAAATACAGAGTTCAAGGCTGCATGATCCCTGAAAGTCTACACCCTGGGAGTAAGGGTATCCAGAGTTAGATCCAACCTGGGTTAAGACTGACTGATCTGGATCAAGATGATTTGTTTGTACTATACCTGACTACCAGAAAAAGGGTAGATCTCTCTGAAGAAAGATCATCCAAAGCCTCTATAATTTTTATATGTAATATCTAACAATCAAAGAATTCCAGGCATGCCAAGAAATAGAACCAAGTGATTGTAAAAAAGAGATAAAATAGACAGTAGAAACAGACTCAAAGTTCATTATGTCTTTAAAATAAATGTGATTGATATGTTCAAAAATATAGATGGCAAGATGGAGAATTTCATCAGAGAACTGAAATTTATTAAGGAAAAAATAGAAATTTTAGAAATAAAATAATTCACTCACTGAAATTAATAACTAAAGAAATAGAGTCAACACCAGATTAGATAAGTAGCAGAAAAGATTGATGAACTGAAAGACATTGCTCAGTAGAAAAATAGCCATATTGAAGCATGAGAGAAGAAAAAAAAAGAAAAAAGAGAAAATACTTAAGAGTGGAACAGCTCTGTGGAACAAGGTAAAAAAGCCTAAAACATGTATAAATAGGGTCCCAGAAGGAAAGGGAAGAGAGAATGAATAGCAGAAATATTTGAAGAGGTTATAAGTGAGAACTTCCTAGCACTGATGAAAGACACTAAGCCACAGACTCAAGAAGCTCTATACACCACATGCAAAACAAACACGAAGAAAACCATACCTAGGCACATCATGGCAAAAACTCTTATATCAAAGTATGGAATTTCCAGAACACTCTTTTCCTGCTGTAGGCTGGTTTCTATGAAGAGACATCTTGACTCTCCTTTCTTGATCAAAGTCGCCCTATCTAATGGCAACCAGGTAAGGAAAATTTCTCTTTAGCAACTCAGTCAAGCTGCTCATTTCTTGAATTGGAAAATGCACTCATGTTATTTGCTTTAATCTATGGCAGAGAGTGCTGGCTGCCTTCTGAGCTCTGTTCTCTTCTTTATAAACAATGAGCCTAGCTAAAAACAAACCAAAACAGAATCCCTCTGGAAAACAGATTTCCCAGCATCTATTGTAGATAGAAATAGCCACATGACAACTGTTCTTGCCAGTGACAAGTAGAAGTTCTTACATGGAGCTTCCAGTAAGCACCTTAAAACAGGAGTAGAATCAGTTGGCAAACAGCATGTTTGCCCCTTGTGCTTACCTCTTTCTTCCTACCTAAAAAGCAGCTGTAATGACTGGAGCTGCAATAGTCATATTACAACTGACAGTAAGAGAAACCCCCAAATTACAGATACTGATCTTAACATCCTTGAACTGCTCCATCAATGATGGGCTACTTATCAAGACTTCTTTGTTATTAGAGAGAATAATAACACCTGTCTTATATAAGCCACTGTTATTTGGGTTGTTTGATATATGCAGCTGAAACCAATCCCCATTAGAGCTTCCCTCTCCTTGTGGCTTGAAATAATCCTGCAATGAATCCTTCCATTGAGTTCAGCTGGTTGTTACTTTGAGACAAAGAGAAGCCTCAAACTATCTGGCCTAAAAGAAAACCAATCAGCATCTTATTCACACATGGTACCCTCTGAACATAGGGAAGAGACAGTTTAATACAGCATATATGATCATCAAATTCTGGGCCATTGCTAAATGAAAATCTGAGTGGGGAAGATGCCAGTCAATCTCAGTTTCATTTCTGGGACCTACAGCAGTTCAGAGATCACAGAATTTAATCATCTGTCTCAGATTCAAAACAAAGGGAAAGTGAGGGAACTAGTTTCCTTCTAAATCTGAGCCTAAGGTGAAGGATTAGAATATTTTTCTAATCCATCACAGAGATAATTTTGTAAAATACAGTAAAAATGAATTGTTAAGAAAGTGAAATTTTAAAAAAGCATACAGAATACTAGTCTTAATATTGTATTATTAGATTCTAGAGTCATAAAGCAAATTGTCAAATTGCTTTTTTTTTTTTTAAAGTTTCTTAATCTTATTCTCAATTTCAGTACTTATCATGGTCTGCTAACAAACACTTCATAGCCTGGCCCTGGTCCACAGAACACACTTTGAGTAGACAGTTCTAGATTTGCCTTAGTCTGCTAGGATTACTATGGCAAAGTGCCACAGATTGGGTGGCTTAAACAACAGAAATTTCTTTTCTCACTGTTCTGGAGACTGGAAGTCCAAAATCAAAGTGTCAGCAGATTTGGTTTCTCATGAGGCCTCTCTCCTTTGCATGTAGGTGGCTGCTCTCTTGCTGTGTCCTTTCCTGGCCTTTCCTCTGTGTGAGCACATCCCAGGTGTCTTTCTCTCCTTTTATAAGGATAAGGGCCCCACCCACTGATCTCATTAAAATTAATTGCCTCCTTAGAGGCCCCATCTCCAAATACCGTCCCATTGGAGGTTAGGGCTTCAATGTATGAATTTGGAGAGGACAACAAAGATCACTGTGACAAACAAGCTTGTAAATCTCTCCATCTTTATCCCCCCCTTCTTCATCTGCTCTGTTTATCTTTAAATAGATTTCTTCCAAAGAATATTTAAAGGACCAAAAACAATTTTTTTAATGAATATTTCAAAGTACAATTGAACAAAGCAATAACTTTTGGACAAATAAGCCAACATTTTCTCACTGTGACATTGAACTTGCTATTTTTTCAGGGTTTTTTTCTGTTTACATTTTGCTTAGGTTTCCTTGGGATTTCATTGTGATGTGTGAGTTCTAGTGTGTGTTCCCTTAGTTCAGTGACAGAGATGGAGCTAGTAGAGGACAGAATTGTAAGTCAGATGGTTTTCATAACACTTTTGTAAGAATGTGTTGTAATATTTCTGTGCTAGAATCTATCTCTATCCCTTGCCAGCTGTACCTCCTCTCGTGTGTGCCCAAGCAGATCAAATATTTTGTCAGGAAGCACATGAATCACAAAAGTATTGACTTTGTTTTGGAGTAGAGATTTTTTTTTTCCTTTCCCTGTGACAGCATAAATGTGTACTGTCAGACCTCATATTCTGTTCCTAAGGATGTGTTCATTTCTTTTTCTATTTCCATAGCAATCTGCTGATTTAACTCACATGTCTCTAGGAAGTGATTGTTCCAGAAATCTGGCACATTCAACCCAATATCTGTAATCAGTTCTACTTTTGGCACAATGTCTGGTTCAGTGAGTCTACTCTTGTTGATAATCCTCCCCCCGAAAATGGTGATTGTCAGACGACCTAAAATTGTATTTGTAATCAACAAACAAATGTTTGAAAGTCTTGCTGTACATCATCTACATTTAAAAGCCCTTCAAAGAAAATATAGCCACTCAGAAAGTGCTTTCTTAAGTATTTACAATTTTTTTTATAGGAAGAAATAAATTAGAATTTTTAAGAAAGCAATTATGTATAGACTGCAAAAATACACTTTTAAATAACTTTTTTCCTAATTGTCATGTTTCATCATGCAAACTTTTGGATTTTATTAAATCTACAGATAAAGATCAGAAAAAATTTCTTGTGGTACCCATGCCCACCTATAAGTGTTGTGAATGTTTTATATCATGGTTAACATCTGGTCATATTTTAAACTGTATTTCTAATTTTTCTGTTCCCATGGAAGTATTTTGCATTATCAAGACTTGCTTATAATGACCTGTCTCAGCCTTTGTTTTTTAATCTGCAAAAATTGGAAAGTTGGACTAAAAGTTTGGAGGCACTTTAATTTTTTTATTCTTTCTACTGAACTGCGTGCTTATCATCTTGTGATCTAGTTGTTGCTGTTCTTGTTTTAAAATATCACATTATACCTCCTCAACTAGAATGTGAGTTCCCAGGAGCAGAATTCATACCTGCTTTACATCCCCTATAGCACTGCTACTCAAAATACAGGTCCTCAAACTATTTGTTACTGATCCCTGATGAGGTCAGGAGCTGGCACCAAAATGTATTTCAACCACGTGGTAAATCAACTATGTCACTAAGCACACCATTTAGTTCAACCAAGATTTTTTTCTTAGCAGGACTTTCTTAACGAAGAAGCTATGTGTTGATTCACCCTCTGGTACAACCTCCTTTCTTATCATAACAAATGGTTCCAGGAAGAGTACCAGTCTGCAGGCCATACTTTAAGCAGCACTGGTCTATAGAGTCTTACAAAAGATTCTCAATAAGCATTTATTGTTTGACAAATGGCTCATCTATTCAATGAATAAACATTGATTGAGCATCCATGATGGAACAAAGAACTGAGAGGGTCTATGGTGGGGGGACACACAAATCTGAAGGTGTTTACAGTCTATTGAACAAGATGACATATTTTTAAATAATCAAGTAGAAAATAGAATCATAAATTTATAAGCAAGGCACAAATAAGACTCCATGGGAGTACAACAGAGGGAAAGAATCCATTCAGCAAGGCACTGGGAAGGGGAAACCTGGGAACTTCTTCTTGAAAAAGGGGTAAAATGTTGAACGATGGAGTAGGGTATGGGGGTCAATCTCCAGGAGTAGAAGCAAGAACACAGGAAGCCTTAGGCATGTTTGGGAGACTGCCCAAGTTTGAACAATGCCTTTCTCATTATTTGATGCTGGATAAGTCTTTAACCTCTGCACATTTCCTTTTCCTTTTTATTCCTTATTATTCTGTCAAAAGGAGAATAATAGAAAAAGCATTCATCTCATAGGATGAAGATCACATGGCTTAATTCAAGGAAAGTGCTTAGAGCAGTGGTCGGTGCTCAGTAACTGTCAACTCTTGCTGTTCTTATTATCATTCATCACATTATTATTGTGGGATGTTAACTTCACATTAGCTTTTTGCAGCTTTTAGTGCTTTTGGTTTTATGCTGTGGAAAATAAAAAGCTACTTAAGGCTTAAAACCACTATAGGAGAGAGAGTAGGAAAAAGAGGATTGAGGTCAGAAATGTGATGATTGCCTATAATTAAGGAGCAAAAGGAGAAAGGAAAAATCAGCAAAGGACACAGAAGGCATATCTAGGAGGTAGGAAGAGAACTAGGTAAAAAAACCAGCACATGGATCTGAGCTAAGAAAAAAGGTTTTGGCAAAATGAGGCCATTAACAGAGTCAACTATTGTAAAAAACAAACAAACAAACAAAAAAAGGAGGATGGTTACTAAAAAAAGAAAAAAAGGTAGTTGAACTTGAGAATGATGAGGTCATTCACAGCAACCTGTAAGAGAGTTTCTTTAGGGGTGCTGGACCGTAAGAGGTTGAGGAGAGTCAATGGTAAGGAAGTGGAAGCAGTAAGGATAATACACTCCTATGCCTTTGTGAGTATTTACTTTTTGTGACTGAATGTGCAAGCTTATAGGCCACTGAAATGACAGCCAATCTCCCTTATAGATGTGTCATAGACATCTATTGTTTTGTCTGTTTCACTCCATCCCCCACCCTTTCTGGAAACTATTTCTACCCCCATGGCAAAACTTAGAGCTGACATGAGGAATGTATGGATTTTTGAGTGTGAAATCAGAGAGAAAGCATGAGTCAGTCTTCTCCCCACTGGAGAATTTTAAAATGAAAAACTTTGGCACTGTCAGCAGTCATATTTCTCCTCTGCTGGAATAAGCCAGTCTGCGAAAAAAGATAATGACTCCAGTTTTCAGAGAAAAGTAGATTTGAGAAATGGAGAGAAAGAATCCTAAGGGCAACTAGACCCTAGTTCCAATTATTTCTGAGGCACAGCTATGTTAATGCCTCTCTGGTGGTTTATCCACGTTTCCTTGGATTCCATGAGTCAGCCCATCCACCTTCTTGTCTTAGGTATTCTGAATTAGACACCCGTTCCTTGAGACTTAAAATTACCTAACACAAGAAGAGATGTGTTGCAGCAAAGTCTTGGTAAATGTTGGATAGTATTAAAACAGTGGTTGAGAATGGCAGCATGGTATACTTGCAGTGAAGATGGAATAAAAGGCAATAGAACACTTCTTTTTGTTAATGTGAAAGAAAGAAGATGGTTGAGGACATAGATGAGGTAGGTTTGAATTTCAGGCTTTAACTTGACTGAGCAATATGTACAAATTGTCTTTTTCTATAACTCAGCCTAATTTGTATTATATGCCCTCATCCCACTGAATTGGTGGAGACTTTATTCCAGTTGATTCTGTCCACCCCCTCTTCCATTCCCAGAGTTCCATCAAGGTTCCAGGGTACTTACAGAGTACTAACACATGGTTGGGGAGGTGGAAAGCACAGCTGATTTTGGTTCATGTAGGTTTCTACTGAGACGTGCTTGTTTCTGCACATGGTTCCTTCAGGTTTGGTGGCTCTTCCTGCTGTTTCCATATCATGCGAGTGGCAGGGGGGGTCTTGCTGTTGTCTTTGTGCTCTGCCAGGAGTACAGTAATCTCTGCAACACTAAAGACTCATATGCTTAGACACTGTGACTCCATTTTCTCTCTGCAATTCTGTTGGGCAAGAAGGCAGTGGGTTTCCTCTCTCTAGGACTCACAGAGTCTCTGTTCTCACCACCATTCCAGAAGAATCTTCTAGTTTGGGGAAGGATTGGGGTGGGATGGGGACAAGAATCCTTCTTCTTCTGTGTTTCATCCAAACATTGTGTTGATTCTTGGTTCTCCTCCTTCTCCTAAGAGCCCAGATTCTTTGAAACCAAAGCCACTAAAACCCACCCTGTCCTATCCCTCTGATACAATGAACCTGGAGCCAATTCATTGCTTCTATGCATGGAAAGAAAAAGGAAGAAATGGTGGAAGAAAGAAAAAGGAAGAAATGATGGAAGGAAAAAAAAGTTGACATAGGTTGTTAATATCTCAAAAATATCATCCCAACACTAAGAGAACTTTAAAAATGAGAGGGGTTCTGGTTGGATAGACTTGATCATCTGAACAAAATGAGAGTGGAGAGTTTTCTGGGGGACGAGGAGAGCTGAGGATTGACAGCTGATTCAGAGGGTTGCTGAGAAGCAGAAGAAGCCGGGCATCCAGATAACTTGAACTCATCTGCAATCCTTCAGCACTGTTTCTCAACTTCCTCTATCAGTTCTTGGCACCTGGGAATGGCATGAGAAAGGGTTTCTACCCAGATATGGATGTGACCAGTGCTGATGAGGAACTTGTGTAATCTAGGCCAGGGGGTCCGGTTGGGTAGAGAAGCAGAGGAGGCAGAATGGAGCCCAGAACTCTGGCAATGGTGAGAAACTGCAGGAGCACATGTTCCAATGAGGATGAGGAACCTGTCTAGCAGGAACGAGACTACAAGGGGTTGTGGAAGAAGAAAGTCTGGAATTTCAGGTCTGATAAAGCCCTTGGAGGTGATAATGAATACTACTTGAGAGCCCACATGTCCTGACTCTGTTGAGAACCAGATCTGATATTAAACCCAGTAGTACCCACTCTGTGCCAGCATCCACCCCAGGACCTGAACTATATGAGCCTCCATAGGGTCTCTAAAAACAAGAAGGACCCCAAATCTTTCCAGAGGCCTGAAACTACCCCTATCAAATATTTGCTTAATTCAGGGTTTCCAAAATCTTATGAAAACCAGGACTAAGAACATTCAAAGACAGGCAAGGCAAACACTGGGAAATGAGCAATTTTAAAAGAGTGGTGCAAGGGTCAAGAACTCCACACAGCCTAAGATATACTGTGTGGGGACTCGGGAATATTTCCAGAAAAAGGGCATGAGGTTTTTAATCTTCATTTGCAAATATTTTTTCTCCTCCTTGGGCAAGGTAAGTTTCATCCCTGGTTTTTATATTTTCAGTTTTCCTGTTTACTGAGAATTACACTTTCCACTGGGAGACATTGTTCCAGAGATTAAATTTCATAATGTATTTTTAAAATTTTTATCATCAATCATAAGTTTTTACTATCTCCATTAAAGAGCATTTTCTTGCCTTTCTAGAGAAATCTGAAGCTTTTGAGGGTTTCAGTGTCATCAGCTGGCTGGTGCATGTGGTCTTCTTATACAATGAGATGGCTCATTCTACATTTCAAATTATAAATGGAAACAACAGGCATACCCTCAACAGAGCTGGCATTTGAACACGTAAATTCCCAGCTTCCTGCCTTTTATTCAGGTAACTCTATTTTTAACCCTGCTTTATAAACCCACACATCTCTTTTTCTTCCCTGTTGACGGTATATTCCAACTGTGTCTGCTTGCTGAGGGCCTCAAAACACAAATGTAATAATCTCTCTACACCTTGATTATATATGCTTCTTGAGAACTGCAGTAATCTTATAGAAAGTCTCACCACTTTCTGTCTTAAAATCCGGGACACTGGGCAGCTCCTAACTAGTTATATACCAGGAATGTAAGGAAATAAACAAAGCTTACAGGTAGAATCCCCAGACAGTCAAGAGAAAAAATTCTGCTTAACTGGATTGGCAAACAGTATAATCAAGATCTCGCTAGGATTTTGTACCAGACATAAAGCAAAACAGTTTTGTGGAGAACTAACTGTTCTGAGGAAACCTGAAATGCTTAGTGGCCTAAAGGGAAATTTCCCAAATCTTACTTCAAAAGAAATAGGCAAGAACACACAGATACCACGCTGTGATAATTCGATTAAGAACTGCAACAGACTTGGCCAACACCTCACAGTGAGTTACAGGACTGCCAGATTCTCTGAATTACCTCAACTCAGAGCCCAAACTCTCAGTTTAGGAGTGCCAAATGGAGCTCATGCTTACCATGTAGGCTTTAAATCAAACTAAAAAGGATGGATTTTATTTCATTGTTGGTAGTGTGTTGTTTCCATCTTAGTTTATGCTTCTTTCAAGGCATCTGCTTCTTTTCTCTACTAAGTAATTGTGAATCATACTTGGACAGTACTGTATATTGTGCTTTCAATCCCTTTTCATGTTTGTTTTCTAATTCATTTTCCATAGATAAGACTGCTCTTGTCTGTATTTCACAGATGAAACTCAGAGAGGTTAAGTGATGTCTTAAGCAAAGTCCACAGCAGAACCCACCACCTGGGAAGGTGTAGGAGGAAAGAAGGTGAGCCCTACCTTTGACATGATGTTCTGTCAGTCCATACAGGCTCTCTCATCCAGGTCATGGGACAACCTGGAGTCCAGTCACTCCTGGAGCATTGTGTGAAGCCTTGAGAAGTACCTGCAGGAAGGGGACACCTGTTTATTACAGCACTGTGTTAAATATGTGAATCTGATGCTTTGACATCTTGGGGTCTTGCTGACCCTGAAGGGACTGCCTCTCCCACGGCTAGCCAATTCCTAAAGGTAGTAAAAGACTCACCCTGCAAGCATGCCTTTCGTAGGCAAACCAACTGACCCATCTCCTACCCCTTAACTACCTCTTTTATCAGGCTCTTACATTCTGCGACCACTATTCCCCTGCCCTAATCACACAAGGGCCAGGTACCAGACAACTATGGACAGCCTGTATGGCCCAAAGCTCACTGAAATTATTCAAACTAGCCAATCCTAAGCCTGCTAACACTGCCTCACCCATTCCTTCCTGCAGAAAACACAATAAAGGCTCTTGCCCATGTTTTCCTCTTGCTTCTTCTGCCCCCTGACCGACACTGGTACTTCCCACTTTAGCCCTTAGTGACCCCCTCCTTTAGGAAGCTTTGAACAACAAACTGTCTTTTCAATGGTAATTGTCTCCTGATTTGTTGACCTTGTCATACCTGAATAATAATAAAACCTACATTTTAAAATAAGCACATTTGAAAATTAAGATAAACTGGGACCAGGCAGGTGAAAGATGAGGGTGAGAGTTGCAGAACAGTCTCCTTTTAAGGGTAGATCCTCTGCCAGGAGGAAACAAATTGATTTCCCTACACCAAACCAGCCCTACAGCAAGTTCCCAATGATCCTAACATCTGAGCTAGCCCTCCTGTACCTCCCCAGAATCATCACATTTGCGATCCACGTGATTTCTGAATTGGAAGATTGTCTGCTCAGCTTGACTCATCCCTCCAAGGTGAAACAGCTACAAAAAGCAGAGAAGAACTGGCCCAGCTGATGATGAATGTCTAAATAAAAAAATCACAATAGTCTGTATAGCACAGGGAACTCTACTCAATACTCTGTAATCACCTATATGGGAAAAGAATCTAAAAAAAAGTGGATATATGTATATGTCTAACCGATTCACTTTGCTGTATACCTGAAACTAATACAACATCGTAAATCAACTATACTCCAATAAAAATTAATTAAAAGAAAAGGAAATCACAGTAGTCCTCCTCTAACACATCCTCACACATGTTCCCATCATAAGTTTGTTCCATCAGTTCAGGGCTTGCTCAGGGAAGGGATAGGTTAGAAGATGGCTTAAATTCCAGTACAACACATTTGCGTTATAAGGGATGCATCGGGCATCTGCCCTCATTCTTTAAGGCCTGTACTGGAGGTAATTGGGAACTGGAACGAGCTTTGGAAATTTATTCTGAAGTTGGGAGTGGAAGATGGGGATAGGAGCAGCCTTTTTTTTTTTTTTTTTCTACTTGTGGTTTTCTCAAGGTACTTTGACACATGACAGCCAGAGAGAAGAAGAAGTTCTCATATATTTGAAATGCAATCTGCCTGTTAGAGAGTGGTTTTAAGGTATTATATTTCTCTTTTTATTTCAAAGAGCAGATAAAAATGGAAAACTGTTAGCTATTCTAAGAATCACATAATCATAATTATCAATTTGAATTCCTATTGCAAATGCTTGCAACCACAGTGAAGTGATTTATCATCAAGTACATCTCAGGGTTTTAATTGTGTGCACTTGAATGTATTTGCATATTCTCAGCACACTTCATCATTTTCATTTCTGATAAAACACTTCAAAAGAAACTAGGCTCTGTCAGTTCAAAAATGTATTGTTCTTGCATATCTCTAAAAATGATGGGTAATTGCTATCATATTCTGAATATGTTTAGGATTAAAAGTAACCTGGATTTTATAAAATGGTGCCACTTAACTAAGATTTCAAAAATACTGGTCTAGGTGTCCAACGTTTAATGTTATTCACATCCACACTCTGTATAATGTTATTTAATGAGTTCTTGTGTGGCAGTTGAAAGTGGGGCAGCAGTATTTCCCTTGAAAGTGAAACTTTCTAGAAGCCCATCTCCTTCCTGCCAGGTTCTTAAGGAGCCAAGAAGCTACAAAGGGGAAGAAAGATGCTGACAGGACTCTCCAGACTAATAAGACATTAACCAATTACTAATTAACCAATTAACCATTAACCCAATTAACCAATTGGGTCCTTTTCTGTGGCTCCCTCCCTCATCTTCCTCCCATCACTGACTCATGGCCCCCAGCATCATGTTTTTCTTCTCAAGGGATAAAAAGACCCAGAAAGTTATGAACAAATTAATGCACCACATATGAAAAGAAGTAATATTAAACCTATTTATAACTCCAACAAGAGGAGTACAAATTCAACTTTCCCATCACCACCCAAAACCCCCCAAAACTAATAATTTGCACAAAACCTGCTGGTGTTATTTACACATTCCACTCATCTAATGCTTTCTTTTATTTGTGCACCTAAAGTGCATATTGATATAAATTCCTAGACAGTGGAAAGATCTTTGGCAGAGCAGAAGATTTCTCGCTGAAAATTAACTCTAGTCTACCCAAATGCATTAACTCAATTCCCCTAGATGCAAAAAGACACTAAGTAACATAGCTTTAAAACATTTAAAGCAAAAATGGACAGAAATATAGGAAATACGTGCAGTTATAGTACAATATTTTAACACACTTTTCCCAAGAATAGATCAAACACAAAATAAATTGGTAAGGATATAGATTTGAACAGTACACAAAACAGTGTCTAATCCACATTATCTAGTACACTGTGTCCTCAGAATACACAACGTTTTCAAGTATATGAAAAATATTTATAAAAATGGACCACTTAGTACAGTTAAAGTAAGTCCTAAAAAGTGTCAAAGAATTGGTATTATATAGATCATTTTTTAACTACAAAGAAATTTTGTAATTATTACTTATAATAACAAAAATATAAGTGAAAATCCACATATGTTTAGATTAGAAATTTAAAAGCACAAATTTAACAACTCATAGGTAAAAGAAGAAATCATAAGGGAAATGGTAAAATATTTAGAATTAGAATAATAACAAATATAGTACACATCCCATAAACCTTGTGAAAGAAAGGCAAAGTAGTGTTTATGGTGAAATTTGTAGTGTAATGTGATTATAATAGAAAAGTAAAAGGGCTGAAAACTTATCTAAGCATCCAGAGAACATTAAAGGATGAAAATATAAAGATAAGAACATAAAATGAGAGTGAACAAATACACAATAGAGAGGAATGGTAATATGAAAAAGATAATAAGAATTTTATGAATGTGAAAATTTAGATGACATGGGCAGATCCTTGAAAAATATAATTTACAAAATTGCCTAAAGCAGGAATAAAAAACAATTAATGTGCTATTAACATTTTAAAAAATTGAATCAGTTAAAAAGTCTTCCTAAGAAAAGAAGAGACACTTCCCAAGTAATTTTAGCATAATCTTGTATAAAAAACTACAGGTCGACTCACTCATCAATAACAATTTCATATACATATAAAATATGGTTCATTTAGAAATAAAAAAGAATGAAATAGTAAGCCATTAGAGGAAAAAGATATTTACAACATATGTAGCTGACAAAAACTTATACCCATGATTTAATAAAAAATAAAAAAATTTCTATTAGTCAATGAGAAAAAAGAAATACTACCCAATTAAAGAGGAGAGGAGGTAGAAAAATTAGATGTGATCAGTCTTCTCAAAAGAGGATATTCAAATAATTAATCATAGCAAGTGTCTGTGTGTGTGTGTATGTGTGTGTTCCTAGGAATAAATTTAACAGAATATGTGTAAGACCTTTATAGACATGTTGATTATTAAAAGAAGTTCTAATTAAATGAAGAGATACAAAATATACTATGTTCGTGAATTGGGAGAAGCAATAGCAAAACAAGTCAGTTCACTGCAAATTGATCTATAGATTAAATGCATTATCAATTAAAATTGCAATGAATTTGTGTGTATGTGTATATGTAACTTGTCAAAAAAAATTTCAAAATATATATGAAAGATCGTTGGGCAGGAATAACCAAGACATTCTAAAAGAGTAGAAAGTTATTGAAGCTTACTTATAGATATCAAGAATTCTTATAAAGCTTTGATAAATATGACACTATCATATTATCATCAGGAAAGGTAAATAGATGAATGAAACAAAGAATTCAAAACAGACTTGAAATGTGATTTATGTCAGAGTAAGCATTGCAAATTAGTGGGGAAAGGATAGACTTTTTTTTTTTTTGCCTGCACACGTGGGATCTTAGTTCCCCAACCTGAGATGGAACCCGTGCCCTCTGCAGTGGAGGCACAAAGTCCTAACCACTGGACCGTCAGGGAAGTCCCCAAGGATAGACTTTTAATACACATGACTGGAGCAGTCGTTATTGGCGCGGAAAAAAATGAAATCAAAACCCTACTTTACCTCACGCACAAAAACCAATTCTAGGTTTACTAAAGATTAAAATATGAAGGACAAAACTACAAATTTTTAGGCATAACATAGGATGACATCTTTGTGACATTAGGGATAAGGAAAAATTTCTTAAGCAAAAACTGTAAATAATAAAAGAAGATATGGGTAAATTAGCTAAAGTAAAAGTGAGAACTTTTATTCACAAAAAGATATGAAAAAGGAAGTAAAACTACAAGCCACAGATTGGTAGAGCGTGTTTGCCATATGAATTATTAACAAAGGAATAGTATCTAGAGTATATAAAGAACCTCTATGAACCATTAAGAAAAAATGCAAATGATGGATAGAAAACTGAAAAAAAAGATTTGCACAGATCTTCAGAGAGAGTAAATCCAAATGTCCAAACAAATCTAAGCAAGATTCTCAGCCTTGTGAGTCATCAAGAAAATGAAAATTTCAACCACAATGAGATACTATATTACAACTACCAGACTGGCAAAAGTTAAGAATACTGGCAAAATCTAAAGTTGGCAAGGATGTGGAGTTACTCTTCTCATGGGACTATAAATTAAGGCGAACATCTTTGAAAATTGCATCACCCAGCAAGTACTTCTAGAAGACAAGTGCATATCCATCACAGCACTGTTTTGTAACAGAAGGAAAAAGAGGAACAATTCAAATGTCCATCAACCATAGGGGAGATAAATAAACTGCATGATAGGCATACAATAAAACACTGTATTCTTGTGAAGAGTAATGAATTACACAGATAAGTAAAAACATGGATAAATCTCAGGAACATAATGTTGAACTAAAAAAGCAAGTAGCGTAAGACACACACTCTATTTTTGTCAATATTAAGTTCAAAACACGCAGCACTGGAAAATATATTATTTAGGAAATTATCATCTAGGAAAACTGAAAAGAGAGAGAGAGAGTGAGAGAGAATGATAAACATAAATTTCAGCAGAGTGGTTTCCTCTGAGTAGAGTGAGAGGGGATGGGACAGGGACTTCAAAGATAACAGTAATTATATTTGGTGGTGGTAACTGGGTAGAATACTTCAATAGTCTTGTGTTATTAGTCTTTATATTTTGTGTATATTTTACAAGTATTTTTATCTCAATATTTAATAAAAATGTTTAAATTTAATTTTCATTTTATATTAGAGTACAGTTGATTTACAGTGTTGTGTTAGTTTCAGGTATACAGCAAAGTGATTCAGTTATACATATACATATATCCATTCTTTTTCAGATTCTTTTCCCATATCGGTTATTACAGAATATTGAGTAGAGTTTGCTGTACTGTACAGTAGGTCCTTGTTGATTATCTATTTTATATATAGTAGTGTGTGTATGTTAATCCCGACCTCCTAATTTATCCCCGCCACCTTTCCACTTTATCTGCCCCACCACCTTTCTACCATAAGTTTTTTTCGCAGTCTGTGAGTCTGTTTTGTAAATAAGTTCATTTGTATCATGTTTTTAGACTCCACATATAAGTGATATCATATGATATTTGTCTTTCTCTGTCTGACTTCACTTAGTATGACAATCTCTAGGTCCATCCATGTTGCTGCAAATGGCATTATTTCATTCTTTTTTATTTTTAAAGAATAATCTTTAAGAATTAGTTCACAAGTGTTGGTGGGACAGATAGCTGGAACGTGTATATTTCTGGCTGAAATATGCCAGGACAATCAAAAGAGTCAGCTGCAGAATCTCAGCCTTGGAAGTGGTGGTACAGAAGACAGAAAACCAGGGGAGAGGCTCAGATGTAGGAAAACGGGCTGGGGATCCAGTTACTAGAATGAGGTTATAAGAAAGGGTTGGATCCCTAAGCACTAAGCCAGAACTCAAACAGGGCTCAGAACTCTAAGTGATGTAGCGTTAAAACTGAGCCACATTGAATTATTGTCCTGGGTTACCCCACCAAGAAAAAGCATATATTATTGAGCTAGTATGTGGGGTTGAATGTAAAGGAGATGCTTAAGAGAATCCAGCTGTGAGAATCAGAAGGCTGCCAGGATGAGAGGTTAAGCAGGTCTTTATATCATCTTCCAAAAAAAGAATTTTCTTATTTTCTTCTCATCTCACAGGTAGAGACTCTGAAAGTAGTTACAGTGACTTCTCTCAAGTCATTTTATCATCATTTTGGAACCAGAAATAGAATTCACCTGTTTTAACTGCTTTTATTGATGCCACCACTAACCTATGCTCCTTCATTCATAAATGACTTAGTGGTTATACACATTTTACGGAGGAGACCAGCCATGATTCACAGGCCAAGGTGTTTTAGGCAAGGTTTTATTTCCTTGTTTTCATGATTCCCATCTTTTTTATGCTCTGAAAACAGCAGCTGTGCCAGACAATAGTCAACAGAAAAAGAAAAGAACTCATTTATAAAGCAGAAAACAAAAATAGTTTGCCCAGCATTTATACTGTGCTCTTTGGGGCTCAGGGTCAAAGAGTTCAGTTTGAGTGTTCTTTTTTTAAAATAAATAAATAAATTTATTTATTTATTTACTGATTTGGGTCTTCGTTGCTGCACGTGAGCTTTCTCCAGTTGTGGCGAGCGAGGGCCACTCTTCGATGTGGTGCGTGGGCTTCTCATGGTGGTGGCTTCTCTTGTTGTGGAGCATGGGTTCCAGGCCTGTGGGCTTCAGTAGTTGTGGCATGCATGCTCAGTAGTTGTGGCGCACGGGCTTAGTTGCTCTGCAGCACATGGGATCTTCCCGGACCAGGGCTCGAACCCGTGTCCCCTGCATTGGCAGGCGGATTCCTAACCACTGCACAACCAGGGAAGTCCCCAGTTTGAGTTTTCTTTAGTTACCTAAACTTAGTTGTTTTCTTTTTCTACATCAAAATGATTTTCAATGTCTATTCATAAAACAATGGGTGTGAGGTTCTAGCAAATGCCAACCAGTTGGATCTCTACTGAAATGCAAATGGCATGGTTTAAACAAATCAAGAGCATATAACTGAGGTCCCTAAAAGACATTTTGTTGGCAAAATCCAAGAGGCTATGATAATGAAATATGTCTAAAAATGAGAGTAGAAAAACAAACTGTAAAACATTTCCCTATGTAAATGTCACAACTGCGTCAGACATTAGCCCCATCTTTAGAGGTAATTTTGCCCCTAAGAGTAAGATTAAGGAATCATGCTTCCTAAAGGAAAGAAGATTCTTTTAAAGTAAATAAAAACACGTTTAAACAACCCAAATCTATTACTAGTTTACTATGTGGCATTATGCAAGTCTCCTAACCTCTGAACTTCTGTTTCCTCGCTGGCAAAGGGTTCAGAGACACCTGCCATTCCTGGTTCCCCAAAGAGAAATATGTATGAAAGCACCTCACTGAATATAAAGAGTCATTCAAAGTATGTATCTGAAGTGCAGGTAGAATTGGCTTCCATGAAATTTTCTCATGGTAATTTTAGAAAAATATGGAGAAATTTTGGTAGAAGATAGGACAGCTCATTTTTTCTTTTTTCCATTTTAATCATTTTTTTTTTGTATTGAAGTATAGGTGATTTACAATGTTGTGTTAGTTTCAGGTGTACAGCAAAGTGATTCAGTTTTATATATATATAATCTTTTTTCAGATTCTTTTCCATTATAGGTTATTAAAAGATATTCAATATAGTTCCCTGTGCTATACAGTAGGTCCTTGTTGTTTATCTATTTTATATATAGTAGTGTGTATCTGTTAATCACAAACTCCTAATTTATCCCTCCCTCCCCCACCTTTACCCTTTGGTAACCAAAAGTTTGTTTTCTATGTGAGTCTATTTCTGTTTTGTAAACAAGTTTCTTTGTATTATTATTTTTTAGAATCCTCACATAAGTAATATCATGTGATATTTGTCTTTGTCTGACTTGCTTTACTTAGTATGATCATCTCTAGGTCCATCCATATTGCTACAAATGGCATTATTTCCTTCTTTTTTATGGCTAAGTATTATTCTGTTTTATATATACTGAATATATACAGAAGATGCATATACCACATCTTCTTCATCTGTTCATCTATGACATGTTTCGATTCACAATTGATTGATCAAATTACCCAAAGAAGGTGAAATGATGGATTTTTTTTTTTTAAATCTGAGGGAATACATTAGTTTTCTATTACTGTAAAACAAGTTACTCTATATTTAGCAGCTTAAACAACACATTTTATTATCTCACAATTCTGTAGGTCAGAAATTTAGTGAGCTTGACTGGGTTCTTTACTTAGGATTTTGCAAGACCAAAGTCAGCCTGGCTGAGCTGTTATCTGGAGGCTCTGGATATGAAACTAATTCCAAGCTCAATCAGGTTGTGGTTATAGGTCTGAGGTGCCCGTTTCCTTGCTGGCTGTTAGCTAAGAGCTGCTATCTGCTCCTTAGAGGGCATCACGTTGCTCCCCTTTCATCTTCAAAGCCAGCAACTGTATTGAATTTCCCTCATGCATTGAATCTCAGAATTCCTTTTCTGCTACCTGTCTAGAAACTCTCTGCTTTCAAGGAGTCATGTGATTAGTTGAGCCCACCCAAGTAAGGTTAACTGTGTCACAACATAACACAATCATGGGAGTGATATTTCCTCAAATTGCCAGCTTCCGCGGATTCAGGGAAGAATATTCTTCTGTAGGCCATTGCAGAAATTCTGCCTGTCACAGAGGAAGTAGGGCATAAAATTTAGGAACATGGGTTTTGGTGAAGCTGACTTGGTTTCAAATTCCAGCTCTGTAATTTGACTGGATCTGTGTTTAAAATGAGATAAGTTGCTAAATCTCCCTAAGCTTTACTTTCTTTAGGTTGCCATCTACTTAGGAGCAGGGAGTTCTAATAACCACTTCCCATATGCTTTGCATGGTGTCAAGAACATGTCAGTATTCAATATTATTCGAAAGGATGAATGACTAACTGAATGAATGGTAGCTAACATTGAAAGTCATCTCCAACACATACCATAAAGCTATATTTGGCTCCATTTTGCCAATGTTTGTTTGTTTTTCATTGACTTGGGTCAATGAACTGACCCAAATTGACTTGGATCAATGAATAAGGACATATAAGAAATGCACATTAAAGAAGCAAGTGCAACAAAGCTGGGCCAAGCTTTGGATGAAAGAACCCAAGGTTTCTCCATCACATTTACATTTGGGTTAAACCAAAAAATTAGTTTCAAAATGGAGCAAAGGGCTTCCTTAGATGTGCAAAACAATCCAGTTCTGGTTGAGGAAAGTGACCACAGAGAGACTACTGAGTCACCCATTCCTGGACACATAGAGACATGTGACTGAGCGCTCACCAATGAGAAAGTGAACAGAACTAATGTGTTACATCCCATCCCAAGCAGTTAAGAGAAGGTCTGACTTCTCCATGTTCTCTCCTCTCCCTTCAGCATGACTAGAACAATAAGATACAGGATGGAAGAGGCTCAGATCCCTAAGCCATTGCCGGAGAACCCCAAGGAGAGCTGCCTGACCTGTATAAGACTGAGACAAAACTCATAAATAAACCTTACTGGATTAAGCCACTGAGAGTTGAGGGTGTATTTGTTACAGCAGCATAGTCTAGCTATCCTAATACAGAAACATTATTTCAAGTCATAAATACAAATAGTCCTTGATCTGAAGTCAACTGAGATTCAATGATCTTACCACAAATTAGACATTATAGAGGACCTAGCGAAAGCATACTTCTTTATTTATAGGTATTTATCATTTATAGTCCAATTATAATAGATAAGAAAATAACCAATAAATCAGGGGCATTTGCAAAACGCATAGTTTCCTTTTTTCTTTTTTTACTACTTCTAAGCACCTTCCAAATTCTCAAGCAATGCTGAAAAATTATTCCTAACAGGTGGCCTGAAACTTATTATAGCCCAGATGATTAATGCCAATTTCAGGTTGAGCATGTAAGGGTGGTTTTAAAGCCTCAGTCTTAGCATCTTGGGTGGTGGCATGGAATGCTACCCCTTCCTGGGGCATCAGAATGATCCTTGAAGCCTTCCTTTCAAGTATGACATGACATTGGCACACTATTTAGCTGGTAAGTTGGAAATGAATGCACAGTTTTTTTCTAAGCCTTGAAAATTTAATCCATCTTATGTGAGATAAATCTCAGCAAACATTCAGGGAAAGTTGAATTTAGGGAGAGGCTCATGTGTGGTATATTTTTTCTGTCAAGTAGAAGATATTAGTCAGCAGTGGGGTCATAAAAGAAACTGCCTGGCAAGATTTGTGCTGATCTTCATGTTCAACAGCCCCCATGAGTAACTCTTGGTTACCAAGTCATTGTTTTTCCATATACATTTTTCAGACATTCAATAGGATGCGGAAGGCTTGATATCCACATCAATTTTGTTAAAGCTCTGAACTGCTATTCCAAACCCATCAGGCACACTATGGAAACACTAAAGGCTTTATGTGAAAATTACTAATACCTAACTAAAATAGCTTTCAGTAACACAAAGAACATTAACTTTATATCTTTACTTTTCCAAACCTCTTTAATAGAGTGAATAAATTACTCTTATAGTTAATTCAAAGAATGGCAGACACCATTTTCTTCAATATATTTGTGTCTTCCACAACAGTATAACAACTTTTCTCAGACAATATCAAAGGATAATTTAGCCTACTATATAATTTTCAAAAATCATTCTAGAAGAACTTTTAGGCATCACAATTCCCATTGAAATTCTACTAATGTTCTTTCTAGAATATTTTTTTTTTTTTGCCCGTGCCGTGTGACTTGTGGGATCCTAATTCCCTGACTAGGGATGGAACCCAGGCCCTCTGCAGTGGAAGCGTGGAATCCTAACCACTGGACCACCAGGGAATTCCCCCTAGAATTTTTTTCTACATTTTTTTCTCAGCTAATAATACCCATCCCCTACTTATATCACCAGCAGAACACTAATGCATGCAAATAAAATAAGTATTCATCGAGCAGAATGTACTTGCAATACAAACTAAAAAGAGAAACCAATAGGCAAGAAGGTTTCTTAATTCAGGTGCTTCACTTCATTTTCTCTGTAGTTACTGTTTAACTTTTTGTCTTATTCCTTCATGTATGATTAGTTCTGTGACTAAAGTAAAGATACCAACAATGTGTCGATACCCTAAAGTTGGAGTATGGGTAATGAGGAAAAACTTCCCTAATTCTCTCCTAGATTTTAGAGCAGGAACTCATCACCTCCTTCTCATGCCTCCCTCTCCCACATATGTCCCTACTAGAGATGGCTGGATTTTGAGTGTCTTAACACTAAAAGCAATGTCATTTGAAACTCCCATATATCCTAGCCTGTAAGGATACAGAGTAGGTACTCAAAAAAGAGTCTGGTAAATAATTTGAACTGTGTGTTCTTACCTGACTCGTTTTAAATCTTACAGTGTTATCAATTTTTAACTATTTTCAATTGGAATATAACAGATGCAGAAAAATACACAAAAATATGTCAGCTCAATGACTTATCACAATGAGAGCATTTGAAAAACCCATGGGATAAAAAAACTCAATATTTCCAGCACCTTAGAAGACCCCACTCAGGTCCTGTCCCAGATACCACTTCCTCAAAGGTAACCACTATCCTGCCTGCTAACCCTGTGTTCTAGGTTTTTCTATCTAGGAATGTAAATAAATAGGCTCATACTCTATTCTATTATGCCTGGGTTCCCTCACCCAACATTGTGGTTGTGAGATTTATCCAGATCGTTGCTTGTAGCTCCAGAACATGCAGCAAGCTCTAGATGTTACTCTAGATTGGTGATTGTCATTGCCATGTAGTATTCTTTTGTAAGAATATACTACAATTTATTTTTCCATTTTACTGTTGACAGACATTTGGGTTGTTTCCAGTGGTGCCCAGGAGCACAAGTTTTCCAGTGATATATTTTGTAAATATCTTTTCCTACCCTATGTCTTGCCTTGACAGCAAACAATTTTTAACTTATGCTTTTTGACAAATTGCAAGGTATTCTGCCTGACTCCGTAAGGGGAACATATAGAGTGCTACTCAACTACGGAACTGTTGAGGTATTTTTAAGCTCCTGGGACAAACAGAAATTATACCTGGGGGAGAGATGTTCAATGGTAATGTGTGGGTGCAGGGGCGGGGAAGAAATAGGGTCAGTGAACAGACATTATGATTCCAAAATTAGGCTGAGGTTCCAGATAATTATTGGGAAAATTAAAAATGGCTCTATATTATAGAAAACCATGAACAAGTTTCTTAATCTGCAAACATTCTTTGACTGCCTTATATGTACTAGGTATTGTCATGAGCACAGAGCATACAATGATGAATAAGCAATCATAGTCACCTGTCCCCAGAGAGCTTATGTCTAGTTTTGTAAAATAAATGAATGGAAACGAAACTATATGTTTGCTCTGCTATTGAAATTAGTTTATTGACATATGGGAGTTCGTAACATCTTGGTATCTTAAGAGGAAAGAGAGGGATGAACAGCTTGAAAGGTGAGATTCCAGGTCATTCCCTTTGCTGCTGTTCCTGCTTCTGGTGTTTGCTGCCGGAACTGAGTCCTGGTTTTGAAGAGCTCACATGTCATCCTCTACTGGTTTTATCAAGAAAGCAGCTACACGCTGATATACGGGGATAAAGCACATGAAAGTAGAACTAAATCAGGATGATATGATGATTCCTGTGATTAGAAGAATGAGTTCACTCTTGCAGTAGACGCTAGATAATCCATATCCTCCATAGCACGATGGGTGGCAACAGCCGTATCTGTAGCCTCCATGGCCTCAGCCATAGCTCAGTCTGCAGAAGCTGCCACTTCCCTAGCCACAGCCATAGCCATATCCCTAGCCCAGACCTCTGTAGTAGTTGCCATAGTAACTCATGGTGTTAGGACCTGTAGAGTTGTTTGCATATCAAGGGCAATTTTCCTGAGTATGACTATCACCAGCTTCCCTGGGACTTCTATATACCCTCAGTGATGGGTTGGGCAAACCACATAGACGTGCACCATTCTCACTGGGTAGATTAAATTGCATGAAAAAAAAATCTCATCCATTTTAATTGTGTAAAACTTTAGGATAATTCCTGATACTAATTAAAGATGTTTTCATTTGATTTCTGTGCAGTTTGGATTCTACAGGATGATTATGCTATCTTCAAAGCCCTTTTTCTTTGACCTTTATATTTAAAGATCTATAATCAGACATCACAACATCCAATGTCATCATCTGGAATTTGTTCTTTCATTAAATCCCCTTCCCAGCATCTCTGAATTTTACTTATTTTTTCATTTTGCAAATAGTTAATGCCCATCTAATGTATCCCAGGTACTACGCTTGGAGCTAAAGATACAATTGTAAATAAGAGCTGCCTTTCCCAATCCCATGAATTTATCCCCTTCATCTTTGTTATCCAAGGTAATAGAAGAATTTAACACTTACAGATAAATTCAACAAAACATAATTGAAAGTACCATAGAACCAAATTTATTTATTAATTAGAAAAATTTTTTTTTCAGATCTGTAAGTTTATTTGCTCAATGTAGGGCAGTTACATAATGACTCACATTCATGATATTCCATCATTGAGGAAAACTGCTAAGAATGGTCCATGTGTGAAATAATTTCTTAGAGAAGCACGGAGTTGGAAAAATAATCACTGAATAGACCTTAAAAATAGTTCACTGCATAACTTGACAAAAAGCACAAAGCCTCACTCAGAGAACATATTCATTGTTCTCCTGCACTGTAATAGTTATAATTTCACCATGACAAACACCAGACATTAAGATTAAGTTAACACTGGTGTTTCTTTTACTCCCCCTCCCGTTTAAAAACAAAATATATAACTGCATGTCACTGTAACAACTTCCAAAATAGATCAATTTGTTACAATCACTATTTGGAAGAGCAAACTTTACCCCCAAGAGGAAAAATTAAATAAAGAAAACTTTAAAATTTTTGAAGACAATTTTTTTGTTATAGGAATACAAAACACGTACAGTATAAGTTAATAAATTTCAAGCCACTGTATAGACATACAACACTAACATGCACAATATTGTATCAACAGAGTAATGGAGGAGTAATCCTTTCACTGGAGAGACATCATCATAGACAAGTGCATTTCTTTGAAAATAAAGAAAAGAAAAGAAACCATTCAAACTGTTTAAATATTGTCTCCTCCCATTCCCTCTTCATTTTTAGCCCTCAGATATGGTTTTATCTTGCATTATTCTAAAAAGCAGCCAGAGCTGAAGCTGAAATTTAAAAGAAAAATAGGTTTTGTAATTCCAGTAAATCATTTCCAAATGCTACAAGGAAGGACACAACATTGCTCACTGGACATGAAGATAAATTAAGGAAAGCCCCACCTACCCCCCAAATCTGTTCCCATCAGTGGTATTGACTTAAGGCTCCTATTAGGGCACAGAAGCTGTAAAACTCTCTTCTGCTAGTTCTTCTGGTAGGTTTGGTTGGTTGGGACTTCCTCTCTAGCATATGGAGGGGACCTTCTAAGGAAAGTCATGCTGGGTAAACTGTGCCACGTGACAGAACATCGTCACACTCTTCTACCTTCACTGTCACCTGGATCCTGGTCAGCGTGTGCATTTCACAATTGGAAGTTCCATTTTGGTTTTAGCAAAAACAGCTGTCAGGTTTTCCTCAATCGTTACTCATTCCTTTCCTTGCCTAAATAAAACAAAGAGACAAACGAGTCTGGTGTCGCTCCCTATCTCGGGAGTTCACACTGTTACTGGTCTTAATAAAAAAGGCTGAACGCATATGCAATAGGTCATGTGTTTAGAAAGACTTATCCAAAATGAGAGCGAAGGACCTAAGGCTCACTGAAACAAGCTTGTGGAAATAGCATTGTGGTTCCCTACAATTCTAAAACATGCACAGGTGGCATAAGAGAAATCAATCGCCAGCTTCTACGCTTTCATTAAGAAGAAAAAAAATACATAGAAAAAGTTTTGGTCAAGTAGGAGTTAAGTATTTCTTATCTGATAATGATTTTAGTTTATTTTCCTACAGCAATTATTTGGGGAAGGAGTGTTTTCACGGAGGAAAAACTGACACACTTACAAGGCTCTGAAATTGGACAGAAGTTTATGAACTCTTCCTATAGGATTTTTCTACCAGTAAGCTCCTAGCACCTGAATTTTCACACACTGCACCCTGAACTCTCTCAAAATGACCGCCAACTTCTACAATCCAACAGCTTTTCAATCCACCCGAGTCAGTTCCGTCAGCATAAGGTACAGTGGGGAAGACTCAAGTGAGGAGTGAAAGAACAGTGTAATCCCAGAGGAAGGAGCTGTGGCAGCTGAAAAATCAGCATTTCCGTGGAAATATCAACACAAGAAATGGGAGACAGACCTGAATTTTCTCTATTTTTGTGGTGTTTAACGTTTCTATTAAAGTGATTAACAATTTTTGTGGTGGATTTAAGTTAAGAAGAGAGAAGGACAAAAATTCCACAGCCACCTGCCAAGCGCCTATTAACCAAAACCTTTAAAAAGTAGCTTCGATTCTCCTCAGGCAAGCCTTTTGGCCTAGGAGATAGATAACAGTAAAACCAACCTGGATAAGGCTGAATAAGGATGTAAAAGCCAAAATAAAGAAAAATACACAATCAATGGCTTGATGTTACATACGGCTATAATGTAGAAATACTGTAAATGGCAATTTAGTGTTAATATTGTCCACTAAGTAGAAACTTGTGAAAACTAGCAAGGCCTAAACCATAAGGATAAATATACATCATGTTCTACGTCTATCAGCTTGGGTTTTAAACTATTCCATGTCTGGTAGAGCAGGGGTTCCCAGCCCCTGGACCATGGACCGGTACCAGTCCTGGTAGGAACCAGGCCGCCCAGCAGGAGGTGAGTGACAGGCAAGCGAGCAAAGCTTCATCTGCCGCTCCCCATTGCTCGCATTACCACCTGAACCATTGTCCTTCCCCACTCCCAACAGTGGAAAAATTGTCTTCCACAAAACCAGCCTCTGGTGTCAAAAAGGTTGGGGACCACTGTGGTAGAGTGCACCCTAAAAAAAATGCACAGCTAAAACAGATGAGGGGCTTCCCTCGTGGCGCAGTGGTTGAGAATCTGCCTGACAATGCAGGGGACACAGGTTTGAGCCCTGGTCTGGGAAGATCCCGCATGCCGCGGAGAAACTAAGCCCGTAAGCCACAACTACTGAGCCTGCGCGTCTCGAGCCCGTGCTCCATAACAAGAGAGGCTGCAATAGTGAGAGGCCCACGCACCGCGATGAAGAGTGGCCCCCGCTCGCCGCAACTAGAGAAAGCCCTCGCACAGAAACGAAGACCCAACACAGCCAAAAATAAATAAATAAATAAATAAAATTAAAAATAAATAAATAAATAAATAAATAAAACAGATGAGATAGAAAGTACCCAAAATCCTTACTGGAACCACAAGACTTATTGAATGCGGGCCATTCCATTTAAGTGTTCTTTTCATCTTAAAACCCTGTTCTCTAGCAATAAGTTAAAGACAGCTCCACTTGCATTAAGCTACAGAACAGCCCATATGCCAATGTGAGGTTGCTATTCCAATACAAGCACAGCTAGCCTGACTTTCCACTAGTGGGATTTTAGCAAAAATGTCAAAGAGGCGATCAAAGACAGGGCAGGTCATGGGTTTCTCCCTAGGAAGGTCATCCCTCCCTTACCCTCCCCCACCCAACACTCAACTCATGGTAAAAAATAAAGACTGCTGTAGTAACATCAGCGTGCCCTGCCAATCCACTTGGGGGCCTTAATTGTTGCCTTCTCCCCCGTCATGGTCTTGCTGATCGCTTGTCTAGAGCAAGAGGTTGTTGCAGAGGGGCTGCATGATGAGTGTGGCGTCCCCGTAGGAGTCCTGTTGAGAGCGTCTAGAGCTCAGTGATGGTGTCATCGAGAGCAGTCTTGGCCAAGTGGCAGGCTTGCTCTGGGGCACTCTGGATTTCATAGTAGAAAATGGAATAGTTAAAGGCCAAGCCTAATTTAATGGGTTGAGTGGGCTGCATGTTCTCCTTGCTGATCTCACAGGCATTGCTATAGGCTTTCTCAGATGACTCCACAATGGTCGCCCTATTCTCTCCAGTGGTGAATTCGGCCAGGTAGCAGTAATAGTCCCCTTTCATCTTCAGGTAAAACACTTTGCTCTCACACTAGGTCTCACTGCAATTCTTGATCAGGTAGTTATCCAGCAGGCTCAGCACATCCTGACATACCACCTCCAACTCCTCCATTTTTTCCTGGTAAGCATGGACCATCTCTATCTTTTTCTCATTACCATTTACAGACATCTTCTGTTTAGTGCTAATAATGACCGTCCAGGAAGAATGGTGTGCCCCAACTGAAGCAGAATCTGGCCTTTGTACCCCGACACCAAATTAAATCTTGGAGACAGAGTTTTGAGTGAAGTAGAGAAGAATAGCTTTATTACTTTGCCAAAGGGGACCACAGCGGGCTAATGCCCTCAAAACTGTGTGTCCTGGCCTGAAGGACGTAGTCAGGAGTTTTATAATAATGGTTTAAAGAAGGTGTGATCAGCTCTTGGACATTCTTCTGACTGGTTGGTTGTGAGGTAAGTAGGAATCAGCATCATCAGCCTTCTGGTTCCAACCAGTCTGGGGTCTCTGTGCTTGTGGGCAGCATACCATTAACTTCTCCCACCTGGTGGGGATTTCAGTATCTGCAAAACAGCTCTAAGATATTGTGATGTGTATCCCTTGATGGGGAGCCAAGACCCTTCCCCAAGGCTGCACTATTGTTTCTTTTGACTGTTCCTCCCTTGTCTCTGGATCCCCCTCCCTTCCCTAATTAGCAACTGTTTGAACCTGCCCATTGGAACTCAGGGGAGGTCATGGAGGCTGAATGAAGACTATTTCCTGTAATCAAAGAAATGGGGGACACAGAAAGGCTTTTGAGCCCAGGAGCCCCATGGGTCCTTCTCGGTTTCACAACTCCATTCTTGTAGGCCACTGAGAGGAGGTTTCTTTCTTCATTGGACAGTGGCTCATTCAGCTCTGCCACGGCCATGTCATCATAGCGCTCTGCCAGCCTGGCTTTCTGCACTAGCTGTCGTGGTCCACCATCTCCATGGGCTGGGTTGGGCCGGGCCAGAAGACCCTGGCAGACTGATGGGCTCGGGGGGCAGCTGCAGTGCAGCTGGAGTCCCTGTGCCAGTGGGACCAACCCATGAAGGGAGAGGCTGAGGGGACGGTGGCAGCGTAGAGGCCCAAACTAATTTTTTTTTTTTTAAAGTTTAGTCTTTTTTTTTTTTTTTAATGGGAATTATTTATTTATTTATTTATTTATGGCTGTGTTGGGTCTTCGTTTCTGTGCGAGGGCTTTCTCTAGTTGCGGCAAGCGGGGGCCACTCTTCATCGCGGTGCGCGGCCCTCTCACTATCGCGGCCTCTCTTGTTGCGGAGCACAGGCTCCAGACGCGCAGGCTCAGTAGTTGTGGCTCACGGGCCCAGTTGCTCCGCGGCATGTGGGATCTTCCTGGACCAGGGCTTGAACCCGTGTCCCCTGCATTGGCAGGCAGACTCTCAACCACTGCGCCACCAGGGAAGCCCCCCAAACTAATTTTTTTACGGGAGAAAAAAAGACTAAATGGCAAAGGTTTGTTCCCTTGCACGTTATTTTCCAATTTCTGGGCCTCCTTCATCTTTCTGATCTCTAAGGAAACTATATATTATTTATAGAAATATGAAGTTATAAAATAAAAAATTAAAATAAATAATTAGATATGACTCTTTCTTTCTAAAAATGAAGCTCACTAATATTCTCATGATAAGGGGTTGGAATCACCCTACTTAGCCATTTATATCAAAACCAATTTAAAAATACCAGCAATAGAAATATATCATATAATATTAATAATGGTTTCAGATAGAATCTTACAATATAAAAACTGGTTTAACACTCTAATTTTACAGATGATGAAACCAAGACTTAGAGAAGAGTGTTCCAAATAGCCCCATGAGTGGCAAAGCCCAGGCTAGAACCTAGAACCTAGAACCTTTCATCTCCATCTCTCACTTTCCATTGTGTCACCCTCTTTGTTACATTTTTATAGATGTGGTATGAACATGGGTAAAAGCAAGAGGTATTGCATTTTCGTAACGGAAGAATGACAACTCCCCTTTGCTTTCTCTGTTGGTGAGCTTCCTAACTTTGACTTCTGATCTGTATGCTGAATGGCATTTCCTTTCCTCTTGGCTGGAATTCAAAGGGCTAAAATTAGCAAGTGAAAACTTGAAGCAACATCCACTTATTCTCAATGAGATTACAGTCAAGATGCTTGTTGCATTGATTAAGAGATGTAACTCTAAGAGGAAAGAGCAAAAATAAGTCCAAAAGTTCTAGAGTGGAAAATTGAGAGACTCCAGAACAAGATGACAACATAGCAGGCTCCTGAATTTCTTTCTTCCTACAGACACACTGAATGTATAGCTACACGAGGAGCAATTCCCTCTGAGAGAAATCCAGAGACAAGCTGAGTGACTCCTACACATCAGGGGAACGAGAGAATACCCTCATCAAAACGGGTCGGAAAGGTGGAGATATACTTGTGCCATAAACCCCATCTGTAGCACAGTGCCACACAATCTGGAGAGAACCCTTAACTCCCAGTTTCTCCTTGAAGAGTTGATATGGTGCATGGCCCTGTGGGCCTCCTGGGCACAAAAGCCTTTCTGTGTCCCCCATTTCTTTGATTACAGGAAATAGGCTTCATTCAGCCTCCATGAACCCCCCTGAGTTCCAAGGGCAGGTTCAAACAGTTGCTAATTAGGGAAGGGAGGGGATCCAGAGGCAAGGGAGGAACAGTCAAAAGAAACAATAGTGCAGCCTTGGGGCAGGGTCTTGGCGCCCCATCAAGGGACATACATAACAGTATCTTAGAGCTGTTTTGCAGATACTGAAATCCCTACCAGGTGGGAGAAGTTAATGGTATGCTGCCCACAAGCACAGAGACCCCAGACTGGTTGGAACCAGAAGGTTGATGACGCTGATTCCTTACCTCACAACCAGTCAGAAGAATGTCCACGAGCTGATCACGCCCTCTTTGACCCATTACTATAAAACTTCTTACTACCCTCACCAAGGGGGAACACACAGTTTTGAGGGCATTAGCCCGCTGTGGCCCCCTTTGCCTGGCAAAACAATAAAGCTATTTTTTTTTTCTACTTCAACCAAAACTCTGTCTCGGAGGTTTAATTCAGTGTCAGGGTACAGAGGCCGGATTCGTTTTCAGAGTGAAGGGTTTGGACTGAACATCTAGCACCCCAACTTTTAAGGTTCCCACTTGCGGGGTGGACACCGCAAAAACCAAGCTCTGAAAGCCAATGGTGCTTATGTTCATGAACTTGACTATAGCAAACAAAGAAGCTGTTCTTAAAGGGAGCATGAGCACTTAATGCAGCGATTTCCCTGGGACTCAGCATAGAGGGAGCAGACAGAAACACCCATCTCCCAGTCTTTCCCTGAAAGGAGTTTGACCGCATACTTTACAAGCTGCTGCCTAAGGATCCAGTTTTCTAATGAGCATACATCCAGGTGCTGACTGCAATCCTCCCTGGAGCCTGAAAGAACCAGTGGACACTTCCCCATCTTCTCCCTCTGGCTCATTCCAACAATAAAACCAAGCCATCAGTATCTCCCTGGAAGGAGCTTGTCCACACATCTAGCACCCCGCCTACTATGGTTTCCACCTGAGGGACAGGCCTGCAAATCACCTAGCTCTGATAGCTAATGGGGCTTGCATTCACAAGCCCACTGGACTATAAAAAAATTTTTTTTTAAATTGAGATATGTGACATATAACATTATATTAGTTTCACTTGTACAACTTAATAATTTGATATTTGTATATGTTGTGAAATGATCATCACAAATCTATTAACATCCATCACCACATGTAGCTACAAATATTTTTTCCTGCAATGAGAACTTTTAAGATCTACTCTCTTGGACTTCCCTGGTGGCGAAGTGTCTAAGAATCTGCCTGCCAATGCAGGGGACACGGGTTTGAGCCCTAGTCCGGGAAGATCCCACATGCTGTGGAGCAACTAAGCCCGTGTGCCACAACTACTGACCCTGTGCTCTAGAGCCCACAAGCCGCAACTACTGACCCTGCATGCCACAACTACTGAAGCCCATGCGCCTAGAGCCATGCTCTGCAACAAGAGAAGGCACCACAATGAGAAGACCGCACACCGCAACGAAGAGTAGCCCCCACTCACCGCAACTAGAGAAAGCCTGTGCACAACAACAAAGACCCAACATAGCCAAAAATAAATAAATAAAATAAATAGATTTATTAAAAAAAAAAAAGATCTACTCTCTTAGCAACTTTCAAATATACACTACAGTATTATTAACTATAGTCACCATGTTGTATATTACATCCCCAGGACTTATTTATTTTACAGTTGGACGTTTGTACCTTTTGACCACCTTCACATATTTCACTAACTACCACTCCCCTGCCTCTGGTAACAACCAATCTGGTTTTTGTATCTATGAGGGTATTTTTTTTTTTCGGATCCCTTATATAATTGAGATTGTACAGTATTTGTCTTTCTCTGTTGACTTATTTCACTTAGCATAGTACCCTCAAGTTTCATCCATATTGTGGCAAATGGCAGGATTTTCTTATGTATTTTATGGCTGAACAATATCCTGATATATAACTGACAATTTCATTATCCATTCATCTATCTATGTGCGCTTAAGTTGCTTACAAGTCTTGGCTGTTGTAAATAATGCTGCAATGAGCATGGGGGTACAGGTATCTTTTTGAGTTAGTGTTTTCATTTCTTTCAGATAAATACCCAGAAATGGAATTGCTAGATCATATGGTAGTACTATTTTTAATTTCTGAGGAACCTCCATACTGTTTTCCATAGTGGCTGCCCCAGTTTACATTCCCACCCACAGTGAACAGGGTTGCCTTATCTCCACATCTTCACCAAAACTTGTTATTTCTTGTTTTTTTGATAATACCTATTGTAACAGGTGTGAGGTGATATCTCATAGTGGTTTTGATTTGCATTTCCCTGATGATTAGTGATGTTGCACACCTTTTCCTGTTGTCCATTTGTATGTCTTCTTTGGAAAAATGTCTATTCAGATCCTCTGCTCATTTTTGCATCAGATTATTTGTTTGGTATTTGGTTGTATGTGTTTTTTATATATTGTGGATATTGACTCTTCAGATATATGATTTGCAAATATTTTCTCCCATTCCATAAGCTGCCTTTTCACTTTATTGATGATTTCCTTTGCTGTGTAGAAGTTTTTAGTTTGATGTAGTTCCACTTGTTTATTTTTGCTTTTGTTGACGTTGCTTTTGGTGTCAAATCCAAAAAATCATCAAGGAGCTTATTGCCTATGTTTTCTTCTAGAAGCTTTACTGTTTCTAGAAGTTTGAACATAAACTTGTTCAAGTCTTTATCCATTTTGATTTCCATTTTGAGTTAATTTTTGTTTATGCTGTAAGATAGTGGTCCAGTTTAATTCTTTCACCTGGGGCTGTGCAGTTTTCCCAACACCATTTATTGAAGAGACTGTATATTCCTTTCCCCCATTGTATATTCTTGGATCCTTTGTCATAAATTAATTGATAATATATGTACGGGTTTATTTGTGGGCTCTCTCTTTTGTTTGAATGATCTATGTGTCTGTTTTTATGCCAATACCATACTGTTTTGATTACTATAGCTTTGTAATATAATTTGAAACCAGGGAGTGTGATATCTCCAGCTTTGTTCTTTCTCAAGTTTGCCTTGGCTATTTAGGGTCTTCCATAGTTCCATACAAATTTTTGACTTGTTCATTCTATTTGTGAGAAAAATGCCATTGGAATCTTAAAAAAATTGCATTGAATCTATAAATTGCTTTGGATAGTATGGACATTTTAACAATGTTAATCCTTCCAATCTATGAGAATGGAATATCTTTCCATTTATTTATGCCATCCTCAATTTTTTCATCAATGTCTTACAATTTCCAAAGTACAGGTCTTTCACCTCCTTGGTTAAAGTTATTCCTACATATTTTGTTCTTTTTGATGCAATTGTAAATGGGATTGCTTTCTTAATTTCTCTTTCTGATAGTTGGTTATTAGTGTATAGAAACACTACCAGTATTTGTATACTGATTTTGTATCCTGCAACTTTACTGAATTTGTTTGTTAGTTCTAACAGCTTTTGGGTGGACTCTTTAGGATTTTCTATATATAACGTCATGTCATCCGCAAATAGAGACAGCTTTACTTCTTTCTTTCTGATGTGGATCCCTTTTATTTCTTTTTCTTGCCTAGTTTCTCTGACTAGGACTGCCAATACTTCATTAAATAAAAGTGGTGAGAGTTGATATCCTTGTCTTGTTCCTGATCTTAGAGAAAAAAGTTTCAGCTTTTCACCATTAAGTATGATGTTAGCTGTGGGCTTGCCATATATATGGCCTTTATTATAATGGGAAACATTCCGTCTATACCCAGTTTGTTGAGAGTTTCTATCATGAGTGTATATTGAGTTTTATTCTAAAACATATTTAGTAACACTAGTATATTTCAATAATTTGTGTGAATCGTGCCTGAAAAATTACCCCTGAGCTGCTTCTGCCAGGGGGTTGACTCACAGTATCACACAGAACATGCCCTGATGTTCTACAGTGGGGAGGTGTGTCTTCAGCCTAGACACCAAGGAGGAAGTGTTTCTTTCCCACTGAAAGGAATTCAAACACCCCTCTTATTTCCACAGCAAACAGAACTCCAATCACAGCAGGAAAAACAAATGCAGCTGGTAAAAGAAGAACAGAGGTTAGTGAGACCCAGAGCTGCAGTCTGGGGCCAACATTTCCCTAAGGAGGCAGCAAGCTTTTGGCAGATACTGCAGAGCAATAAATATTTCCTTAGAAATAAGTTGATAAAGATTGAGTGGTTGACTAGAACTGCCTTAATGAGGTCCTTGAAGCAAGAAAAAGAGACCCCAATGCAAGAACCTTGCTGGGCACAAAGAAGACAACCCAAACTGGAAGAGAATTTTCTCTGAGGAAATGGAGATAATCATTTATTAAAAATTATTGGTCTTCCCTGGTGGCGCAGTGGTTGAGAATCTGCCTGCCAATTCAGGGGACACGGGTTCGAGCCCTAGTCTGGGAAGATCCCACATGCCGCGGAGCAACTAGGCCTGTGAGCCACAATTACTGAGCCTGCACATCTGGAGCCTGTGCTCCGCAACAATAGAGGCCGCGATAGTGAGAGGCCCGTGCACCGCGATGAAGAGTGGCCCCCACTTGCCGCAACTAGAGAAAGCCCTCGCACAGAAACAAAGACCCAACACAGCCATAAAAAAAAAATTATCATTGTGCTACCGAGTCCAAGCTCACTCTGCTCCCTGCATGACAGGCCAATAAATTGGGAGAGGAAGTGTTGAGGCAAGGAATAGTGACTTTATTTGGAAAGCTGGGTGTCCAAGAAGATGGCGGACTAGCGTCCCAGAGTACCATCTTATTGCGGTCTTGATGCCAGTTTCTTTTACAGAACAGAGAGGTGGAGGAGGTGAGGAAGTAAAGTAAAACAGGTCATTAGTCTTGCAAAATATCTCCTGGCTTGGCCAGCATTGAGGGAGGGGATATGTTAATTTCTTCTTTTCTACAGCTGTTCACAGGTGGGCAGAATGTCTCCCTGTGAGCTGAACAAAGGTACTTTAGTTTAACATTCGGGCAGAGGGTCAGTGTTCCCCGAGGCAGGCCATTATGTATGCTTACAGCTATAGACAGCATCCTTTTAATGATTATAATAACAAAAGCAATGAAAAGCAAATGTTAAAGTACAAGAAACAGATTCAACATGGAGTTGGATTTTGCTCTTCCCTGTTACAGTTGCTCTTATGAAGACCCACTATGGCTTATTCTGGAGAAATTGGGATTTGTAGATTCTTTATAGGTGCTTAGCAGGGATAATAATCTTAGGATATTGAGTCAATGTGCTTTCATTCTTGGGAATCCCTGTTTCCACATTAAAGTAGGTTGAGCTGTCTGGGATGCAGACTTGGGAAAGAGGTTTGAAGGTTATAATGTTTATTAAGAAGAGTCCATGGGATGGCTCTGAGGGCGGGAGTAGCAGGAAGCAGAGCTGAGCAGTCTCTGCAGCTAGGATGACCCTCTAGCATTGTGCCAAGTAGGGTCAAGGTGGCCTGGCCTTTATACTCCTATATTGATCAATCATTGGATGTGAGCATGACCTTGCGTGTGTCTCCACCTCTGAGCCAGTCCTAGAGGGGATACAGCTGAAAGCTGTGTGCCCACCATACTCCCAGAGGCTGGAGTCCAAGTCCACCCATGCATCCTGGTGCCAATTCCACATGCTACCTCGGGTTCCTGTGGCAGAGGCTGCCCATCCCCTGCCTTTAGTGCCCAGACCTCCACTGTGGGCAGTCCTCCCACAGTTAGAATTGATATAACTGCAGGATTTTCGTTGAACCACTGGAAGCAGCTTTGCTCACAAGAGAGACCAGTTGAAAGTGTCCCCCCCACCCCCATCCTCCAGCAGCTTTTAATTACTGACTCTTGGGAGTGAAGAAATGCCCCAACTTCTTGGCCTCTCAGTGATATCATTTTGATGCGTGTGTTTTACACAGTTCCTTGAGTTTCCACGTGAGATTAAGCTCCCATCACCCACTACAACAACTGTCTTAATAATTCACCCTTTATTGGCCATCTCCCTTTCCCATTCTCAGTCCCCCACTCCTCTGCCAGTGTTCCCAGCCCCTCCCAAGTAAACTACTTGCACCCAAATCCTTGTCTAAGCATCTGCTTTGGTAAGAATCCAAACTAAAGAGTTCCCCACAGCAAAAAAAAAAAAAAAAAATGCTTGGTAGACTCATAGACTCAGAGGATGTAGTTTCTTTCATTAAGTCTGATCTGTGGAGATTAGTGCAGCCTAGAAGCAAGAGGATATAATATAAGGAAAACCTACTATTTGGTGCAATGAAATATCAGAGGAAAGGGTGGAGGGGAACGTTGAAGACGCAGGTCCTCGTCTTCCCCTTCTCAAGGTAGAAGTCTATAGCATGGGGGACATATCCAGGTACTGTGGGAGAAACATAATTAAAAGCTAAATCTCTCCCAACCCAGAAAACCTCTCCACAAAGGTAGAAGAGAAATAAAACAATTTTACTATTGAATAAGCATTAAACCAGAATGGGGTGCGTAAGTATCACTGACGATCTGTGAAGAGATTGCAAATATGGAAAGACATCATTTTATAGAGCCATTTTATAGAGCCAAGCAGATACCACCCATCCCATGCACGGTCTCAAGATAAACAATAATTACTCCTCTACTCCTCCTGACAGCACCACTGTTCGCGCATAGATCATCCTAGATTCACCTGGTAACTGAACCTGGTAATTAGCCATCTGTGTTAGCTAACTGGCTTTATTCAAAGGAAAAAAATCAACCTCTCACATCTTCATGACAGGAGGTAGTTTCGGAGTGAGGCGCCAGCCAAAGTTAGGCTCCCACCCTCTCACAGAAATTAGGAGATGGGGCACTTAAGAAAGACATTCCTGGGTCATAAAGCTGACAAGAGGCTTATTTAGCTTTTAAAAAGATTTACATATGTTTCAAAGAGGCAGAGAAAGAATTTGACAGTTACAAGTTTTCTAAACTAAATGCTCTAAGAAAAATGAGCTCTCTTCCCTATTTTCAGCAGAGAAATTAAGCATCTTATTTTATTTAAATTTGCCCTTACGGTAGGTATGTGGGAACCCCAACACCTGAGGGATCTTCCTGGCAGGGGAGAGTCCCAGGTTGTTCTAGATGATGCTCCAGTGAACAAGGGGGGAAATTGTGGGAGACAGAGGGGACCAGGGAGTAGATCAAGCTGCCCCTTGTCAACTGTTGCAGGGCTTTGGCTTTTATGGCGAGTAAGGTGAAAATTCATTAGAGTTTTCATCAGAGAAGGGATGGGGTCTGACTTCCATTTTCGAGTCACTTATAAAATTGGTAGGTACTGACTGAGCAACTCTTTATTCTCAGGACTCGTGTGGGTGCTAAAGGAGACACAGAAGAAACAAAGCTTCATCTTGAGGTTGGCTGCTATGCCGATGAGGAGAGAATGGGGAGAAACAGCCACTAAATAGGATGAGTTCATACAGATTTACCTGCCCAAAGGACAACAGTCAGTGTACAGAAAAGTCTAGAAGAAACGAAAGCAGAGTGAAGAGAAGATGATGAGGACTGGAAAAGTCACAGGAAGCATCCGGGAGAAGATGGGATTTGAGCTGTGCATTGAAGGATGCCAGTAGTGCGGTGACGGAGATGCAAACAGCATAAATTAGAGGTCGGGGTCACCTTGAATAGAGCCTCTTTGGAGTAGGTTGAGAAAAATGAACAAATTAAGATCATAGAGATGCAGTGGAGACCAGGTGTTACTGATAAGGAAGTATAATGAACAGACCTTCAAGGAACTGACTAGTAGAAATGGACCCATTCTCTGCTCTGATATCCTTACTTCTAGTGGAATACAGTAGCCATACATTTGCATAATGGCCTTCTCCTTGTTACTTCTTACCAATTAGTTAGGTTTAACAAAATTATAACAATTACTTTTAGTTAAAACAATTACTTTTAATTACTCTGCCATTCCTTCCTTACCCCATCTCCCTCTCTATCCTTAGATAAACTCTCACCCCCATTAATGGGTGAAATTTAAATAACTTGGGACCTTTAAGCAAAATGCATTTTTGCTGGCAGGATGAGGGCTTCAAAAGAGACAAGAATAGAAATTGTGATGGTTAATTTTATGTGTCGGATTGACTGGGCTACAGGGTGTCAGATATGTGGTTAAACATTATTCTGGGTGTTGCTGTGAGGGTTTTGGGGGTGAGATTGACATTTTAATGGGTAGATTGAGTAAAGCAGGTTGCCCTCCCTCCTGTGGGTGGGTCTCATCCAATCCAAGCTGAAGGCCTGAAGAGAACAAAATGGCTGACTTCCCCCAAGTAAGAGAGAACTCCTCCTGCCTGGGTGCATTTGAACTGAGACATTAGTTTTTCCCTGCCTTTAGACTCAAAGTGGCTTTTCCAGGGTCCTGAGCCTGCTGGCGTATGAACAAGAACTACGCCATTGGTTCTCCTGGGTCTCTAGCTTGCTGACTCACCCTGAAGATCTTGGGACTTGTCAGCCTCCATAATCATGTGAACCAATTCCTTATGATTCCTTAAAATAAATAAACATAAATATACATATTACATATATATTGAGAGACAGAGTATATTCATATATTCTCCCTCTCTCTCTCTCTCTCTCCCTCAGGATACAGGAATAGAGATGCAGATGTAGAGAACAGACATGTGGACCCAGCGGGAGAATGAGAGGGTAAGATGAATTGGGAGATTAGGTTTGGCATAAATACACTACCATGTGTAAAATAGGTAGCTAGTGGAAACCTGCTGTATAGCACAGGGAGCTCAGCTCAGTACTATGTGATGACCTAGATGGGTGGGATGGGGGTGGGTGGGAGAGAGGTCCAAGAGGGAGGGGATACATGTATACATATAGCTGGTTCACTTTGTTGTACAGCAGAAACTAACACAACATTATAAAGCAATTATACTCCAACAACAACAACAAAAAGATATATCTTGTTGGTCTTCTTTTCTGGAGAACACTGACTAAAACAGAAATGCATCTGAAACTGTTCCTTCTTCTGCTTTGTGATGTTAGTCACCAAAGAATTGAGGGCAGGGAAAGCAGGGGACTGCTGGAGAAGATATTAGAACACCAGGACTTATAAAAGAATCTGGGGGCTTCCCTCAGGCACAGATTAGGGTATCTCCCATCCACGTGGTGTGACAAATCTCAGGGAGTCAACAAAACCTCCCATATTCTTTTAGGGAATGTCCTCTGTCACTTTGGAGCCTAAGGGTCTGAGACTAGAGGAAAAGACACACACTGTACCAGTAACAACTGGGGACAGCTGGGGAAGCCACCTGGTGTGACACAGGCTTCCGGGAAGGGTGACAAACACAGCTGCACATGGGGTGGGGCAGGGCACGGAAGCCCTTGGACACAGGGCTAAGGACATTTTCCTGTAAAAGTTACAAAAGGGAACACCACTTATATTGAATGCTTGCTGCGTAACAGACACTGTGTCGAGAGCTTTCTGTCCATCGTCTTACACAATCCTCGCCACAATTTTAGAAGTAAAAATTACTGCCCCCCCATTTCTCAGATGGGAAAACAAAGATCTAATGAGGTTAAGTGAGAAGTTATAGGTAAAGAGATTAGGGGTCTGAGCCTCTAAGAATGTCTTGGAAGGATTAAGTGAATCATCCTAGGAAATGTGAAGAGCTAAGTGTCAGGCATGTAATAAGAACTCAATAAACGAAAATTACTGTTTCCACATTGTCATCAGCCTCCCCATTATTCCTATATTCTTCTTCCATTACAAATACTTTCTCAACCAAATTTCCCTGGCTCTAATAAGGCTAAAATGCTAAAGAGATTACTCTATAGTGGCCTTTAAATTCAAAGCTACCTGAAAGTGTCTTTCTTATGATGTTTTCTGCCAGAGAAATAAGAGGGATTTGAGAGTCTCCTTAGCCTCAGAAAGAAACAAAGATCACTCTCCAGTCAGAATTAGGAGTTTGGGATTAACATATACACAGTACTATATATAATATAGATAACCAACAAGGACCTACTGTGTAGTACAGGGAACTATACTCAATATTTTGTAATAACCTATAAAGGAAAAGAATCTGAAAAAAATAGATATATATGTATGCATAACTGAATCACTTTGCTGTACACCTGAAACTAACACATTGTAAATCAACTATATTTCAATAAAAACTAAATTAATTAAAAAAAAAAGAAACCTGATTTGAAACTTCTTACCAGTTTCTCCCTGGCCTCCATAGCTCTTTCCTCTTTCCCATTTTCAAACATCTCCTGACTACAGCAGCTAAGCTCAAGGGCATCCATTTGCAACTATATTTTATTAAACTTTTTTTTTTTTTCCTGTGGACCATATTTAAAGTCTTTATTTAATTTGTTACAATATTGCTTCTCTTTTATGTTTTGTTTTTTTGGCCATGAGGCATGTGAGATCTTAGCTCCCTGACTGGGCATTGAACCCACACCCCCTGCATTGGAAGGTGAAGTCTTAACAGCTGGACCACGAGGGAAGTCCCTATATTTTATTTAATGTTGTAACCATGGTGACAAAACTATGGCGAGAAGCACAGGGACTGGGTCAGGAAACCTGTGTTCTGCTGTGGTCGGTCATCAACAGCCCACGCTTCAGTGCTTGAAATAAGTTTTATTTCTATTTTCACATTGTTGCTGTCTTCATTTGAGGATCCAGGCTGATGGAAAACCATCATCCGGAACATTGCCAGACACAGATGGAAAAAGAGAATATAGCACAGCTTACACTGACTTTTAAAGTGTCTATCCAGTCACTTCTGATCACATTTCATTTGCCAAAAATTTGACACGGCCAAACCGACTTCAAATGTGTGGGCAAGCACAGTTCTACCAAGTGGCCAGAAGGAGAGAGCTGGAATAATTATGAACAAATCTAATGACTACCAAAGAGATATTTTCCATAAAAATCAGGATACCTTTGAGAGACTGGAAGACAAATGCAATTTGGGAGGAATATATAGGAGCTCCTGAGGTATATGTTGATGTTCTCTTTTGACTGGTTGGTGAGTTTATAGGTATGAGTATTCTTTAAACTGTACATACATATTTCCTTATACTCCTTATTCATGTGCTATATTTCATAATAAAAGATAAAATAAAATATGAAAGAAGAACCCTTTACAATGTATATCTCATACATGGTAATATAGTTGTAGAAAATATTTGGAAGATTGAAGAAATACTGTCAACTCTCTTAGAGGGAGAAGTTGGGAGAGATGAAAAGGACAATTTTATATTTCATTTTATACCATTCTGTTTAAATTTCTTGCTTATCATGTACATGGTTTGCTTATAGAATGAAAGGTTAATTTAAAAAGTATTAAAAACATCAAGACATAGAATAAAAAAATGCTACTGGCCTCAGTGTGAGACATGTGTGTTTGCTCCCCAACTATAGAGTAAGACCAGTGCTGGAAGAAGAGGGGACACGGCATGGAAAGTGTTTTTCAACATCGAGTGGAAGGAGTGGGAGGTCCTCAAAGTGGATGGGGAAGAAGGACCATCCATCACAATATCAGAAAGAGGTGTGAACATGACTTGTCACCAAGCCACACCAGAGCATGGACCTCTGAATGACCCATCACGGGGGGGGGGGGGTCACTGGCTAACAGCTCAGACCCTCCCCAGGCTGCAGGAAACAGAGGCTGGAGAGGACTTGGTCAATTTGTGTGAGGGTGGGCTTCTGACAGATCAGGCTCCGCCTGCCCACGGTGGAAGTGAACCAGACCAGCTGGAAATTTCTTAGGAACTGGGCAGAAGTAGGTAGTGGATATAGTGTGCATGTAATTAAAAGTTAATTATGTAAGAAATAGCATCAAAACTATCTTTGCTCCAGGTTGTTGGGTAGATCTATTTATTATGACGGAAGAAAACCCTACAAACCAACAACCCTTCATTGGTGCATTGAAATTCCAGTCCAAAATGTGGAGAATGTGACCTTTGAATTATTCCTTGAGGACTGAATAGGGTTTATTTTAGAGAAATGAGGCGGGGTGTTCTAGACAAGAAAGCATGGAGACATAGTATGGGGGTGTAAAACAGGAACAGGGAATTCATTTTGGCTGGCTTCTGGGGCCTTAAAGAGAAGCAGAAAAAGAAAGACGATTTGGGTCTGTATATTAGTTTTCTGTGGCCGCTGTAACATATCACCACAAACTGGGTGCTTTAAAACAACAGAACTTTACTCTCTCACAGTCCTAGAGGCCAGAAGTTCAATTTTAGTTTCACTGGTCTGGAATCAAGGTGTCGGCTGGGGCTCGCTCCCTCCAGAGGCTCTAGGAGAGAATCTGTCTCTTCCAGCGTTTAGTGGCTGCCAGAATTCTTTCACTTAAGCTGCATCACTCCGGTCTCTGCCTCTGTCTTCACATCTCTTCTCTTTTCTGTGTGTCAAATCTCCCTCTGCCTCCCTCTTAAAAAGGACACTTGTGATTGCATTTAGGGCCCTCCTGGACAAGTCAGGATAATCTTCTCAAGTCAAGATGCCTTAATTTAATCACATTTGCAAAGATCCTTTTTCCTTATAAGGTAACTTTTATACGTTCTAGGAATTAGGACCTATATCTTTGGCCGTTATTCAGCCTACTGGAATCCAGGTCATAAAAGTTAGTCCTTGAGGTTTCTGTGCCTAGAAAAATGAAGATCTGGAAAGTGCTGGGATTTATGGACATTATTGTCTGATAAGTAAATCCTGCTGCCTCTAGCCTGGACAGGTGTTACATATTGGTTTATTGTGCCTGACTGTGTTTTTGTGCAAAAACAGGTATGTGGCCCTTGGACACTGTAATTCCTTCAAATTACTCCATGCCTGAGAAAGAGCTTTTATTTGATAGCTCCTGGTACTATTATTATTTCTTTTGAAAATAGGATGGGGGACATTTGTATGAGACTCATTTGGGAGCCAGTTGGTCTGTACATTTAAACCAAAAGGCAAAAATCTTTTCTGAGCTCAGTTTCCTTGTAAGTGAGCATCAATCATATTCATTAGAATTATAATTGCCTTCATCGACAGGACTGCATGAGTTGGCCTGGGATCACGGGGAGGTCCTGGTACATGTATCCCATTTATTTCTGTCCCAGTTGGAATCCGCAGTGCAAATCACAAATAAGAAGAAAAAACAATTTTACTAAGTGTATTGGTATGAAAGGAAACAATTTTACTAAATGTATTGGTATGTCAAAGAGAATAGAATGATTATTTGTAAGTTGGAGCAAGTGATATATTTCTCATTGAGTCAATTTTTGATTCAGTAAAAAGTTATTGCCTCTTCTATGATTGTTCTTGATGCCTCAATCTTCATTCTTTACGGAAATAATTTTGTTCATGTCTCAGTTGAATGTCATCTTGAAACTCTTAAAACAGTATTTCTGGCAGTATTTTTTGTTTGTTCGGGGGGAAGTTAATGAGGCAGAAATGGAAACAGCTCTTGTTTTTGGTGTTTCCTTGGTCACGCTGATTAAAAACACATTTTCAAGTCTTTCAAAGTGCAAACCAAAGACTTCAGAGGAGACATTGCCTGTTAATGCCACAATCTTTGGTCTCATATAGCCCATGAGTGAGTTAGTGAAGATAAAGCCCTGCTTGATGCCATGTGGATAGAAGTCCAGTGGAACAGAATGGCCAGCCCTCGTAAAATTACCAAGTTCAAGATGTTGCACGCAGCAAATATATAAAATTAAAGAATGCTTCAATATCATGGGAAAATAATTCTATAAATCAACACTGGAAAGGAATACGTTTTTATTGTATCACCCAGTATAGTACAAGTTCCATATGTATATACATCTGAGTTTTCAAACAGTCTGTAAGACAAAGTAGGTATTATTATTTCCATTTTATAGATGAGAAAACTGAGACCTAGAGAAGCTGTGATATGACCAAGGTGGCTCCTAGTGGCAGAAGCGGGACCAGAACCCCAGTGCTCTTTTCACTCCTCTGTGCTAGGGTGGCAGTTGGCAAAGCCTGTTTCAAAGACTTAGTGTTTGTGGGACTCCCCCCTCTCACTTTTGCATTTCTTGTGTGAATGCCTGGATCAGAACATACAACTTGCCCTAGTAAGGGGGGGTATGTGGTAAGAGGGAAATGATCCTTGTTCTTAATCCAAAAAGATATTGGGGCAATATTGTACCAAAGGATAAAGAAAAGGAATACTTTCTTCCTCCAGATCAGTGCTCCTCAAGAATGATGTAAAAGGCCACTTGTATTGGAATCACTTGGGATACTTACTAACCATTTTGCTTCTCATGCCAAACCTCTGAGGCAGATGGTAATAAAGCACACTAACTAATGTTTGAGTATCACTGTCCTTGACTCTCTTGCCCTTTGATTGATATATCTATTCCTCTCCCCTCCTTTTAATTCCCTATTATCTACCATGTCCACTGGAAACATCAACCAATGTCACTACTATAGCGATCAACTGCAGACTTGTTTTGCCGAGGGAGTCAAGCCTATAACATCCCCACCTTCTTCTTGCTTAGGAGTGACAGGTGTAGCAGTTTGACTGAATGGCTGGAGTCTGATCTAAACGACCTGCTGGGTGTGCTGGTTTAGGCCCTAGAGAGCCATGTGGTAGCGCAGCAGCAGAGCACCAGCTTCTGGGTCCATTTCCTGGCTGTGCTCCACATAGAGAGTGGAGGTCCTTGACCACTGCAAGGCAGGCACAGATAAGAGGGAGGGCTCAGGGAGATTCTGGTAGTTACTTGGGGACTGAGATCCAATGCTGATTTCTATCACATGCCTCTTGTAAGCAATGTCCTTAGTCAAAAAAGGTAAATTTCCTTTAGTTTATATGGCTTATATTAAGGAATATCCTTTTTTGCTTTAGAAGCCCCATTACTACCTCCACCTCAAATCACCCCCAACTTCTTGCCCACCTTCTCCATTGCTAACCAAACACTATTTTGCACAAGTTTCACTCTTTATGTGCTTTAGGAGAGCAAACCTTAGAATCAACCACAAAAGGTCTTCCCTGGTGGTGCAGTGGATAAGAACCTGCCTGCCAATGCAGGGGACATGGGTTTGAGCCCTGGTCCAGGAAGATCCCACATGCCGCGGAGCAACTAAGCCCGTGTGCCACAACTACTGAGCCTGCGCTCTAGAGCCCAAGAACCACAACTACTGAGCCCATGTGCCACAACTACTGACCCCGCACACCTAGAGCCCATGCTCCGCAACAAGAGAAGCCACTGCAATGAGAAGCCCACGCACCGCAATGAAGAGTAGCCCCCCGCTCACCACAACTAGAGAAAGCCCAGGCGCAACAAGGAAGACCCGACGCAGCCAAAAATAATAAATAAATAAAATAAAATAAAATTTATATATAAAAAAAAGGATGAACCACAAGGAATGAATAATGATTGGTCTAAGCCAACCAAGGAGGATCTGTACTCCTTGCCAGTGATTGGCTCAGACAAGGTCATGTGATATAATTCTGGCCAATGTGATACAAGGGGATGTCTGTGGAGGGGATTCTGAAAAAAAATGTTTTCTTCATACTCAAAAATAGGTGATCATGAAGAAAAATTATTTTCTGCTGCTGATATTTTTGTTTCTGCATGTGATGCTTGGAACTGTGGCAGCCATCTTGGGATAAGAAAGGAAATTAATCTGAGTAGACCATGTGAAGGGTGGCGGAGAGGAAAGATAGAAGGAACCCTGGGTACTTGATGAGCTCACTAGGATGCCTAATTGACTAACCCTGCAACCTTCTCATCTCAGGACCTTCTGTTACGTGAGATAATGACCCCTCTTAAGTCACTTTGAACTTGTGCATGTCCTTGTTTGGGTTTGCTTGCAGATAAAAGCTTCCTAATGGATACATACTATAAAAAAATCAATTCTGACCCATTAGCTGGAGGGAAGGAACATGGCAAATATTCAGATTTGCACCTAATGGACACATCAGAAGTCGAGGAGGAAGCCTGTGCTTTAGAATGGAGATTCCAGAGCAGTGTTTTCCAAAATTTAATATGTATTTGAATAACCAGGGAATTTTGTTAAAGTGCAGATCTGATTGATTAGTTCTGGGCTGCGATCCTACATTCTGCATTTCTTGTATGGTCCGAGGAGATACTTTTGCTCTTGGTCCACAGACCACAATTCCAGGCATTGAAGGCTACAGACTAATACAACTTGACTTCACTTTGGCAGGGTGACTTTTGGGTCAGGCCACCAAACTTCGAATCAATGGCTATTATGGAAAAAAACCCTTTTCTGTAGAAAGTTTGAGATTGAGTTCTCTAAGGTAAAATACTGTGGAAATGCTATTTGACTCACAGGATGGAAATCTGAAAAGTCTCATTTTGATTTCACACCATCTTACATCTGTGACAAAGACAAACTTTTCACCTCCAGAAAGGAGAAAGATTTTAAAAAAGTGACGTTCTTTTCCTTCTGTGCCATAGAATGCAATAAGAAATGGGTGAACACACACCAGCAATTGAGTGTAAATGTTTAGACAGCCATAGCAAACCTAGGGTAATGGATGTTTCAACATCAGGAAAATATGTTGTCATTTAAACTCAGAGATAATGTCACCATCAGTCCCTAGTAGCAGTGCCTTCTCTGGGTAGTGGTGAAGGAATGACACAGAGTCATTTCATATGAAATTTGACTTGTCTTATAAAAGTGATTAGGGCATTAGACTGGTCAAGGGTGAAGATACTGCTGTTAAGGAAAATGAAACTTATTTGTTCATATGAATGTTGAGGTTGTGACTTTAGTCTCAGGCACACGACGGTTCAACTAAATTACATTCCTTCATTTATTCATTAATTCACTGAACAAATATTTAAAACCTACAATGGGGCAGCTACTGTGCTAGGTACAGGAGAATTAGATATAGACCATGGTGTCTCTAATCTCTAGGAATTTAAATACAAACAAATACTGTAGTAAGAAAGGCTGACATGAAGGGATGTATAAGTTTTAGTGGAGGAAGCATTGAAGGCTGCCCTGGGGCAGCAGGAAGCGTTCCACGGTGAAGCAATGTTTGAGCTGTGACTTGAAAATGAGTAGAACATGGCAGGGAGGCTAGGGTGCGAATAGGATTGGAGGGAATCATTGTAGAAAAGGTGAAAATTGCGTGCAAAGGCATACAGGTATGTGAGAAGCTGTGTCCAGGCAACAGAAAGAAAAGACCCAGCAAATGAGAAATTTACATGAAATTCATACAAATACATAGCTTTATATTGTTGCTATGATTTCTATGATTTGGTGTCTAGAGAAAAATGTTTAGTGATAGGAAGCCTTAAAACTGCATTTGAAAACAGCTGATTGGCACATGGGATGTTCCTTGAACACATTGGATGAAATCTTTTCCGGGGCAGACAAGAACTGTAAACTATGGGATGGGTCAATATAAGACAATTGGGAGAGGTAGACTCTCTGAGTTTCTGGAGTGTATCTGCTTCATCTAAGACACACAGTGGAAATGAAATTAAACTCTCTCTCTCCATTCCATACCTCTCAACATGTCTGTGCAGGATTTGGCCCATGGGCTACGCATATTTTGGCTCCTCTATTGGTTTAATATTGTTTTAAGGAAGAACATTCTGATTAATTCCTATTGATTTATAAACATTTTAAGGCTAGGATTATTAGGGGGGCTTTAATGAGAAGTGGGAGGCCTATTTTGAATTGGAGTTTAGAGATGAAAGCTGAGTGATAGGAAATATTAAAATTGCTTTGGAATCAGCAGATGGGCACATGATATCATGGCTGTAGCTGGCTTCCCCAGAGTTTAAACTAACATTATTACCTTCTACCTGCTTTGAAATAGATTTAATAGCCAGACTTTTATAACTAGAGTCACTTGATAAAGTCAGAAACTGCTTTTGCCTCAGAATGTTTCACTCATTTCCCCAGGCAATAGGCAGGATTTCGTAACTCTGGGCATCTGGCTGCTCTACTGATGTCAGTCAGGGAGAAGGGATCCAAGTACCAAAGGATTTAGCAGGGTTTAAATCCTTCAGTGCATTTGATCAGTGGTAGGAGATGCTGAAAGTTTGTAAGGAAAATGTAGGAATGGATCTTCTAGGAAAACAGTCTTTGGATTAAGAGAAACCTGCAGTGATAACCTGATATACTCACTCCATCCACCCCACTCCACCACTTGTTACCCTCAGTGATGTGTACTTACGACTTGAATCTGGGGGAAATTGTGAAAGGTACTGGAAAACAGTTTTGTCTTCCTTTCTCGTAATCTTTGGTGAAGCTATCCATTAGAATATAGTCATGTCTGAGCTCCTGTGAAGTTGCAGGCACTAGGATTTTAATTGTCTGGTAGGATTCCACTATCCAAACCAGTCTTTGTTTTCTCCGAAGTTACCCCAGAAACTCACAGGGCCATGAGCCACAGAAAAAGATCCCTGCACTGCTGTAGAGTAGGGTTGCCAGATTTAGCAAATAAAAATATAGGACACCCAGTTAATTTTGAATTTCAAATAAATAATAATTAACTTTTTAGTATAAATAGGTTCCACATATTACACAAAATCCCATTAGACATTGCGTCTTTGATTCGCCTACAACATTCTTGAATTCCACAGAGTTCTACCTTAGAGAAGGAGCTCTAAAATTTTACCAGGAAGTCATCTCTCTTATTTGGAAATTGAGTTTTGCTTAATATGGGAATTAGCTGTCAAGAGATTCCTGGAGTAGTAATTACCCATTGTAAACCAGAGGGCTTTCCATGGTTCATACTCATGGAATAAAATTTCTATGCTACAGAGGGGTCATTATGGAGGAAAGAGTTGACCTGACTTGTAGAAAGTGGAAGAGTCAGTAATTAGGAAGCTTTCATGACCTCCTTTCCTAGGAAAAAAGAGCAGTGGACACTTTAGCTTCTGAGCCCAATTTTTAAAAAAAGTGTCGGAAGCTGCTGTTTTGCAGTTTGTAGCATTAATAATTTTGTAAGATTTCCAGAATTTTTGTGGTTTCCCATCTCTTTTAGTAATCTCTGTCTGCTTTCCCATAGTGACTGGCAGTGAAACCCTTAAAAAATTGAAGAATGGGTTTCTGGTTCAGGAAATGTGGCAAAGTAAATGACCTAAAATTCTGCACACTCAGAAATGTGGAGTAACATCTAACACACATTATTCTAAATGTATAGCTGAGAAAAGAAAAGAAAATCCCAGGTGTTGGAAAGTAAGCCAGAAATAAACATGAGAGCAGAAAGCATGTGAGTTGATGGCTGGCTGAGCTGGGATGTCAGTCTTGATGTGAGGGCTTGGATTTTAGCATCTACGAAGTGGAAGAGGATAAATCTTGTCCTTGTGAGAGGTGGGTCTCAGAACTTACACATTTGCCTTAAATTGGACGCTTGAAGAGTAGCACCCATCTGTAGATTATAAAATAACTGCTCACTGGAATAGGGAGAACACAAAGCATTTTTCCTTTTCTTGCTGGGCTCTTGGTGAGAAATTGAAACTGTAGGTGTCAGCCTCACATAATTTTGTGGTTTGAAGTTTACAACTGGTATAGTCTGAGACTACAATTCTTTCACTATGAAAGTAAAACAAAACAGAGTTTAGTGGACATCAAAGCAGTCTCTTCCACACTATCCATTTATATTTTAATAATTTCAGAGTGTGAATGGCCCTTTCAGGTATGCTACAAAGCCCTTAGGCCATAACAAGAACTGGTTAAATTTAGTTTCATAAATATGTAAGAGATTATTGCCTGGCAAAGCCACAATGAGCAAAGTCAAAGGATATGATATTATCCAATGCATTGGGAAGTGTTCCCTCCTTTTTTATTATTTGTAAGAATTTGTGAAGGATTGGTGTTAATTCTTAAACATTTGGTAGCATTCACTAGTGAGGCCATCTGAGGCTGGGCTTTCCTGGGAATTATTTTTATTACTAATTAAATTACTTTTTATGTGCTTATTCAGATTTTCTATTTATTTTTGAGTCAGTTTTGATATTTTGTGTCTGTCTAGGCACTTGTCTATTTCATCTAGGTCATCTAATTAGTTGGCAAATAATTGTGATTAGCATCTTATAGATACAGACCGTTGTAAAGTGTTGCTTAAGGTGCAGTACTAAAACTAGAGAAAAATAGTTATGGATTAGGGAAAAATAAAAGAGAACTCACCAGGATTAATTTTCCCAAAAGAGATAGAGGGAAAAGTGGAACTGTAATATTTCAGAGCATTTTGGGATTGACTTGGGGCTCACACTCAGCTGTCATGCACTGCTATAGGCATAAGAATTATTCACAGTCTGTATCTACTGGAATTGAGTTAACTTCTATTCTGATTGGTTGGTGCCTGAGACGTACCAATTTTAAATATTTAGGATATAACTCTTGGGTAAATAATAGAAGTAAATCTAGGATAGTTAGAATAACAAGAGTGTTTGTGTAATAGAATTCTTATTTCTAAAATATGTGATGTGAAGGACTAGACCTTATAAATTTTGTACAGGACAAAATGAGATAATGCAACAAAACATTTGACCATTGATAATTGTAAGTGGGAAAAACCGTAGCTAGAAACCGAGGCAATAAGAGACATTTAGAATATGTAGGCTCGTGAAAGGGGAAAATAAACAGTGACTAGAAAGTTGAAACTTCTAGAACATCAAAGAAATAAATGTCAGAAGATAAATTAGTGCAGAGTAGATGTAATAGAGGTATAGCAGCGTTCCTTCGTATTGTATATGTTGATGAACTTCCCCAAGTAGGCTTGCCCTTGTGTGGGACACTTAGAATCATAGACAGTAAGAGCTGGAGGGGACACTTGAGGTCATACAGTCCCTCCATCTCAGATGAACAATATGTGGTTGTGGTTATAAATGCCTGCCTGTGACTTCCAAACTTTTCCATGCTGTGTGAAGCAACGTGCTTCTGGTTCTTACCTGTGGTTGAAGATACCACTAGCTTTTTTTAACTTTATTTTCAATATTTCTTATGTCTTTCTAAGGGAAAAGCCATCTTTGCTGTGATTGCTATATCTAAGTACTCTATGGAATATTTAGGATTAAGATAGTGATTGTTTTATTAGAATAAATTTAAGAAAGCTTGGGAAATGATTTCAAAGCAAATCACTTTGTGTTTGGTTCACTTCCCAGGACAGCATTATTTATCCTGCATCTTGAAAAACTGAAGTATTACACATAACTGAATTTTCTCAAGAATCAAACTTGATTTCTTTAATTATCACATCTTTTAATTTTAACCATGTTGAGCAGTGTCTTTGAATGTATTGAACTTCTCAGCTTTGTTGAGGAGAACATATAGAACATGGTTTCAACTTTTTTCAGAATGCTTTTATGATTATCTTTTAAAAATTTCTTTGTTAACACCACTTAAAGACTGTAGAATATTCAATTGCATGGAAATTTATAATTTACCTAATATTTTTCCACTGTTTGATGATAAGTCTATTTCAACATTTTTTCTTTTTATGAATGCTATACGATGAGCACCTTTTCACAGGCTATTATAAAGCACATAAATTATTTGGTATTATATAAAGTCTAGTGCCTCAGGGCCACCAAAGAATATTGGGTTACTTGGCATTAGACTAAAAGGTACAGTGAGTTATGCTTTTGATTCTCATCATCTTTTGTTTTAATTTTTTCCGGTCTCCCGTGATATCGGATTGTTCATTGCTCCAAGTATGCCTGCTTCATTCAGCTTTTACCCCCTCAACCTATTTTTTCATGCTTCTAATCAGCTATAAAATGGGAAACCAGGTGACCAAATGTGGTATCCTTATATATGAAGAAAAGTATGTACAGAGTATGTACCATATGGGAGAAAAGTACCCAAGTTTTATTAAATAGAATTATTCACCCAGATCAAATAATTTTTTTTAAACTAAACCTCAGGTTTCTTGGATGAAGTTGTTACTCTACTAAATTAAAGAAAATACTAACTATAATTAATTAAAAAATTAGTTAATTAAAATTAAAATTAACTAAAATTAGTTAATTAAAAAAAATCTAACTATAATAAGAGAGGGTTTCAGTTGAGGCATATCCCAGGTAACAAAAAAGTCTGTTGAGATTTGTGAGTGAGGGAAAAATATTGGCCTGGCCAAAAAGTTCGTTCGGATTTTTCAGTGAGATGTTACGAAAAACCCAAACGATCTTTTTGGCCAACCCAATACCTTATTTTTATGACTGGGTGAAGTGGTATGAGTTCAAGAAAGTTTAGGAAAAAGGGAAGCATTAGAATTTATGGATTTGAGGAAATGAAATGATCTGCTTGGTTGCACTCGGGCAGAGCTCACTCCCTAGGCATATAAACTGCCACCAGATTTAACGTGTTGTCGAACAGTCATTTCATCCAGGGTTCCATGACATTTGTTCCATGACACAGAGGCCCCTACCTGATCTATCTGGAATGTAATATATTATCAGCCATGGCTGCTAATGCTAACTGCTGTATATCAAAGCTAATGAGCTAATTTCCATCTCCTAGGTGACTAACCCAGCAGTTCACAAGGGAAAGTACAAACATACAAAGCATTTAACGTGACTTGGAACTTGCTTGCAAAAGCCCTAGGGTGGTATTTTTGAAGTAGATTTGGCTTAATACAGGGCACAGAATTGCCAAACGTAAATTTGAAGATAGGATGCCAGGGGGTTCTCAAATGGCTAATGGTACACAGAAAGCTTTTCCAGGAGAAACAAGAAATTGCCTTTTAGAGGAGGGGTGGAAGGCAAGCTGGATGCCAGAGGGTTTATATGAAGACTGCCTCCTGTCTTCAACAGGCCCTGTGTTTGCCAACCAGTGTCTTTACCAGTAGATGACCCTAAGTTCATTTGGGCAGGAATATGAGATACATGATGACATCACTGAGTGGAAATGATATGAGAACTGTTACATAATGTGAGAAGACAGACTTGGGAATGTTTGACTACATGTCCAACACACGCACACACACACACTCACACACACCAAACCAGGAGATCTGAGTTTTAGGCCTGACTATAGCAATTATTGATTCTTTGCTTTTAAGTCATTTAACTTTTCTGCTTCTCATCTATGATGTAAATTGAAATGCATTATCTCTAAGAGTTAATCCACAATTGATTAGAAGCTGTATATTGGCTAGTGTGTAGGTGAAGTCTCTATAGCAAACAGATTTTATTGGACTTGCTTTAAAATTTATGGAAAATCTTTGACTTCTCCAGACTATTACTTGACAAAATTTCATAGTAGATGACTCACTAGGGTGATAGATTGCCAGTCCAACAAAATCCAGTAATCAAATATTCATTATTGACCTTATAGTCATCCTTTTCTTTTTTTGCTCTTGTATAAAATAATCATATGCACAGATTCACTTATCTTAGTACCTACACATTTAAATTCCATATTGATGTTAAGGTCTGTTTACATTTACATTATTTTGAATTCTACCATTCATGTTACTTTAAAAATATTTGCTTTTAAACTTAAAGGAAATTCCTTTGGGCCAATGATTCACATTCATTAATTTAGGGAAAAATGCAACCGAGTGGTAACAACAACAAAAAGAAAACTTACCCAAGAGTAAAACACAAGGATAGGAACCTCAGCTGAGATAAACTGCATCCTGTTAACTAAATCTAATCTGAGGCAAAACGATCTTGCAGTGCATACTCAACCTTGGAAAAGTTGGACAATTAAGAAATTAATGGGATGTTTGCAGAAATCATAACTGAATTTACATTACAAATTCGTAAAACATATTTGAGCAAAATTGTTTCATTGTCTTTTCCTCTGAAAACTTCCTTCCATCCATCACAGGTAGCTTAATAGACACTAGTGTTCACACGATACGTTGAGACAAACAGGAAATTGCACTGAAGGTACTGCTAAAGCTCATGCGGTCAAGTTCCTCTCATGTAAACCAGAGGTTCCCAAACCTGGCTGCATGGCAGAACCCTGGGAGAGCATTCAAAAACACGGATTCCTGGACCTTAGTCCCATCTACCGAGTTTGAATCTTGGGTAGTTGGATCTAGAAATCTGTGTTTTTTTAAGAAGCTAGAGAGCTAGCCTAACCCCTGTCTACATGTCTATATTCAGGGACCACCAACCTAAAACCTTCTGGAAAGATGAGTATTTCTTTGAAAAAATCTGTAGGAAACTGCTATAGATTTCTCAGATACCGTTGGAGGCATGGTTTCAAGCTTAAAACTCCTGCAGTTTGGAAATTCTCTTTCAGATGTAACCCAAATCCTTCCTGTTCAGATTAAATCTATTTTGTTTCAGGGACTGAAGAACAACTGATGACATCAGGCATCATTTGCACATCGGAGCCTGGCGAGCTGCATAATTTCTTTTGTTTAGATAACTAGTTTTATTTCCTTTACTGCACTTTTTGCCTCTCATCTCTATTTTCTAACTTTTGAATTCTTTAATATTCTCTTTTAAGCCTTCTCATTCTTCTCCAGCTTGAGAGAAACATGAGGAGTCAAACAAGCAAGAGACAAAGATTCAGAAAATCTTCCAAGTGTGAATTGCTAGCTATCTGATCTTAGTCAAGTCATTCATTCATTCTTTTAAGAAATATATACTGGCTAGCTATTGGTGGAAGAACAAGAGAGCAAGTGGAAATATACACTGCCATTTAACATCTGGAACTCATAGAGCATCATTTCTGTCTTAGCCAAAGAAAGTTACAAAGTTGACCTAAAGCCAGGGGTTGGGAAATAAAGTGGGTTGGGGGATGGGGTAAATACCTCTGAACAATAATTTATCACAAACATCTACGATCTTTTAGGCTCATCCTTTTATCTACTTGAGCCCATATTTTCTCTTTTGTAAAACTGAGATGATAATACTCGCTTTGGGGATTTTATAGGTTTGTTACAAGGCTTGAAGGTGATGATGTTAAGGGTCTTCATGGGCTTTCAGTGTGGAATCTTTGGGCTTTCCTATCCTGGTTTCTAGTGGAGACTATTGAGGAGAGTAGAGGGAAGCTGGGAGTCACCCCAGGATAGGGAGGAGAATGAGGTGAGATATTTTCATTCACATAGTGAAGACACATTAACCCACATTGCTCCATCTTCTTCCTCAAGAAAAAGACCTGGAATAATGGACCCACAGGTGTTAACTGCACCCCTACAGAATGTAAGGCTTTGAAGTAGTCGCCTTTTGTTCAAGAAAGTTGCTAAGTTTTTTGAGGACCGGAGGTTGCATAAGATCAGGGTATAGCATGCAGGTAGAATGGGTGTTCTGAGAAGCCCATCATCAACGTGAACCATGTTGTCTTGAGGGGCTACACAGATGGAATAGGATTTAAACCAAACCTTAAAAGTTGGGTATGATTGGGATAGGTGGTCAAAGAAAGGGAAAGGCATTATTGTTGCATATGTGAGTAAAAGTCTAGAAGAAGTAATGATCATCAAAGCACTTGAGGAGGCTGATTGTGCAGGGAAGTGGAGATTCCTTCATTCATTCATTCAACAATGATGCTTTGTATATCTATTGTTGGACTCATGACTAGAGCTGCTGGATCCTTCGTTGGTAATGGTTGTGATGGAGTCCCTGACCTCACGGAGCTTTCAGACAGACACGAGTCAGAGAGTTATTAACGAAACACACACACATGCAAATTTAAGGTGGCAGGAGGGCATGTGATGATAGCGATTGACCAGTCATGGAGGTTCTCCAGGAAATTGCTGGTGGAGCTGATGAATTCGGGTTAAGCAAGCCTCACTTAATCAAAAGATTGGCTGGATGGAATGGGGAGAGTCTTTCAGGTGGAAGGTGGTGTGTATGAGGAGCCTTAGGAAATGTCTGAACCTGAGAGGGTGAGGGGGAGCCGAAAAGCATGAGGCCAGGCAGGTGAGTGGGGGAGAATTTGCAGAACATACATGGCTACTGTAAGGCCTGTAGTGTGAATTCCAGTGGGCTAAGTTTCCCATACTGCGTTCTGAGGGTGCCCCGCGGTGCCAAGGTAAGCTGATGGGGGCATCATGCAATGTTTTAAATTTAGGGAAATAGCACCATCTGTTGGACACCATGGGAACTGCTACTACTATTAAGTTATTTGTACCTAATTACTTAGTAAATGGGACACCTAGGTATTCTTTTTTTTAAAAATTGGGGTCTAGTTGCTTTACAATGTTGTGTTAGTTTCTGCTGTACGACGAAGTGGATCAGCTATATGTATACATATATCCCCTCCCTCTTGGATCTCCCGCCGCCCCCATCCCCCCCATCTAGATCATCACAGAGCACTGAACTGAGCTCCCTGCGCTATACAGCAGGTTCCCACTGGGGCACTGGGAAGAAATTACTGAGACGCACAGTCACTGTGAGCTGAGAAATTTGGGAACCTCTGTCCTAAGAGTAATGCGAAGTCACAGGTATATCCTAAAGAGAGTGATGATCAGATTTGCATACGGAAAAGATGACTGAACAACAAGGTGGGGAGTAAATTAGTAGGAGGACGTCAGCAAAGTAGGTGTGGAGGCACACGAGACAAAGAGAAATGAGGAAGGATGGGTCTAGCCTAGGAAGCCCTGAAAGCCAGGTAGAGGGTAACCACTGCTCCTCTTCTTATGGTCCAGCATGAGCCCCAATTATTATCAGACCGGCACAGAACTTGTGTTTCCACCAATTAGACTAATCCTTATTTTTTTTTTAATGGAAAACTTTTTCATGGGCATTTTTTTCTTAGATATAATGTGAAGTTAGATCTCACTTGCCTGAAATACACTTGCTGGAAGTACTGACTGAGCCGTTGCAAGTTTCTGTACCATGCACACTCCTCTTTCACCCAGGAAGGAGTATGATGTAAGGGGTCCAGAACCAGGTAATCTGAACTGAAATCTCAGCTCTGCTACTTACATGCTCTGTCACCCTGGAAATGTTATGATCCTCTTCTGGTCTCAGTTTCCTTATCATGTGCTTCATAGGGCTGTTGGCAAAGATTAAATGACAGATGCATGAGGAGCTGAGTGCAGAGTGTGACATACTGTTAAGGTGTCGTGAACATTAGCTACTCTCACTGCTGTGATTATGCTCGCCTCCTTTGTCTCATGTTCCATAAAAATTCCAGATGCAGATAATGCCATATAGAACCTTACCCATAAGTGTGAAGTCAGAGTTGGGATGCATGGGATGCTACAGGTTTTGATAACGATGGTCTGGGATGCTTTCCTTCTGGGCCAGATCCCGGATGGGAAGATGCTTCCACAGGTTTGTGGCGCTCACAAACTGCACTGTGGCAGGGGCGGCATCAAGATTCCAGGTTCATTGCAAGTGGGCTGCAGGTGTTTTCATTTGGACAGGCAGTGCGCTCAGCTTTATAAGTATGATTCCATGAAAAAGGATGGGTTGTTGGTTATTTGAGATGAACGTATTTTTTTTGGCTTTTGATCTGTGAGATTACAAAGGATGCTGTAATATGTTCATGTGGTTAAATTAAATAATTATAATGGCTGGAAGAAACTAGTCACCTCATATTCCCTATAAGCATGATTGGAGGTTGGTTGATTTTCATTTTACCTGAGCATTTTAATCTCTATCAATCCTCCCCCGAGTCTCCTTAAAATAAAGGAAAAATAAAGTTCCTGATAGGAAAAGGATCATAAATACACTAAGAATAAATCCTTATGATCTTTCTTAATAGATACATAAGGGATGTGAGAGAAGACAGAGTCTCAATATATTCCATTCACAGCTGCTGGGTTGAAGACTTGCTTTTCATTATTGTTCTTTGTTCATGACCTTGTGACCAAGATTAAATAGGTTAGAAATCTGCAAATGCCAAGGGTGATATCTGAGAGGGTTCTGCCAATGAAGTATGGTAACACTTCTCTTCACGCTGGTGCAGCCCTTCTTGGCCTTTGCTCGCTGCTTTGCTGATGTATGTTTTTCTTGTGAAAAAAACAAACAAGCTTGACTCTTAAAATAATAAATATGAATATGCAATCACTGATAGCTCAGTTATGAAAGAGAAATTATTTGAAAAAAATCCCAGAAGAACAAATAGACTTGGATATATTCTAATCACATATGGAACAAAGAGAACTGCATTTTAAGAGTAATGATTCTTAACCCTGAGTGCACATTAGAATCACGCAGGAACTAGGAGTGCATACAAAATGCCAGTCCTGGGGCCACATCCTGGTGCAATAAGATTAGATTATCTGGGGTCAGGGGGTGGGGATGGAGGAAGAGGAGGAAGAACAGGGCCTTCAGCCTTTCATTAAAAGCTCCCTCGGTCTTTCTAATGTAACAAGTGTTGAGTACCCCTTCTATATAGGAATCTTTATGGACGTAATGAAGACATGGTAATAGAGTGCTGAGAACCCTGAAATCTCCAAAATATAGGAGGAGCCAGTGCTGGGCATCCTTATTCAGCTGATTATTAGCTGAATTACTTTTAAAAAATTGCCCAACATCTGTTAGCGTCAACGTCCTCATCCATAAAAATGATAATAATTGGCATAATAATGCCTATGCCAACAGGGTTTTGGAGACTTCTATGAGATGTGGTCGGGGAAGGTCTCTGTTCTCACCCTCATTCTCATGACAAAGAAGGACTCTGGCATTTTCAGTACTTTGTTACACACCCAAAAGCAAATCTAACTTCACACAGTGTTAGCAAGGAGGAAAGAATTTGCTGAAAACATCACAGGGGTTAAGAAAATGTGCTTCATTGTACCTCGCACAGCAAAGCTTAATACTAACTCCTGTATGACCTCTCTGACCTCTTCCAGATCCCACAGCTGCCTCATCTCCTTGAATATCGCCCCTCCAGGAGATTCCAGTCTTTTGCAGAGCCCCCTGGATACCTGCTCCCCTCTCCCACACTCCATGTGCATCGTTATATGGTTTGCTAGCTTGGAATAAAATAAAATGTGGGGTACAACCTGAGAAAGTGAAATGCCTGCACGTTTCCTCCTTCTATTCCTTAGGAATTTGGGGGGGAAAGAGGTATGGAGAACATATTTTTCCTGTAGGGCGTGGTTTCTCAGTAGTGGCACCGGTGACGTTTTGGACTGGACGTATTCTTTGTTTTGTGGAGGCTGTCCTGTGTATCTGTGTTAGTTTTCTATTGCTGCATAACAAGTTAGCATAAACCTAGTGGCTTAAAACCACATGCATTTCTTACCTCACAGTTTCCGTGGGTCAGAAGATTGCATGAAGCATAGCTGGGTTCTCTGCTCAGGGTCTCACAGGCTGAAATCAAGGTGTTGTTTTTGCTTGCTGCTCATCTGAGGCTTGGGGTCCTCTTCCTTACTGTTGTAGGACAGGCCTCTCCGTTTTCTTCCTGGCCCTGAATGGGGGTTGCTCTCAGCTCCTAGAGGCCCCTCCCATAGGCAGTTCTTAACATGGCTGTTTGCTTCTTCAAGGCCAATAGAAACGTGTCTGCTGGGGCTCCTTGTCTCTTTTAAGGCTCACCTAATTAGGTGAGTCCCACACAGGATATTCTCCCTTTTGCTTAATTAAAAGTCAAGTGATTAGGGGTCTTAGTCACAGCTGCAAAATTCCTTTTGCTACATAAAGTAGTATAATTGCAGGATCAATATCCCATCATATTCACAGATTGTCTCCATACTTAAGGGGAGGGGATTATGCAGGGCAGATGGGAACCTTGGGTGCTGCCTGCCGCAATATTACGGAATGTTTAGTAGCGTCCCCAGCCTCTACCCTGTAGGTATCAGTAGCAACGATTACCACTCCCCAAGTTGTGATGCCAAAAATGTTTTCAGGGACTTCCCTGGCGGTCCAGTGGTTAAGACTCTGCTCTCCCAATGCAGGGGGCATGGGTTCGATCCCTGGTCAGGGAACTAAGATCCTACATGCTGTGCGGTGTGGCCAAAGAAAAAAATGTTTCTGGACATTGCCAAATGTCCCCTAGGAAACAAAATCACCCTGGGTTTGGAACCACTGATGTAGGGTCTTTGGCCAGTTAGATAAGTGAAGAACTCTAAAAACTCTAGAATGAGATTATTTCAAAGTTTTCTCCTTCACCAACCCTGGAATAGACCAGCAAAGTGAATTTTATAGCTCAGAACAAGATGCAGATAGAATTTCACTTTCTTGAAGCATTCATGGCATGAACAAGACACAGAATCTCTTGTATGTCAGCCAGGTGGGGTGGAGTGATGTCACACTACAAGCAAGGCCAGACACTATATGGAGGGCACGGCAGACACTCCAGGATCTCAGGAAGTCAGTACCACAAGGCACTGGACACAGCAAGAGGAATAAGATCTTGGGTCTCACCAGACACCAAATCCAGCCACAGATGCCAGGAAGAGGAGCATAACCAGTGGACAAGGGACATTGGCCCAGAGACCATAGGAGCCAAAAGACTCCTTCAGCCCATTGTCAGAACATCACACGAGCCACCCACCTTCAGGAGAGGAATGCCGAGAAACTAGGCACCACAGCTAAAGAGGTTGAGCAATCCAGATGATGCTATTTAAACCAAAGCTTTGATAGGGATTTGACCTTGAATGGACTAAACTGAAAAGAGAACATTTCAACCAGGAAAGATCAAAATGCAGATTGGCTGTTCTGATTTGTGCACATCAACACCATTTAGCAGTAAGGGATATAGAACTATTAGTAAAGAAATAGTTAATGCATTTTCTCTGAAGTTTTACATTCAATGTGAGTAAATTGTGACCCTGCAACAGTGTGATAAGCATTGTTAGAATAAAAATTCTGTAAATAATAATTCTGTAAATATTACAGAAGAAAACTTTTGCAAATGAGTCACAGAGAGGTAACACACTGAGATTTGATACAATTGCTTATATTAATCAGGAATGCTTTTGGCTACAAATAACAGAAAACATACTAACAATGACTTAAACTAGTGGTTTCCAACTTTCCTTGCATCAGAATCACCTGGAGGACTTGTTAAACGGAGCTTGCTGGGCTCTATCCTAGGAATCTCTCATTCCGTAGGTCTGGGGTGGTGCCCAAGGATTTGCATTTCTAATAAGTTCCCAGGTGATGCTGATGCTGACCCAGGTGCCTGACTTTCAGAACTACTGGCTTAAATCACAAGACATTCATTGTCTAATTAACAAGAAGTCTGGAGACAAGTGATTCTCAGGGTTGTTTTATCTGCTCAGCAACACATCAGGGACCCAGCTTCTTTCTAGCTTTGAATCCATCAGGCTTAACCTGGTAGCTTTTTATTTCGAACATATCCTGTGATGGTTACAACACAGCTGCTGCTGTGCCGGTCATCACGTCCCCACACAGCCTTCAAAGGTAGGAAGTGGGGAAGGGAAAGGAGAAAAGCCCATAAATATTTTTCAGACTAGTTCCCTGGGTACAGGTGTAACTTGAGATGACTGATGAGACCATTTGGGGACTGGCAAATTATCACACACTGGATACGTTTTCCTTGGCAGTGTTGGGGAGGAAGAAAACTTTACCCTTCTAGGCTCTTCTGGCTGGTCGAAGAATTGAATTGACATGAGACAGATGACTAGGAGAAAATCAAATTTCATTTCATATGTACTAGAATCCCACATACATGAGAGGTTCATAGATCCCCCATATATGAAAAGTTCATAGACAGAAAGGTTAAACGAGGTATATATGCCATCCTGAGCTAAGGAACGGAATGGGGTCTGGGGAGCCCAAGGACAGGAGGTTCATTCACAGGATGATAAAAGAAGAGAAGATGTTTGGTAATTGCATATTTGCCACATCATATAGATGGGACCACTTAGATAAAACTTATCTCTGGTAATAATACTCTTGCTGGGGAAAATCCCCAATTTAAATTCTTCTGGTTTAGGGGAAGGTAGTAGTTTCTCCTGAGCCCACAGGGTCTCCCTTGCCTTTAACTTGAAATAATCCACATGCCAAAGTGACACATCTTGGGGAGGTCAGTTCTGAACCCCTACGGCCAAAAGAGTAACACTGGTTATTCCTGCTATTGTCTTGGATTTATAAACTATTGATATCCTTGAAGTAGGTTCCTTCTCCTATTGAGCTGGCCCTGTCAATGGCTTCCCATAAGTTGGAGTCTCTGGATATTTTGCATCTAGCTTTGAGAACATCCTTGAAATGCTGTTTCCCTCCCTATCTTGAACAGACGTTGATTGAATTGGGAAAAGGAAACCTCTTTGAGAAAACTTCTTGATAAACATGCTAAATTTTATCATGCACCACATCTTCATATCTCATTTTCTAAAACATCTTTATTGGAGTATAATTGTTTTACAATGGTGTGTTACTTTCTGCTGTATAACAAAGTAAATCAGCTATACATATACATATATCCCCATATCTCTTCCCTCTTGAATCTCCCTCCCACCCTCCCTATCCCACCCCTCTAGGTGGACACAAAGCACCGAGCTGATCTCCCTGTGCTATGCATCTGCTTCCCACTAGCTATCTATTTTACATTTGGTAGTGTATATATGTCATTGCCACTCTCTCACTTCGTGCCAGCTTACCCTTCCCCCTCCCTGTGTCCTCAAGTCCATTCTCTATGTCTGCATCTTTATTCCTGTCCTGCCCCTAGGTTCTTCAGAACCATTTTTTTTTTTTTTTTTAGATTCCATATATATGTGTTAGCATACGGTATTTGTTTTTCTCTTTCTGACTTACTTCACTCTGTATGACAGTCTCTGGGTCCATCCACCTCACTACAAATAACTCAATTTCATTTCTTTTTATGGCTGAGTAATATTCCATTGTATATATGTGCCACATCTTCTTCATCCATTCATCTGTCGATGGACACTTAGGTTGCTTCCATGTCCTGGCTATTGTAAATAGAGCTGCAATGAACATTGTGGTACATGACTCTTTTTGAGTTATAGTTTTCTCAGGGTATATGCCCAGTAGTGGGATTGCTGGATCATATTGTAGTTCTATTTTTAGTTTTTTAAGGAAATTCCATACTGTTCTCCATAGAAGCTGTATCAATTTACATTCCCACCAACAGTGCAAGAGGGTTCCTTTTCTCCACACCCTCTCCAGTATTTATTGTTTGTAGATTTTTTGATGATGGCCATTCTGACAGGTGTGAGGTGATACCTCATTGTAGTTTTGATTTGTATTTCTCTAATGATTAGTCATATTGGGCATCCTTTCATGTGTTTGTTGGCAATCTGTATATCTTCTTTGGAGAAATGTCTATTTAGGTCTTGTGCCCATTTTTGGATTGGGTTGTGTCTTTGATATTGAGTTGAATGAGCTGTTTGTATATTTTGCAGATTAATCCTTTGTCCGTTGCTTTGTTTGTAAATATTTTGTGCCATTTTGAGGGTTGTCTTTTTGTCTTATTTATGGTTTCCTTTGCTGTGCAAAAGCTTTTAAGTTTCATTAGGTCCCATTTGTTTATTTGTGTTCTTATTTCCATTTCTCTGGGAGCTGGGTCAAAAAGGATCTTGCTGTGATGTATGTCATAGAGTGTTCTGCCTATGTTTTCCTCTAAGAGTTTGGTGGTGTCTGGCCTTACATTTAGGTCTTTAATCCATTTTGAGTTTACTTTTGTGTATGGTGTTAGGGAGTGTTCTAATTTCATTCTTTTACATGTAACTGTCCAGTTTTCCCAGCACTACTGATTGAAGAGGCTGTCTTTTCTCCACTGTATATTCTTGTCTCCTTTGTCAAAGATAAGGTGACCATATGTGCGTGGGTTTATCTCTGGGCTTTCTATCTTGTTCCATTGATCTATATTTCTGTTTTTGTGCCAGTACCATACTGTCTTGATTACTGTAGCTTTGTAGTATAGTCTGAAGCTGGGGTGCCTGATTCCTCCAGCTCCATTTTTCTTTCTCAAGATTGCTTTGGCTGTTCAGGGTCTTCTGTGTTTCCACACAAATTGTGAAATTTTTTGTTCTAGTTCTGTGAAAACTGCCATTGGTAGTTGGCTGGGACTGCATTGAATGTGTAGATTGCTTTGGGTAGTACAGTCATTTTCACAATGTTGATTCTTCCAGTCCAAGAACATGGTATATCTCTCCATCTCTTTAATTTCTTTCATCAGTGTCTTATAGTTTTCTGCATACAGGTCTTTTGTCTCCATAGGTAGGTTTATTCCTAGGTATTTTATTCTTTTTGTTGCAATGGTAAATGGGAGTGTTTCCTTAATTTTGCTTTCAGATTTTTCATCATTAGTGTATAGGAATGCAAGAGATTTCTGTGCATTAATTTTGTATCCTGCTACTTTACCAAATTCATTGATTAGCTCTAGTAGTTTTCTGGTAGCATCTTTAGGATTCTTTATGTATAGTATCATGTTATCTGCAAACAGTGACAGCTTTACTTCATCTTTTCTGATTTGGATTCCTTTTATTTCTCTTTCTTCTCTGATATTTGTGGCTAAAACTTCCAAAACCTTGTTGAATAATAGTGGTAAGAGTGGGCAACCTTGTCTTGTTCCTGATCTTAGAGGAAATGGTTTCAGTTTTTCACCATTGAGAATGATGTTGGCTGTGGGTTTGTCATATATGGCCTTTATTATGTTGAGGTAGGTTCCCTCTATGCCTACTTTCTGGAGAGTTTTTATCGTAAATGGGTGTTGAATTTCGTCAAAAGCTTTTTCGGCATCTATTGAGATTATCATATGGTTTTTATCCTTCAATTTGTTAATGTGGTGTATCACATTGATTGATTTGCGTATATTGAATAATCCTTGCATTCCTGGGATAAACCCCACTTGATCATGGTGTATGATCCTTTTAATGTGTTGTTGGATTCTGTTTGCTAGTATTTTGCTGAGGATTTTTACATCTATGTTCATCAGTGATATTGGCCTGTAGTTTTCTTTTTTTGTGACATCTTTGTCTGGTTTTGATATCACAGTGATAGTGGCCTCGTAGAATAAGTTTGGGAGTGTTCCTCCCACTGCTATATTTTGGAAAAGTTTGAGAAGGATAAATGTTATCTCTTCTCTAAATGTTTTATAGAATTCGCCTGTGAAGCCATCTGGTCCTGGGCTTTTGTTTGTTGGAAGATTTTTAATCAGTCTCAGTTTCAGTGCTTGTGATTCATCTGTTTATATTTGCTATTTCTTCCTGGTTCAGTCTCGGCAGGTTGTGCTTTTCTAAGAATTTGTCCATTTCTTCCAGGTTGTCCATTTTATTGGCATATAGTTGCTTGTAGTAATCTCTCATGATCCAACTGCAGTGTCAGTTGTTACTTCTTTTTCATTTCTAATTCTATTGATTTGACTCTTCTCCCTTTTTTTCTTGATGAGTCTGGCTAATGGTTTATCAATTTTGTTTATCTTCTCAAAGAACCAGCTTTTAGTTTTATTGATCTTTGCTATGTTTTCTTTGTTTCTATTTCATTTATTTCTGCTCTGATATTTATGATTTCTTTCCTTCTGCTAACTTTGGGAATTTTTTGTTCTTTTTTCTCTAATTGCTTTCAGTGTAAGGTTAGGTTGTTTATTTGAGATTTTTCTTGTTTCTTGAGGTAGGATTGTATTGCTATAAACTTCCCTCTTAGAACTGTTTTTGCAGCATCCCATAGGGTTTGGGCTGTCGTGTTTTCATTGTCATTTGTTTCTAAGTATTTTTTGATTTCCTCTTTGATTTCTTCTTTGATTTCTTCAGTGATCTCTTGGTTATTTTGTAGTGTATTGTTTAGTCTCCATGTGTTTGTATTTTTTACAGTTTTTTTCCTGTAATTGATATCTACTCTCATAGCGTTGTGGTCGGAAAAGATACTTGATACAATTTCAGTTTTCTTAAATTTATCAAGGCTTGATTTGTGACCCAAGATATGATCTATCCTGGAGAATGTCCCAGGAGCACTTGAGAAGAAAGTGTATTCTGTTGCTTTTGGATGGAATGTCCTATGAATATCAATTAAGTCCATCTTGTTTAATGTATCATTTAAAGCTTGTGTTTCCTTATTTATTTTCATTTTGGATGATCTGTCCATTGGTGAAAGTGGGGTGTTAAAGTCCCCTACTATGGTTGTGTTACTGTCGATTTCCCCTTTTATGGATGTTAGCATGTGCCTTATGTATTGAGTTGCTCCTATGTTGGGTGCATAAATATTTACAGTTGTATCTTCTTGGATTGATCTCTTGATCATTATGTAGTGTCCTTTTTCTCTTGTAATAGTTTTTATTTTAAAGTCTATTTTGTCTGATATGAGAATTGCTACTTCAGCTTTCTTTTGATTTCCATTTGCATGGAATATCTTTTTCCATCCCCTCACTTTTAGTCTGTATGTGTCCCTAGGTCTGAAGTGGGTCTCTTGTAGACAGCATATATACAGGTCTTGTTTTTGTATCCATTCAGCCAATCTATGTCATTTGGTGGGAGCATTTAATCCATTTACGTTTAAGGTAGTTATCGATATGTATGTTCCTATTACCATTTTCTTAATTGTTTTGGGTTTGTTTTTGTAGGTCTTTTCCTTCTCTCGTGTTTCCTGCCTAGAGAAGTTCCTTTAGCATTTGTTGTAAAGCTGGTTTGGTGGTGCTGAATTCTCTTTGCTTTTGCTTGTCTGTAAAAGTTTTAATTTCTCCGTTGAATCTGAATTAGATCCTTGCTGGTTAGAGTAATCTTGGTTGTAGGTTTTTCCATTTCATCACTTTAAATATGTCCTGCCACTCCCTTCTGGCTTGCAGAGTTTCTTCTGAAAGCTCAGCTGTTAACCTTATGGGGATTCTCTTGTATGTTATTTGTTGCTTTTCCCTTGCTGCTTTTAATATTTTTTCTTTGTATTTAATTTTTGATAGTTTGTTTAATATGTGCCTTGGCATGTTTCTCCTTGGTTTTATCGTGTATGGGACTCTCTGTGCTTCCTGGACTTGATTGACTATTTCCTTTCCCATATTAGGGAAGTTTTCAACTATATAATCTCTTCAAATATTTTCTCAGTCCCTTTTGTTTTCTCTTCTTCTCCTGGGACCCCTATAATTCGAATGTTGGTGTGTTTCGTGTTGTCCCAGAGGTCTCTGAGACTATCCTCAATTCTTTTCATTCTTTTTTCTTTACTCTGCTCTGCAGTAGTTATTTCCACTATTTTATGTTCCAGGTCACTTATCTGTTCTTCTGCCTCATTTATTCTGCTATTGATTCCTTCTAGAGAATTTTTAATTTCATTTATTGTGGTGTTCATCATTGTTTGTTTGCTCTTTAGTTCTTCTAGGTCCTTGTTAAACGTTTCTTGTATCTTCTCCATTCTATTTCCAAGATTTTGGATCATCTTTACTATCATTATTCTGAATTCTTTTTCTGGTACACTGCTTATTGCCTCTTCATATGTTTGGTCTGGTGGGTTTTTACCTTGCTCCTTCACCTGCTGTGTGTTTCTCTGTCTTCTCATTTTGTTTAACTTACTGTGTTTGGGGTCTCCTTTTCACAGGCTGCAGGTTCATAGTTCCCATTGTTTTTGGTGTCTGCCCCCAGTGGGTAAGGTTGGCTCAGTGGGTTGTGTAAGCTTCCTGGTGGAGGGGACTGGTGCCTGTGTTCTGGTGGATGAGGCTGGATCTTGTCTTTCTGGTGGGTAGGGCCACGTCTGTGGTGTGTTTTGGGGTATCTGTGAACTTACTATGATTTTAGGCAGCCTCTTTGCTAATGGTTGGGGTTGTGTTCCTGTCTTGCTAGTTGTTTGGCATAGGGTGTCCAGCAGGGTAGCTTGCCAGTCATTGAGTGGAGCTGGGTCTTAGCGTTGAGATGGAGATCTCTGGGAGAGCTTTTGCCGTTTGTTACTATGTGGGACTGGGAAGTCTCTGGTGGACCAATGTCCTGAACTCAGCCCTCCCACCTCAGAGGCTCAGGCCTGACACCCGGCTGGAGCACCAAGACCCTGTCAGCCACATGGCTGAGAAGAAAAGGGAGAAAAAAATAATAAATAAAATAAAAAGTAAAAAAATTATTAAAAATAATAAAAGAATAAAAAAAAAAGAAAGGAAGAAGAGAGCAAACAAACCAAAAAAACAAATCCACCAATGATAACAAGAACTAAAAACTATACTAAAAAAAAAAGAAAAAAAAGCAGACAGAGAGAACTCTAAGACAAATGGTAAAAGCAAAGCTATACAGACAAAATCACAGAAAGAAGCATACAAATACACACTCACAAAAAGAGAAAAAGGATGAAAAATATATATATAAAAGAAAACAAAGGAAGTGAGCAACCAAATCAATAAACAAATCTACCAATGATAGTAAGTTCTAAATAGTAATCTAAGGTAAACATAAAACCAGAAACAAATTAGTTGCAGAAAGCAAACCCTAAGTCTACAGTTGCTCCCAAAGTCCACCGCTTCAATTTTGGGATGATTCATTGTCTATTCAGGTATGCCAGATATGCAGAGTACATCAAGTTGATTGTGGAGATTTAATCTGCTGGTCCTGAGGCTGCTGGGAGAAATTTCCCTTTCTCTTCTTTGTTTGCACAGCTCCTGGGGTTCAGCTTTGGTTCAGTCTTTCCTCTGCATGTAGGTCGCCCTCTGGCATCTCTTCACCACCCAGGCAGGAGGGGGTTAAAGTAGCAGCTGATTAGGGGCCTCTGGGTCACTCAGGCCTGTGGGAGGGAGGGGTACAAAATGTGGAGTGAGCCTGCAGCCGCAGAGGCCAGCATGACATTGCACCAGCCTGAGGTGTGCTGTGTGTTCTCCTGGGGTAGTTGTCCCTGGATCACGGGACCCTGGCAGTGGTGGGCTGCACAGACTCCCAGGAGGGAGGTGTGGATAGTGACCTGTGTTGGCACACAGGCTTCTTGGTGGCTGCAGCAGCAGCCTTAACATTTCATGCCTGTCTCTGGTGTCCACCCTGATAGCTGCAGCTCGTGCCTTTCTCTGGAGCTCATTTACATAGTGCTCTGAATTCCCTCTCCTCTCGCACCCCAAAACAATGGTCTCTTGCCTCAGGCAGGTCCAGTCTTTTTCCCGGACTCCCTCCTGGCTAGCTGTGGCACACTAGCCCCTTCAGGCTGTGTTCACACAGCCAACCCCAGTCTTCTCTCTGGGATCTGACCTCCGAAGCCTGAGCCTCAGCTCCCAGCTCCTACCCGCCCCAGAGGGTGAGCAGACAAGTCTCTCAAGCTGGTGAGTGCTGGTCAGCACTGAGCCTCTGTACGGGAATCTCTCTGCTTTGCCCTCTGCACCCCTGTTGCTGTGTTCTCCTCCGTGGCTCTGAAGCTTCCCCCCTGCCCACACCCCGTCTCCACCAGTGAAGGGGCTCCCTAGTGTGTGGAAACTTTTCCTCATTCACAGCTCCTTCCCAGAAGTGCAGGTCCCATCCCTATTCTTTTGTCTCTGTTTTTTCTTTTTTCTTTTGCCCTACCCAGGTACGTGGGGAGTTTCTTGCCTTTTGGGAGGTGTGAGGTCTTCTGCCAGCGTTCAGTAGGTGTTCTGTAGGAGTTGTTCCACATGTAGATGTATTTCTGATGTATTTGTGGGGAGGAAGATGATCTCCATGTCTTACTTCTCCACCATCTTGAAGGTCCCCCATATCTCATGTTTTTAAATCAGAAAGATTCTTTGACTTGTTTTTGGCTTTGCTTCTGATTTTCCTTATCAAAACACTGTAAACATTTTTCTTTTAATCTGATCAAAACAGACTAAGTCTGAAATCATAAGTGATTCTTGTTTTTATATTTTTGGAATTCCATAGAAAATGCTTTCATTTGAGTAAACTGTGTTGTAGGCAGAACACTATGGTCTGAGGAGGTAAGTATGATTGGGAAGGAAGGAAATATTAAGCCTCTAGACTCTATCATTTTATTAAAAGACAAACTGAACTGTTCCTTTAAGATTCTGATTATTTCACAGGCTTCTGTTCAAACATTTCAAGGGGGAAATGTGGTTTGGGGTTGGGTGTTTTGCTTCCTAGTTTGGGTTACTGCCAGCTGGAGAAAATGCTGCTCTGGCAGTTTGCAGCCAAACTGGAAGCACAGGATCTGTGGAATCTCCTGGAAAGTGTTCTCTTGAAATTCCCAGTAGTCAGTGTGCATTGAATCTGAAGGAGGCACAGGTACATCTGGCTGGAACTGGTGTGTGTTTCATTGCTGGCAGTGTCCCATTAGCCCAGAGACAAGTACTGTGAGCTCCTTGGTGGTTCATGTGGGACTCCTGAGTGGTGGGCACTGGCATTGTCTGTGGGCTTCCGAGGCAGGGACTGTACTTAGTCCCATGGAGATTTCTGTTCTCTCAGGAACCTTGATGGCAACTTTTCTCTATAGGACCCATAGCATCTCCTATATGAGGGCAGAGGAGGCTGGTTCTGAAGGTAGATTGGGAACTTGGCTTCTTATTTCTTGTTGAAGTTTTTCTCATACTGATTCTTCTTCTCAGCCACTGAGTTGCAGACTCAAAGCCAAATTGTGTTTTTCCTTTTGATGAAATTTTGTTTCGTTAGCTCCTGTGTACTTTGAAAGAGTGGCTAAAGACATTAGCTATAGATGGAAACTACAGGGAAGGGAACAAAAAGCCCCAATCTTATAGATTGGTGGAGAAACTGAGCATGGGAAACTCATGAAAAGAAGTAGAAATGGAACTGGGGAGAGTTGTCCAAGGGAATTCAGGAGAAATGGGCCTAAAGCAGTATCCCCTTCAAGTTCTATTTTGTGAAATCAGAATCACAGGGGTGCTTGTTTTAAACAAAACAATAAAACAAAATAACAAAACAAAACAAAACCACAAAAATAAACTTTGGCCCCGTCTCAGATTTACTGGATCAAAATGTGGAGGGGTAGATTTGGGTGGTGTTATGGACTGAATTGTGTCCTCCCCAAATTTATATGTTGAAGCTCTGACCCCCAGGACCTTAGAATAATCTGACCATATTTGGACATAGGGTCTTCCAACAAGTCACTAAATTAAAATGAAGCCTTAAGGTTGGATCTAATCCAATCTGACTGGTATCCTTATAAGAGGAGGGAATTTGGACCCAATCCGATGACACCGTGATCTTGGACTTTCAGGCTTCACAACTGTGAAAAAGTACATTTCTATTGCTCAAGCCACCCAGTCTGTGATACTTTGTTATGGGAGCCCTAGCAAACTAACATAAGTGGAATAAGCATTTTTAAGATGTTCCGCAAGTGATTTTAATGCACAATAAAATGAAAGAATCACTGTTTTAGGGTTTGGAAAAATGAATCTGAGTTGAACCCCATTTGTTTTTTAAATTTGCTTGAGCAGCAGATTAAAATGATCATCAGGAGGAATAAAAAGGTGAAGAGGAGTGAGGAAATTCAAGTCCACTAATCCCTATTGAATAAGTACAAAATACAGGGCCAGGTGAGTTTTGTTTGGTCTTCAGGACCAAGAAGATCATGGAATCAGATGCCAGGTCCTGGCACAACATCAAGGGGCTCAGCTTCCAGGGACATGGTGTCTCTGCCACCCTCCTCGACTCAGCTAGGTGTACTCAATGCTGCCTTCTTTATCCTCAAAAATAAACAATTGGTGGTGTCCTTAGAAGTAAATGACTAGTTCACATCACAAGCACCAAGTCTGGACAAGGATGAGACAAGCAGGTCACTAGGGCACGAAACTTAAGGAGGCAAGGTTGTGTAAGTGCTGACTCTACCTGTGGATGAACCAGACAGCTAGGGTCCCTGGGCATAGAATTTAAGAAGGCACTCACTTAAATTTTTTGTTTTAATTTTTATATAATTTTTAAAGGTTACTTTCTATTTACAGTTATTACAAAATATTGGCTATATTCTCCGTGTTGTACAATACACCCTTGAGCCTATATTACACCCAATAGTTTGTAACTCACACTCTCCCACCTCTATGTTTCCTACCCCCCAACTCCCACTAGTAACCACTAGTTTGTTCTCTATATCTGTGAATCTGCTTCTTTTTTGTTATATTCACTAGTTTGTTGTAGTTTTTAAGATTCACATATAAGTGATTTCACAGTATTTGTCTTTCTCTGACTTACTTGACTTAGCATAATGCCCTTCAAGTCCATCCATGTTGCAAATGGCAACATTTCATTCTTTTTTATGACTGAGTAGGATTCCATTGTATGTATATACCATATCTTCTTTATCCATTCACCTGTTGGTGGACACTTAGGTTGCTTCCATATCTTGGCAGTTGTAAATAGTGCTGCTATGAACATTGGGGTGCACGTATCTTTTCAAATCCGTGTTTTTGTTTATTTCAGATATATACCCAGGAATGGAATTGCTGGGTCATATGGTAGTTCTATTTTTAGTTTTTTGAGAAACCTCCTTACTGTTTCCACAGTGGCTGCACCAATTTTCATTCCTACCAACAGTGCACAAGGGTTCCCTTTTCTCCACATTCTTTCCAACATTTGTTATTTGTAGACTTTTTGATGATAGCCATTCTGACAGGTGTGAGGTGATAACTCATTATGGTTTTGATTTGCATTTCCCTGGTGATTAGTAATATTGAGCATCTTTTCATGAAGCCTGTGAGCAGCCTTTCATGAAGGCTCTCACTTTTGGATCTTGGCAGTGCAAGGTGAGCACTAGCAAACAAACTTGCTTCCTTAAATTTCAGGCCTTAGGCACCTGCTTGTCTCATCCTGGTTCAGGCCCTGGCACTATGTGATGTGAACTAGTCCATTTCCCTCTAAGCCCATCCCCTACCACTTGTATATTTTTGCAAATGAGGAAGGCAATGTTGCATGGATCTGACTGAGTCTAGGAGGGTTGCAGGGACATCGTGTCCATGGAAGCTGAGCCCCTCAGTGTTGTGCCAGGCCTGATGTCTGCTTGATTCCTGGTTCTTCTTGGAACTGAAGGCCAAACAAAACTTTGCCTGCTTATTGACTGTGGTCAGGTTGAGTGAGGGTTTGGGGACAGGTGGGGATTTTTCCTCACCCTTTCTACATGCTTTGTCCTAACAGCACTTTTGTCATCCTGTCTGGTGCATTTAAGGGAGTGCAAACAAAAGCTGGCAATTGTTTTTGTTGAGTTTCCTGTTGGCTGAAGTTTGCTTCTCCTGCAGGGTGAGGTCTAGTCTAAGGATTATCCAGTCTTAGCACCAACCCCAAGGAGTCTTTCAAGTTGATCTCATCAGTTCTCGACATCAGATCCAACAGTAAATGATCATAGAGTGTTTAGGGACTTTGGGATAATTGAGCAGAACCCCTTATTCTGCTGATGAGAAAATTGAGACCTACAGAAGGGAACTGACTAAGCAAGATATCAGAGCAACATACTGGAAAAAGAGGAGCTAGCAACTACGTTTAGATACTTAGGCCAAGTTCTCTCTCCCACACTAGGCTGAGTCAGACCACGCAGACGGCCAGGTGGTTTCTTAAGGGATCTATTTAGCTTCCTTAAATGCTGAGGCCCATACAAAAGGACCTGCTCAATGCCTCCTTGATAGGTCCCAGATCCACACGGGAGGCACTTCTGAAATACAGTTGAGCAAGTTGATGTTCAGCTTCTCCCTCCAGCTGTCACTGAGCAGGTGATTTCTTCTCAAGAACAAGTGAATGTGATTTTTCATTAAAAAATGAAAGAATTGCCCTAGAGTATTGCCTTAGAGGACTGCAGCTAGAAACTCAGCATTGTGTTAGAGCCTGGGGTTCATACCCTGCTGTAGACAAGGAATCTATAAACCTGCTGAAATTATATGAACTGTTTTGTGTGTTTTGCATGTTGGTTAAATTTATATGTTGACTTGACCGGGCTAAAGCGTGTCCAGACAGCTGGCAAAACATTATTTCTGAGTGTGTTTGTGAGGGAGTCTCTGGAAGAGATTAGCATTTGAATCTGCAGACTGAGAGAAGGTGGGTGGGCGTCATCCAATGCATTGGGGGTCTGAATAGAGCAAAACTACAAATTGTGGGATTCTCAGCCTCCGTGATTGCATGAGCTAATCCCTCCTAATAAATTTCTTTCTCCATATCTATATATGTCCTACTGGTTTTGTTTCTCTGGAGAACCCTGACTACTACAGTTTCTTTATTTCATCATCGCCATTTCTTTTCTCTTCACCAGTATCTGGTGGGAAGTGTGCCTTCACATGACAACACAGCAAAATCATGCCACGAGTGGCAGTTAGAAGTAAATTAGGTTTACTTGTCTTGTAGATGCTACAGCGTGAGGAAGGTAAGATTTCTCCCCACGCTCCCAGTGTGGGGACTCAAGTAAGAACCCCCGGACTTGGAATGACTCTCAAGCAGCATCCTGAGCTTCAGCCGTGAAGGACTGTGGGAGGATGGTACCAGGAGCGCAGTGGAGTGGAAAAAAGAGGACAATTTGACCAGGGGACAAGGGCTTCCTGGTGCCCATCCAAGGTGACTTTGGCTCTGATAAATTTAGAGCCAACCAGTTGGGAAGAGTAAGGAAAATTCTACAGTATTCTGTGAAAACTGAGTGTGTTTGTGACCAGCTTTGAGCACGACTGAATTATTTGTGCCCAGGAGAACAGTATTTTATAGCAGTTTAGGAGTGTGGAGCAGAGAACTGGACTGATCACATCTAAATGCAGTTCTGCCACTCATTAGAGAGGTAGCTTTGAGCAACTTATCTAATATCTGTGTACCTTTGATTTCTTATCAGTTGAAGGATAACAATCGTAGCACCTACACCTCATTCAGTACTTCTGAGGCTTAAATGAATCAAAGCAGTGTCTGGCACATAGTAAGCTAACAAATACTAGCTATTAAATTGCCAGGGACAGTGACATATATGCACTGGTCCTGGAAAGAATAGTCATCAGCTCTCTAAAAATACCCAGTCTTGTCAAATACAGTAATGTCTTTAGGGTTGGCACCTCAAGATTTTCAGTTAAATTTTGTCATTTTGTGCTTCAGTAAGGAAGCGCCATTTGCTGTACTTAAAAATTCTCGTTCTGAGTAGCAAAAGCATTAGAAAAGAGGCCCATGGTATGAGTCAAATGCATTGCTTTGTTTTTATAACCTGGATTCTCCTGAAAGAAGGAAGTTGGTTGGCAAATTTAAGTGCTTATTTCTAAGATGGGTGAAGTGTTATTTCTCAATCAAACTCTGGCAGCTTGCCACAACCACATAACTGGCAGGGACAGTTGTAATTCTTGCTCTGGTTTTGGCCAGCACTGATGCCCTGTGGGCAGCCATCACTGTAGTGCTGCCTTCCTAATTCTCCAGAGAACCTCTCTGTTCCCCTTCTCCCCTCCCACCCCCAATCAACGACTGGGGATTACGTGAGTTTACCCTTTGGAAAACTTCAGAGGTCAGAAAACTTAACCTGCTCTTTCTCCCCTTTATTCAGGAATGGGGCCCAAGCTGCCAGGTTTTAGAAAGCTGGAGCATTTCAAATCAGACCACCTGCTTCTTAAATGTCAAAACCAGCAGCAGTGTTTACAATTCTATATAACAGATATTCTCTAGTAACACCAAAAGCAAATTTCAGCGCATTATGTATCCACTACCAGGTGAGAAGTTTCAAAGACTAAGAACCAGGCAAGTAAATATTTGGCTCTCTATGTACAAATAACGTAAAAGTCCTCTTTTTCTCACACTTTAAAAAAAACTGTTTCGTTAATGCTGATAAAAACATGGTATGTTTCCTTTGGTGCTTACTTTAATTTCAAGACATATACAATGAATCTAGTGTTTGTTTTTATATAATAGTCTTATTCATTTCTCCCCTTTGCTTTAGGCCTGGGGAGAGTGCAGATATTTCTGAAATTCAAGGAAATACATGTCTTTTCCAATGCTGCCTCTGGTTTATTGATAGCATTTGTGTACTGAGTAATTCTTGTGCCATCTTGTTCATCATTATTTGACCTTTGAGAACATTCAAATTTTATTTAGTGATTCTGTGCATCAGATGTGTTGTCAAGCAGGAGAACACTTAGGGCCAGAAATAGGACATATATCCAGGACATACTTCCAGTCTGCCATCTGTTTGCATGGATGTTTTTTATTCTTCCTTTCAGAAGTGAGTTTCAGTTTTCAACCACACCTATATATAGGTTGTTAGGTAGTTGGGTATGTCTCTTTAATTTTCACATCTGTTATTTTACTTGGAATTCCATTTTTTTCCCATAATGTAATTGACTTTTCACCTGAATGTCTGAGCATTTGGTCAAAGGTTGCTGTTGGGCTGCACTCCCCAGGCCTGCAAGCCCTGTGCTTGCCCAGCCTCAAGACTGAAGAAAGAACCTGGAGTCAGTGATGGAGACATCAATGGTTTAATTGATAGGAAGAGCTTACATGTCTGAAGCAATGTCATGGAAATAGTCTTTGCTCCCAGAGGAAGAGGGAGAATACCAGTTTAGGGGGAACTGATGTCAGGTTGGCTCATCAGTTGCCAGGGAAACCAGCGGAGGGGTGTGTCCCTTTGATAAACTATCAGAGTGGAGGTAGTTCTGATCTAAAGATTAGAACATCCCCTAGCTGGGGCCAAGGGCAAGTACATAGGCATTTACTGATTCGGATCTATGATTTAGAGGGAAGGTCAGTCAGGTGAGTAGGGTGTAGGTAAGGCAGGGACTTGTCGAGCAGGGGATGCACAGAGAGCGAGAAAACAGCCATCTTGGGTGGGCTGATCATAGTTTCCAACACCAGAATCTGTGGCAGAAGTAGTGATGTTTGTAAACTAGCAGTTAGGTAACATTCCAGGAAATCTGACTTCTACAAGCTTAGACAATCAGGAAGTTTACTGGGTTATGAGCAGTCCACAGGCAGGGCAGGATTTAGGTTAGAGGATCCTGTGTTCAACAGTGTCACAAACACAGGGCTCTCTGTCTGTCCTTGCTGCCATTTAAAGAATTGGCATCCTTCTAAGCTTTGCTTCCTCTCTTGCTGAGGCAATTGGGGCTAAATGCTACATCGTTCACTTCCTCAGGGGACACACGGAGAAAAATCTCTTCAGTTGGCTGAGATCAGATCAGACCAGGGACCCAAGCCTGACCACAAAATTATTGCTAAGAGAATGCTGTGTGCTGCTTGTTTGGGCTGTTTCACATTCCACAGACACTGGATTTCCATGATTGGTTTAAACCATTGTTTGAGGTTTGAGGGTGCATCAGAATCACCTGAAGGGCTTGTTCAAACAATCTGTTGGAATCCACTCCTAGAGTCTACGATTCAGTAAGACTGGGTGGGAGCCAGTTAATAATTTGCATTTCTCACCACTTTCTGGTTATGCTGATACTGCTGGCCTTGGCTCACCTTTTGAGAACAATTGGTTTAAATACTTAGAATCCATCTCTGAAGTTTATTTCAATACCTCAAACAAACTTTGCTGCAACAAAACAGTCAGGCTTGGAACGGACTTTAGACAGTCATAGTTTTCCCTCTGCCATCTTTTCAGCTATTTTTCTTCTGCCACTGATACTGAGCAGAACCCTGTGGGTCTCCTGGGCACAAAAGACTTTCTGTGTCTCCCATTTCTTTATTACAGGAAGTAGGCTTCATTCAGCCTCCAAGACCTCCCCTGAGTTCCAATGGGCAGGTTCAAACAGTTGCTAATTAGGGAAGGGAGGAGATCCAGAGACAAGGGAGGAACAGTCAAAAGAAACAATAATGTAGCCTTGGGGCAGTGTCCTGGTTCCCCATCAAGAGATATACATAACAATATCTTTGAAGCTGTTTTGCAGATACTGAAATCCCCACCAGGTGGGAGAAGTTAAGGGTATGGTGTCCGCAAGCATGTAGACCCCAGACCGGTTGGAACCAGAAGGTTGATGATGCTGATTCCTACTCCACCACCAACCAGTCAGAAGAATGTCCGTGAACTGATCGTGCCCTCTTTGACTCATTGCTATAAAACTTCTCACTACCCTCTCCAAGGGGGCACACACAGTTTTGAGGGCATTAGCCTGCTGTGGCCTCCTTTGCCTGGAAAGGCAATAAAGCTATTCTTTCCTACTTCACCCAACACTCTTGTCTCTGAGAATAATTCGGTGTCGGGGTACAGAGGCTGGATTCAGCTTAACTATCTCCTGTTCCCCAGCAACTTTTCTGTCCTCATTCCCGAACTCTGGATCCACAGCGCCCTCCTCTTGGGAGTTTCTCATTGGAATACCACTTCTTGTCATTCCCTCCCCATTCCACGCCAGCCTTTTCTGACGGTGTTCAATGCTCCAAAATGGTCCTCTTTTCTTTTATTCTCGGCCACTCTCCAACGTAAAATTTTACTCCTTCCATTGCAGATTTCAGTTATTAGGTTGTTATGTGACTAACTAATATGACTGTCCTTCCCATGATATAGTTACATTTTATAAGAAAATAATGTTAATTCAAATGACTCTCTAGTTTTTGACATGTATGAGGGAAAGCAGTCCTTCCAGATATCCTTGACCATTTCTGGGCACCCTGTTTACTCCACTTCAAATGAGGCAGAATAATGATACCTAGAATCTAGAAGGTGAAAGACTCCGCTTATAGCAATATTTTAGTGTCTAAAATCTAGATTTAATAACCCATTTTCTAGTCTTCTGGATTGTAAGCCTAAAACCACTGAGAAGGCCAGCCAGGGAGTCAAGACTTCTGCGACACATACTGCTAAATTGTGATCTAGTAATTTACTTATTTTGGCTTTTTTCTTTTTAAGAGAGAAATTCATTTTGAGAGTAAGTAAAACACATGCTATGTAATGTGATACTCTAAATCTTACTGAACCTCACCTTTATAGGAAGTAGTTTAAGTTATGATGAATTCTAACAGCCCATATGCACATACGGCCTTCAAAATAAGCATTTCTATGGACTATAGTTTAGTAAACAAACTTTTATATACTTCTTATGCTTTCTAAAGTAAAATTCATACGCTTTGCTATGCTAAACCTAGTTTGAAATAATGTTGAGAACAGATGGCAGGGTGAAAATTTTGATGAATAGCATAATTCTTTTAAATGAAAATCTCACAAGCAAATTTTCTTATCTTCTAGGAAGAAACATGCTATTTATGATGAATCAGTCAATGCTGAATTTACTGAAAATTTAATGTGTAGATCTCAACACTGTATTAGGTGCTATAGAGGAAATGAAAAAGGGTAAATACACATCTTACACTCAGTTGTTCCAAACTGGAATGAATGTTAGGATTGCATGTTGTTTCCTACTATAAATGCAATTAGCTTTCTTTTTTAAATAAGCAGTAAAAATTTTAAGCTATCTGGATTTACTTTAGATCTTCAAAAAGTGTGAGATAAGAAAACAACCTTCTTGTTCTAAATTGCTTGTCAGTTAAGCCAAAACCATTTTTTTGAGTAGTCCATCCTTTTTATCCTATTTGAACTGTCCCTTTGATCATTTCCTAAATTTTTATGTACCTGGCATCTGTTACTGGATTCTAATATGTTTTATTGTTCTGACATTATATTTTTATGCCAGACTGTTGTCAACTGAAAAAAAAAATGCACAAACTAAAAGTTGAGAGTTATGTTTTATTCAGTGGACAAAACTGAGGACTTAACCCTGGGATATCATCTCAGATAACTCTGAGAGACTGCTGTGAAGGGGTAAGGTGGGAAGCCAGGAGACATAGGAGTTTTTGCAGCAAAAGACCAGGTAGTCGGAACATCAGAAGATTACTGTTAATTAAAGAAAACCGGATATCTCAAGTAAAGGAATTTAGTGCTTTTCCATGTATGGATTTGCTCTTTTTTGTTTCTTTCTCCATGTATGGAAAGATGCAAAGTCTGGGCTCATTGAAGTCATTTATTTGATATGCACCTCAGCTATCTCGGGCCAGCATCCTGTGCTTTCTCATCCTGAGTCTCCTCAGGGTGCACCACTGGGGGTGGCTGCAGTGGCTAACTGTTAGATGGGGGGCAAATCCTACTTCAATCCTGAGTTTCCTCAGGGCTCACCACTGGGGAGGCTGCAGTGTGATGGTTTGATGGCTGCAAAATCCTTTGTTTACTGATACGGCAGGTGGCATTTTTAGTTCACACTGTTTTCACCACTCTTCTTATTTTGATTTAAGTTGAAATTTGATTAGGATTGTGTTACAGTTACAAATCAATCGGGAGGAAATTAATATTATTACTGACTTTTTCTGATCAGGTGTAAAGTGCATGGCTCTAGGGAGACCTTTATAAGTTATATAGGCTACTTATATTTCACATTAAATGTATTAATATGCTTTTATGGGTGTTTTCTAAATGCTTATTTTTGGTTTATGAGAAAACACTTGATTTTTGTATTTTTACTTGTAAACAATCATTTTACCAAAGTATTATATTTCTAATAGTTTTTCAATATAGTCTCTTTGTTTTCCAGGGAAAGAATGACCTCTTCTGAATATAGCAATAATTTTGCCTCCAAGATTACAAAAATGTTACAATTTCTCTTTTGTATTGTTGAAAACACTCAGCTGGGTTCCAGTTTCCCCCATATTGGGCAGCAACTAATTCCTTTGCAGGATAGGTGACCCTCTGCTTTCAGATTAGTCCAATTACTGGTTAAGCTTGCCACACTGATGGAAACTGAGGTTTCACATGGAATTTCTGTTCTGTGATTTTTCCATCAGCTCCTGTAGCTTTTCTGCTGCTGCCATTCTTTAAAGGCAAACAGGTTCTAAGCAGATGTTTGCCTTTGCTTCCATTTTCTACTTTCACCTGAAGATGTTGCTCTTTCAGAAAAAGCACCCCTTCCTGCTCTCCATGCCATCCTTAGACTATGTCATGATGAGGAATCAGGGTCAGAGGAAACAGCCAGGTATCATGTCTTCTGTACTGTTGCTGATTTTTCCCATAGTCTTCATTTTTTCCTTTAGTGTGAAGAACTTCCTTTGTTACTTTTTATATCCATGAATTTTTTGAGATTTTGTTGGACTGAAAGTATCTTTATTTCACCTTCATTTTTGAAACAGACACTTGCTGTTTATAGAGTTATTTCAACACTTTAAGATTATTCCATTGTTTTCTGTTTTCTATTGTTTCTGATGAGAAATGAGTGATCATTCTTACTGTGATTTCCTTGAATAGAATGAGGCTTTTGTTTTCTGGCTGCTTTTAAGATTTCATCTTTGTTTTTGGTATTCAGCAGTTTGACTATAGTGTGTCTTTGTTTGTTTGTTTTTAAAATTCACTTTGTTGTTTGTCACATTCTTGGATCTGCATGTTGGTGACTTTCATCAGTTTTGGAACATCCTTGGCTATTAGGTCTTCAAAATTTTCTTGCATCTCATTTTCTCTCTTTTCTTCTGTAAGACCAATTACGTGAATGTTAGTTCATTCAATATTTTTGTCTCAGATCTATGATTTTTTTGTTTTTATGGGCTTTTTATTCTGTTTTGTTTTCATTCTATTTCCTCTTGTGTTTCGGTTTGGAAAATTTCTATTGATTTGTTGTTAAGTTCACTGACCCTTTCTTTTGCTTTGTCCAGTTTTCTATTAAGCCCATCTAACGAAGTTCTGTTTGGTCCTTTTTTTTTTTTTTTTTTTGCTTAACGTCCCCATTGTTCCTTTAAATTATTTAATATATTTAAAATTTAATATAATTATTTAATACAATGTTTTAAAAGTTACTCCATCATCTGGGTCACCCTTGGATCTGACTCTATTGATTATTTTTTTTATTTTTAAAAATTATTAATAGGCTTTATTATTTTAGAACAGTTTTAGGTTCACAGAAAAATTGAGTTGAAAGTGCAGAGTTCCCATGCACTCCCTGTCTTCACCCTCCACACACATACAGCCTCCCCAGCTATCAACATCCCATGCCACAGTGGTACATTTGTTACAGTTAATGAACTTAAACACATTACTATCACCCAAAGTCCATAGTTTACATTAGGGTTCACTATTGGTGTTGTACATTGTATAGGTTTTGACAAATGTACAATGACATTTATCCACGGTTGTAGTATCACATACAGAATAGTTTCACTGTCCTAAAAATCCCCAGTGCTCTGCCTATTCATCCCTCCTTCTTCCCAGCCCCTGGTAACCACTGATATTTTATTGTTTTATTTGCCTTTTCTAGAATGTCATATACTTGGAATCATACAGTATGTAGCCTTTACAATTTGGCTTCTTTCATTTAGTAATATGAATTTAAGTTTCATCCAGGTATTTTCATGACTTGATAGTTCATTTCTTTTTTAGCACTGAATAGTATTCTGTTGCCTGGATGTACCACATTTTATTTATCCATTCACCCATTGAAAGACATCTTGGTTACGTCTACATTTTGGAAATTTTGAACAAAGTTACTATAAAAATCTGTGTGCAGGTTTTTGTGTGGACATAAGTTTTTAGTTCATTTGGGTAAATGCCAAGAAGCACAATTGCTGGATCGTTTAATAAGAGTATGTTTAGTTTTGTAAGAAACCACCAAACTGTCTAATAAAGTGGCTGTATGATTTTGCATTTCCACCAACCAGCAATAAATTAGGGTTCCTGTTGCTCTACATCCTTGTCAACACTTGGTGTTGTCACTATCTTTGATTTTGGGCCTTCTAATAGGTGTTTAGTGGTATCACACTGTTGTTTTAATTCACAATTCTCTAATGATGTGATATTGAACATCCTTTCATATGCTTATTTGCCATCTGTGTATCTTCTTTGGTGAGGTGTCTCCTCAGGTCTTTTGCCCATGTTTTAATTGGGTAGTTCATTTTCTTTTCATTGAGTTTTAAAAGTATTTTGTATATTTAGGATAACTGTGTTTTATCAGATGTATCTTTTGCAAATATTTTCTCCCAGTCTTTGGAATCTTTTGGGACTCTCCCACTTTTCTCATTCTCTTGATGTTGTCTTTCAGAGAACAGAAGTTTTTAATTTTAATGGAGTCCAACTTATCAATTTCATTCCTTTCATGAATTGTGCTTATGATGCTACATCTAAAAAGTCATTGTCATAGCCAAGGTCATCAAGATTTTCTCCTATGTTATCTTCTAGGAGTCTTATAGTTTTGTGTTTATATTGAGATCAGTGATCCATTTTGAGATAATTTTTGTGAAGGGTGTCAGGTATCAGGTTTATGTTTAGAATTTTTTTGCACATGGATGTCCAGTTGTTCCAGCACTGTTTGTTGAAGAGACTATTTTTGCTTCATTATACTGTCTCTGCTCTTTTGTCAAAGATCAGTTGACACCTGGGGTGGTCTTGCAGTCTGGGTAGGGGGCCAGTCCATTTCTGACTGGGAACCTCGTTTTGAGGGAGCCATCCTAGACATTGGGGCCATTGGGACCAGCCTGAAGCCTGGGGCCATGGGAGTGGGCTTAGAGGTTGGGGCCACAGGGAGGGCCTGATGCTGGAATGAGTCGAAAGCCTCACTCCACAGTAGCTGGCTTGGTCCTGGGCCCAGACTGAAGCCTGGGTTTGTGGGTGCCCACCTGAAGTGCAGGTTTGCAGGGGCTGATTGGGAGCCTGGTGCCCCAGGAGCTGCTTGGGGCCATGGGAGCCAGCTGGCACTGGGGTATATCAGGGATTGGTCTGGGTTTGAGGGAGCCTGCAGGGAGTCACCCAGGGCTGCAGGAGTAAGCCTGATGATGGGGTCAGCAGGCTCTGGGGTTTGAGGTGAAGGCTGACGTTCCTTTCACTCTCCTTCTCTCTGTTCATGTTGGGCTGTCCGGTCTTGGGGGAGGTGTAATGGGGGTCATGTGAATCTATCCCTCCTACCCTCCTCAATGAGTCCTTTCTTATTTCTGTGCTTCACTCAGGTGCTGTAATCCCTCACCTAGAATCCTTGGCTCTTGTGAAGGTATTTTCTGGCATGGGAATAGTTGTTCAATTTGATGTGTTTGGGGTGGACAAGAAATAGAAATTCTTATGCCTTCATTTTGCTGATGTTATCTCCATGGAACAGGTTTTTGAGAGAATGCTGGGAGCAGCATGAGCTGATATAGTTTCAGAGGGCTTTGTGGCAGAGGTAGGGCTTGAATTGAACCTTGAAAAACTATTAAGACTAATAAGAGTCTAAGGAAGCAGAGAAAACCTTTCAGACTTGAGATCAGCATAAAGGACAATTGGAAAGTAGGAAGGAAAATTAAATATTTTGCAGAAGTTTATTGATTGGAGCAGAGATTGCATTATGAGAAACAATGGCTAGGTAGAATAAAAACACTATAAACAGCTTTGGAAATTAGGCAGAGGTGCTTGGAGTTGGCACAGAAGATAACAGATGACACTCTTGATTCCTAATATTTGGAGTGATGTGAGAAATATTGTGTTTTAGGAAGAATACTATGAAAACATTATTCAGAATATATTTCTAATGGAGGTGGTGGTGAAGGTGTGGGATGGGAGTGGGAGATGAGTGAAAAGAAAACAAGCATAGCACCTATCTCCCCCAAACAGCTTTTTCCCAGTCAACTAATTAATATCAAATGGAGGTACTTTTATATATCTTCCAGGCAAGAAAACTTTGAATCATCTTTACTTCTCTAACATTTATTTTCTGAATTCATGAAATCAACATATAGTTGAATGTGGCTCTCTTGGTATGTATATTTCTTTCTGCTCTTTTTTTTCTTCTTCCTGGTATCCCAGACTCTTTCAAAATAGTTAGCTGGGAGGGAGGTGACAGCCATGTTTAATGAGACGTGAAGACTGGACATCTAAATGGAGATGTCCTCTATGTAGTTAAAAATATGAGACAGAAGCATAAATTATATTTTAGGACTGGAGAGGATGATGTGAAATCATCCAGCTAGCTGCAACTGTAAGAATAGATAAACTTACTGAAGGGGTATTTGTCCTGACAGACACATATAGAAAAGAATGTGTATAAACGGAAAACAAAGTCCTGGAAGATAAATGAGGAAGGAGTATAGAGTATGTGTAGAAATATAAGGGTTATATAGATAAGTTAGAAATGCACAGTTTGATGAAGGTGCAAAGAAAATCATAAGAAATTAAGCAATAGATTTGAATGCTTCAGAGGGTTAGAGGAGAGTGATGATTCAAGAAGGGATATTGAATTTTTTTTTTAAATTTTATTTATTTATTTATTTAATTTTTATTTATTTATGGCTGTGTTGGGTCTTTGTTTCTGTGTGAGGGCTTTCTCTAGTTGTGGCAAGTGGGGGCCACTCTTCATCGCGGTGCACGGGCCTCTCACTACCGCGGCCTCTCTTGTTGTGGAGCACAGGCTCCAGACACGCAGGCTCAGTAATTGTGGCTCACGGGCTCAGTTGCTCCACGGCATGTGGGATCTTCCCAGACCAGGGCTCGAACCCGTGTACCCTGCATTGGCAGGCAGATTCTCAGCCACTGCGCCACCAGGAAAGCCCGGGATATTGAATTTTAAGACAAATAAGTTATTGTTCTCCAGTAATGATGAACAGGGTAAGTTGGATTAAGCTTCCCACTAAGAACAAATAGAAAATATGAACAAAATGTTTAAAAAATGGTTTATCTGTTTAAAATCATTAGAGAAACAACTGGGTTGACTCACTCAGAAAGGTGAGCCTGGCATTTACGGCTGTTTTTTTGGCATCTGCTAAATCTGGAAAAGATCATTGAGAAGTTGAGATACTGGGCAGAAATTAAAAAAAAATCTGCAGCTAGGGACAAGAAGATTAAAGTCCAGGACTTTCTGGTGGGACAGGGTAACTTTTCTTATTTTAGGTTGAGAACCCAAATGATTAAACCCGTGGAGCTGGGGTGGATTGGAAGTCAGCCAGTCCTTGAAGGGACTGAAGTCACACTCTGAATTTTCTCAATTCCTAAAATTGAATTACAAGCAATTCCATATGGAAATAAATCACATAAAAATTTTACCACTGCAAAACACAAAGTGTAGTATGGAAAGTTAAAATTAGGAAATACAGAGTGTAAATAACACTGTGAAAAAAATGATTTGGAGCTCCTGGGGCACTGAAGAGAGATAATGGGCCAGAAGCAGTGTGTGATAGGGAGCGAATCTGAGCATTTTCTAAAGTTAGCAAAACATATTGTCACATAGTCTATCATCTTTATGGACCCCAAGCAGGAGAATAACAAACAAACCAATGTAGTCTTGTCATAATATAACATCTGAAAACCAAAAAGAAAGAAAAAATATTAAAAGCATCCAGAGGAGAAAAAGGCAAACTACTTTCAAGGGAACAACTATTAGAGTGACAAGCTGACTTTAGAAGAGAAACAATGAAAGCTAGAAGGTAATGAAATGTTATCTTTAAAGCATTCATAGTAAATAACTGCTGCAGAGAATTCTATCCTCAGTGAAAATACCTTCCAAAAATAGATAAACAGCATTTTCAGATAAGTAAAAGCTAGGAGAATTTATCACTTGTAATCTACACCAAAGACAGAAGGAACATTATTCAAGCTCAAAAGTTGAGCTACAGGAAGAAATAAAGTACAATGAAAATGAGGAACAGATGAACAGATTTAAATGAATAATGACTATGTTAAAAATAATAGTAGAGCCCCATGAGAAAATAGGACCATCTCATACAAGTGGGAGGGGAATGAGTGAAGTTAAAATCTTCCAAGTTTTCTGCACTGATCTGGAAAAGAGAAAAAGTGCCAAGTAACATTAGACCTTGAGAGCTGGAGGATGAGTATTGTCACCTTTAAGGAAGCTGCCAAAAGAATTGTAAAGGCAGATATTACTATGAAGATAACAGTGAGAAAAATAATGGAATATAAAAATACTTTATCTAAAAAATGAAGAAAAAAATGAAGAATTAATGAGACAAATAGAAGGGGCTGAGTATGATAGTAGATATAAACCCAAATATGTCACTTATTATAGGAACTGTAAATGAACTAATTCTCTATTTAGAACACAAAGTTTGTCAAATGTGTTAAAAAAGTTACTTATATGTAGCTTATAAGAGATGCATCAAAAGTATAAGATTAAAAGTGAAAAAAAGATGAGAGAAGGCATATCATGCAAACTCTAACAAAAAGAAAGCTTGCATACATACTCGATTACATACCAGGCAATACGCATTTGTGGGCAAAAACAAGATAAAGAATAAAGATGGAGTGTTCAAAACAATAAATATTCAATTCCCCAAACTGGAAAAATTCCAAATCTTAACAGAAAATTGTAAAATGCCTCTCTCAAAAAAAAATATTTGAGCAAGCAGACAAGAAAACCAGTAAAGAAATATAAGATCATGAAAAACATGAATACTACCTAATTAGAGATATAGAAACTGTAGCCAACAACTACAAAATATACATTATTTTTAAGCACACATGAAACATTTACATAAATTGTTCATATGCAAGGCCATAAAGCAAATTTCAACAAATTTCAAAAGATTAAAATTATGTGGAAAATTTCACTGAATACAGAAAAATTAAGCTATGAATCTATAACAAAATGTTAACTGGAAAATCTTAACTTTTGGAAATGAATACACTCCAATTGACCTATGGGTCAAAGAAGATTTCATAATGGAAAATAATAGATATTTTGAGGTGAATGAAGTAAAAATACTACTTATACAATATTGTGGGATTCAGCTAAAGCTGTGTCTAAAGGTTAATATAGATCCTTAAATATACATATTATATCAAAAGAAATTTAAAAGTCAACAGCATAAATATTTCCAAAACATGTATCTGACAAAGAGTGTGTATCTTACAATCCAATAGTTAGAAAGCAGTCTAATTTAAAAGTGTACAAAGATTTGAACAGAAACTTCACAAATGAAGAGAGCCAATAAGTACATGAAAAAAAGGCATAACATCCTTGGTTATCAGGGAAATACAATATGAAACACCAAATGAGATATTATCACACATTATTAGAATGACTGAAGTTAAAACAACTGATAATACCAAGGGTTGGGGAGAATGTGGGATAATGTTGTTAGTGGGAATGCAAAACTGTCACAACTACTTTGGAAAACAATATGGCAATATCTTATAAAGTGAAATATTCACTTAACATATGACCCAGAAATCCCACTACTAGTTATTTAACCAAGAGAAAGGGAACATTTGTGCACATTTTATGTCACGAATGTACAGAGCAGTACTGTTCATAGATGCTTAAAAGTGGAAAACACCCAAATGGCCATCAAGTGGTGAATGCATAAACAAACAATAAACAAATTGTGGTATTTCTGTACTATGGAATATTATTTAGAAATAAAAAGTAGTAAAATATTAATGTTAATGCATGCAACATGAATAGATCTCAAAAATATTATGTTAAGTGAAAGAAGTCAACACAACTGACTACACAATCTATTATTTCATTTACTTGAGACTCTAGGAAAGGAAAGACTATAGTGATATCAAAATTAAGATATTTCACAGAGAAACTAAAAAAGCAAGAGTGGCGGACTTCCCTGGTGGCTCAGTGTTAAGAATCCGCCTGCCAATGCAGAGGACACGGGTTCGAGCCCTGGTCCGGGAAGATCCCACATGCTGCGGAGCAACTAAGCCTGTGTGCCACAACTACTGAGCCTGTGCTCTAGAGCCCGTGAGTCACAACTACTGAGGCCACGTGCCACAAATACTGAAGACCGCACGCCTAGAGTCCGAGCTCTGCAACAAGAGAAGCCACCGCAATGAGAAGCCCGCGCACTGCAACGAAGAGCAGCCCCCGCTTGCTGCAAGTAGAGAAAGCCCATGTGCAGCAACGAAGACCCAGTGCAGCCAAAAATAAATAAACAAATAAAATTTTTTTAAAAATTAAGAAAAAAACAACAAGAAAAAAGAGTGGCAGAAGATATTTGCCTAACAAGTAACTGACAAAAAGCTTGTATTAAATTATATAAAGAACCATCAGAAATCAATAAAGAAAACACGACTTAATAGAAAAAAATCAAGAGGGTTGAACAGGCATTTTACGAAAGAAGATATCCAATGGCCAATAAAAATATACAAAAAAGTGCTTTGCTTTATTATTTATCAGGAAATTGCAAATTAAGCATACAGTGAGATATAATGTGTACACCAAAGTGGCTAAAGCTACAGTGACTGACAATACCAAATATTGGAGAGGCCCTGGAACAAAAAAGAACTTTCATCTACTGCTGGTGAAAGTAGACATTAGTACAATTGCTGATTATCTATTAGTGTTAATATATGTATACTCCATGCTCTTGAAATTTTACTTCTAGTTATCCAACAGACGTGTGTGCATGTGTGCATTAAGAGACTATAAGAATGTTTATAGCAACTTATTTACAAAACAGAAACAGGCTCACAGACATAGAAAACAAACTTATGGTTACCAAAGGGGAAAGGGGTGGGGAGGGATAAATTAGAGTTTGGGATTAACATATACACATTATTATATATAAAATAGATAAACAACAAGGTCCTACTGTATAGCACAGGGAACTACATTCAGTATCTTGTAATAAACTATAATGGAAAAGAAAAAAAAATAAGAATGCTCACAACCACAATATTTGTTATAGTTAAAATTGGAAACAACATAAACATACATCAATAGTAATATGGGTAAATAAAATTGTGGAATAGTCAGTCATACAAAGCAAACAGCTGTACAACAAAAATAAATGAACTGCTGTTGCATGCAGCGGCATGGGTGAATCTCACCATCAGAATGTTGAATGATGTAAGTCAGACACAATTCCGTAATAAGGCAGAAACATGATTCCATTGATAAAAACGTGAAAAACAGGGAAAACTAAACTCCAGTGTTAGGCATAAGGATAAAGAGCATCTTTGGGGAGAGGGGAGACTTCGTGATTGAGAAAAAGCAGGAGGGGATGCTTCTGGGTTGTTGGCAATGTTCAATTTCCGGCTCTGGAAAGTGGTACACAAGTGTTTTCTTTGTGATAACTTATTGATGCTTGTTTTTGTTTCATGCATTTTTCTGTTTGTGTGCTATACTTTATAATAAAATAAGGAAAAAGTGTAAAGCAGTCATGGTGATCTTCAAGAGAGCAATTTCAGCAGCATTACTGAGACAGGTTAATATAGAGAAGCCTTGGCAAGATGTAGAAACAACAGTTAACAAATCACTTTCACTGGTGTTTGGCAGTGGAAGCAAAGGTCAGAAAATAAAATTTTCTATTTTCATTATTCTGGTACATTTTAGCTATTAGTTGAATCTTTTTTTTGTTCAAGAATCGGAAGACATAAATCTGCCTTTTTATTTCCTGATACTTTTCCATAAAATTCTAATGGCATTGGTTCCTTATCTTTATTTGAATGCCTCTTCAAATTGCACTAATATTAGGTTTTGGAAGAAATAGACCTTCTCTTATAAAACGCTACTTTTGTAATTTTGTTCATTCCATATGACTGCTGGGACTGTAAATCGAGGGAAGGCAGGGGATGTCTCAGCTATACAAAAGAAAGATACTTGGTTGAATTTTTCCATTTTCCCTTTGAGGACTGCTGAAAAGACTTTATGCTCCTAGTGTTGCATAAGATTCTCTGTGGATGAGGAGACTTTGCCCCTATGGCCCCTGAAAGCACCTCAGCCGAACCGAATGTCTAAAACAACCCATGTGCCGATAACAAGAGAAATTGGATGAAAGGGTGCCTACTGCTGTTAGGACTCTTATCACACCATATTATGTGATCTGCTTCCCTATTTAAGTCTCAAAAAATAAAATAAAATGAGAGTTAAAATTGGTAGTGCAGCAGTTTCTTACAGAAAGAGTTCTATTCTGGCTCAGAGATACAAAAAAAAAAAAAAAAAAAAAAGTGGATTAAGAAAAAGAAGAGAAACTGCACAGATAACTAGCCAGAAAAGGCTAAGGCCAGGAATGGGGTATAATTCTGCTGCCTTAATAGAAGAACTGTTTTATTCAAAGTCCTTTTGGTTGGAAGTGACTATCATTATCATGACTTTACTTTTTGGATCATAGAGGAAAGAAATATTAAGAGATATACAAATCTAATCAATTTTCATTTTAGCTATCTCTATGAGTTGTGGTCCTACCAGCCAGAATTTCATCTGACCAAACGTCCAAATCAGATGATTAGATTAAGAATTATGCCAATGATCAAGAAAAGTTGCTTCTGAATTTATTGCAAGAACATTAATGTTAAGAATTTGTTTTATTCCATTATTTTCTACTTAAAAAACACTGAAGCCATCTCAAGCAATTTGGGGTTCCCATTTCAGCAGGTGGAAGTGGGAAATTCACTCTAACTTATAACTCAAAAATTCACTTAATATTTAATTCATATTCAACTTTCCAAAGTTTGATCTCAAACAAATCTATGCAACAACAAAGCACCTAGAGCTAAGTGTTCTGCTTCAAACGTCAAGCATCTTGAAGGTAGGGTTAGAATTTCCTTCAAAAGCACTCAGTGCAGATATAATAATGAGAATTCTTGATGCCCTTATCTTAAATGAATGGGTGATACATTTCTAATGACTAATTTGAGGAAATATATCTTTGATTTCCAATTTATTTTTGCACACTATTATTTAGAACACTGATGATTTTTGTACTGCACTTCTAAGGATTGATTTTATATTGTAATTTTAGGGAATCTCATTTCTTTACTTACATCTAGATTGTATATGTCTGCCTTAAGGCACAATCATGATTTTAACCATTCTCCAGGATGTGCTGTTTTGTTAGAGAATAATCTTGTATCGTCTTGCATTGTGAAAAATATTGCATTGCATTGCACATTAGAACAAAGATGGACTTACCATAGTTTCATGTGTTACTGAGATATGAGCCAATTTTGTTTACATATTAGTAATTAAATTTCATCTGTTTATAATCATAATTATTCAGTGACTCAATTTCAACTGTTTTGAGGTTAGTTGCCTAGATACTCTTATTTGAGTGAGTAGTTCTAGATTTGGGGGCCCTAAACGAAGGATTAGGCATGTTATAAAGTAACCAGCCTACTCAGGATTCCCTTGGTTCAAACAGTAGACAAACTGGCATTAAAGGAGTCCAGTGGAGTGAATGCATTAATGGTTGTTTTCCATTCCACATCCCTCCCTGTACCCACTCCCTTTGCTTTGCTCTGGGTTGGGTGTTTGTTCTATTCCACCCTTATGCTCTGGGCTCAGCATGTGATTTGCCTTGGACAACAGCATGTTAACAAATGTGACCCCCCCAAGCAGAGGTTAAGTGCTTGCATGTTTTTGCTTGTTCTCTTGCTCCTCTGTGATCACCCTGAGAAGATGCCTGGCTGGCCTGCTGTAATATGAGATGTATAGAGCAGAGTCGAGTTGTTCCAGACATCCCAGCTGAGGCCATCCTAGATCAGCCAACAACCATCTACTCCCAAACTTGAGAGTACACCCAGCTGAGGCCAAAATTTCTCAGCTGAACCCAACCTGAACCAACAACACAAACTCCTAAGCAAAATAAGTGCTTATTATTACTGGGTTTGAGTGGTTTGTTACATACCATTACTGTAGATAACTCAAGGTGATAAAGTTAATGTCTATATTTTTGGCTAAATTGGCAATGAAGCACTTCCCAAACTCATTCATTTTGCTTATTTGATGGTCAGAGCTGGTGAGTAGGAACCTTCAACACATTTGAAACTTGATCACTTGGAAGTACAGGAATACAAGGCAGAGGAGTTTGTTTTGCCCCTTCTCAATTGCAGCTGAGTCCTGAGTTTTGGGGGAAAGCAAGTGTAAAGTCAGGTGATGAAGGAATCATCACCAAAGCTATAGCTGGGTGGCAGCAGGTCCCTCTACTCCAATACAGGTTCCCTCATCAGCCCAGGGGCAGGTAGAAATTGAGAGTGGTTGTTGTTTCTTTGTGTTCTACATGCTCTATTTTTCATCAACTGGTCAGATACATCCTCACTTAATGGGAAGAGAAAACCACCAGGGAATATTTCTCACCCTAAGAAGCATTTGAAATGTGTAGATCATGTCTTTCTAATTGCTAAATAATTATTTCATCTTCTTCAGTGAATTATGCGGAGCCTCAGATTACATACATTTTGAGATTTCTGACTTTAAGAATGATGTATAATTCCATCCTGATGTTTTTACAGTGTAATATGGAACCCAGTGCAAATGTATTTCTGTAAGTAGATTCTTATTTAATAATAATATTACCTTTCTCATTTTTCTAGATTAGCACTGTAAAGCTCCATGTACTCATCTGAGTTAACGTTATCAGGGAGAAAGGAAAAGCAAAAAATAACCCTGAGAAAAATTGTTTGGGTGATTCTGCTCACAAATCATGTTATTTCACAAGATTCTGGGACGCGTCATTGCTCCCTGCTGCAACTGGGCCATTTTGCAGCTTGAAGTTTTGAGGTGACTCACCTGAAAATTGAGCTAAAAGCAGACTGAATGAGATAGTTCACCCAAATGACGAATATGAGATTGGAGACTCACCAAGACTGAGATTCCTAAAGGTGTTCTCTTTATCTCTCTCTCACTGCTTTTCTTTCCTCAAGGCTGACCCACTTGGAAAATTTTGGAATTTCTAGCTCATTCTAAATTTAAAAATATTTATATCATGACCTTCAGATAATAATGGCTGTGTTAATTTGTATAACACACCACTTCTATCTCAAATTGCCTTAGTGATAACTGAAAAAAAATTTAAAAATATCAGGAAGCAGACACCACCATTGCAAATTATGGAAAGGGGCCACTAAAAAGTTGGGAACATTGAATAATATCTTTTATATTTAATGCAGATTTTTCCAAAATGAAGCAAGGCAAGGCGGATACAGGGCTGACTGATACTTTCAGAAATGCTCCTCTGGTGGCTAGTCTGGAGGGTGAGCCCTGCAGCCTATGGTGAATTTTGGAGAAAGTCCAGGACATCCACTTGATGCCTGTTCAGGGATGTGGATCCGTAGCAGATGAAAGCACTGTATTAGGAGACTTTAGAGTTCACGCAAGATTCACATAAAGAAGAAAACTGCCTGTCAGGTGAGATTTCTTCCAGACACATTGAGTTTTCTATTTGATGTGGTAAGCAGCAGCCTGGGGAAGCAGATCTTCTATGAACTTGGCATTATGGGTGAACCAAAGAGAATAAAAGACCCAAAGCTGATCTTTAGTAGAGTGGACCACCAGAAAGAGTTCCTCCTCCATTTCCTCAGCCTCTGGAACAGCCAGCTACACATGTAAGTTATAGAAAGTAACCTTGCTGTTTAAAGTCTACAAAGAACATTTTAAGAGAAATGTAAAAGTCAGTGAGGGGGATCCAAAGAGCATAAGCCATCCTCATTAAATATGGATGTACCACATCAGAACAGCTCAGTGTGGTACCAAATCAAACGTTCTAAGTCCTGAAAGGAAAAGGATGGCAAAGAAGTTTCATTTCTTTTTAAAAATTTATTTATTTTATTTATTTATTTTTGGCTGCGTTGTGTCTTTGTTGCTGCGCGTGGGATTTTCTCTAGTTGCGGCGAGCGGGGGCTACTCTTTATTTCGGAGTGTGGGCTTCTCATTGCGGTGGCTTCTCTTGTTGCAGAGCACGGGCTCTAGGCGTGTGGGCTTCAGTAGTTGTGGCTCAAGGGCTCTAGAGCACAGGCTCAGTAGTTGTGGCGCACAGGTTTAGTTGTCTGCAGCATGTGGGATCTTCCTGGACCAGAGCTCAAACCCGTGTACCCTGCATTGGCAGGCAGATTCTTAACCACTGCGCCACCAGGGAAGCCCAGAAGTTTTATTTCTAAAACAAGTAATTTCCATAGGAAAGAGAACAAATTTAGAATACGCTCTTTGTGCTTTCAATAAAACTCTAGAAAATATGAAGCAGAACACGAGATAATAAAATAAGAGACAGAGGTTAAAAAGGGAGTTAGTTAGGAGACAGAGAACATAGAAACTCAACATGAGTTGGATGTGGTAGAAAAAGAAGAAAGGGAACTAAAATGTTATAACCCATTTAAAATCTGCATGAGAAGGACTAAAATTTGCATTACAAGGATTAAAATGGAAAAGCTTTTTCTATGATGCAAGGAATCATAATGTGGAAGACAAATTTGAGATGCTTTTCCAAAATTCAGGTGAAGAGGATAAAGGGGTGAAATTGATGAGAAAGAAGATATGGTCCATGTACTCTGGAGATGTAACAAAAGGACTGTGGTGTTTTGAATGATCTCATTCTCAGAGTCTTCTTCTGAAACATTGAATTCAAGAAGAAATGGGTCTCCATAGTGGTTGTATCAATTTACATTCCCACCAATAGTGCAGGAGGGTTCCCTTTTCACCACACTCTTTCCAGCATTTATTGTTTCTAGATTTTTTGATAATGGCCATTCTCACCAGTGTGAAGTGATACCTCATTGTAGTTTTGATTTGCATTTCTCTAATAATTAGTGATGTTGAGTATATTTTCACGTGCCTCTTGGCCATCTGTATGTCTTTGGTGAAATGTCTATTTAGGTCTTCCGCCCATTTTTTAATTGGATTGTTTGCCTAAATGTCCATCGACAGATGAATGCATAAAGATGTGGCACATATATATAATGGAATATTACTCAGCCATAAAAAGAAACGAAATTGAGTTATTTGTGATGAGGTAGATGGACCTAGAGTCTGTCATACAGAGTGAAGTAAGTCAGAAAGAGAAAAACAAATACCATATGCTAATGCATATATATGGAATCTAAAAAAAAAAAGGTACTGATGAACCTAGTAGCAGGGCAGGAATAAAGATGTAGACATAGAGAATGGACTTGAGGACACAGTGAGGGGGAAGGGAAAGCTGGGGCAAAGTGAGAGTAGCAGTGACATATATACACTACCAAATGTAAGATAGCTAGTGGGAAGCAGCAGCATAGCACAGGGAGATCAGCCTTGTGCTTTGCGACGACCTAGAGGGGTGGGAGGGAGGCTCAAGAGGGAGGGGATATGGGGATATATGTATGCATAAGGCTGATTCACTTTGTTGTACAACAGAAACTAACACAGTATTGTGAAGCAATAAAAAATAAAGAAAGAAAGAAAAGGAAGAAATGGGTCAAGACTTCCAGAATTTTGAGGAAAAAGATATCTGTCCTTAGAATTTTTTAACATATTGAGTTTTCATTTACAGGAAAATGCAGTTGAAGTACATTTTCAGATATAAATTGGCTAAAAAAGGTATATCACCAATAATATACTCACTTTAAGCCGTTAGAGATTTTTAAAAACATAAAAAAGGAAGGAAAACCCAGATTTAGAATGGGACTATTTTTGCAGAAAATGACTAATGGTAAATATTGAAAAAAATCTGATAGAATGGAACTTAAATGATTATTCTGTTTATAGTGTAAAATCAATTAAATAGGTCATAAATAGTTATTGAAAAGTGATAAAAATTTAAAAATATAAAAACAAGGTCATACTAACAAAAATAGAAAGTAGGAAGTGAGGGTGGGGTACAGGGAAAAATAGAAGTGTTTTAAAGTTACATGGAAGAGTATAAATGGATAAGTATTTTCTGACATAATTTTCTAAAAAAATTACAGTTATGTGTGAGATTATTTTTTTCATTGTGAGATATAACATTCTATACAGAATCCTGCACACAACAGATGTGTAGGGTTTGGCATGTAATTACAATGTGCACACCAGTGTAACTACCACTCAAGTGAAGAAAGGGCCCTATCCAAGGTCCCCAGAAACTTTCTTTGTTCATCTCTGATCATAATTCCATTCCTCCCCACTAACTTCCCCTCATCCCAACTTCCGTTGCTTTAGGATAACAATATGGTTTGCTTTTACCTGCTTTTAAATTTTATATAAATGTAATATATGAATTATTTTATGTTTTGCTTTTTTGGTTCAACAATTTGTGTCATCCATGTTGTTGATACAGCTTAGTGTGTTTGCTTTTATTATTTTATAGGATTTCATTGTCTATTCATGAAATTAACTAATGTCTTCCACTGTTGGTGAACTTTTGCGTTACTTGCAGTTCTTGGCTTTTATGAGAGGTATGTCTAAATATTTTAAAAGGAGATGACATACAGAATTGAAAATAAAATGTATGGTTGAAAAAATAAATTAAAATATAATTTACTCCTCAAAATAATAGTAAAAAGAAAACAGCAAGGAAGCGTAAAACAGGAGCTCTAAAATGGGATGATAAAAGTAAATACAAATATATGGAATAACTGCAAATATATTATCTTTTACTAAAAGGTAAATACTAGACTGGGTCAAAACAATGTCTGAGGGAGAGCCTCTTATCATGGATACTCATAATATGAAACAATTCCGAAAGGTTAAGAATAAAAGGGTAGGAAAATCTCCATAATCAAAAAACGAAACAACTGGAGTTACAGTTATAACATTAAACAATTAGGATTTACCATTGTTAAAATCAAAAACAAGTGGAGGTCAGCCTTGAAAATTCCCTGAGCAGACCAGTTTGGTCATACAAATAAAGCCTAATTTAGCTTACTTTGAAAGACTGACTTGACCTGGGTCACTTCTTGCTTATGCTTCTGGAAATCGTAAGTGACACTTGAACTGTTTTCCAAGGTTGATATGAGGTAACCATTAGCCAAATTCCTATCATTTAAGAAAATTCTAATATTATAACCAATCACTGTGAAGAATATAAGCTTACTATAGAAGGTGTTTTATAACAATATACACCTGGGCCTCACTTTATGTTTTGGTTTGAGTGCTCCTGGTTTGCAAATTATTTGGTGTGTGCACAATAAAATTTTACTAATTACTACTTTGGTGATGCACTGGTTTTACTTCTGTTATTTCTGAACTTTTGACACTGTGAAATCGTTAAATAGGACAAAGAAGGTCCATAATATTTTTTAAAAGTGTAATAAATCTTATGCTCCAAACTGAAAAAAACACCAAATTATATAAAAACACAAATTGTTAGAAATTCAAAAACAATTTATAAATACAGTAGAAATGGAAGACTTTAATATGCCTTTCTCAGTATTTCACAGCTGAAGTAGGAAATAAATAAATGTTAAAAACTGATCTGAATTATATAATAAACTAGATGATTTATTCCGTATATATTGAGCTATTTTTTCTATAACAAAGGATAAAAATAAAAAATAGTATATAGGTAAAAATTAGGTAAAGAATAACAAAATATAACTTTAAAGGAGAATGGAGAAATTATGTAGATAGCAAAAATTAATGAAGTTAGAAAACACAAAAATAAAATACTTGATGCCTAGGTAAAAAAGGGAATGGCAGATATTGAGAAAATAAAAATTATAAGCAAATATTATTTATAACTCTATCCAAAATAATTTTAAAATCTCAAAAAATGAATAGGAGGGAGTATAAATTATAAAAAGTTATTCAAGAAGAAAAAAAACTGAACATATGAACAAATAATTGAGCTAAATATTGAAAATGTTTGTCAAAAATTACTTTCTGAAAATGCTTTGGGCTCAGAATACTAAGCTAATAAACTCTCTCACTTTGTTAAGGACATGTAACAACACAGGTCCGTGTTGTGGTCTATGAATTGTGTTATGGCACACAAAGAGCTGACACTATTTTACAAACTAGTTTTACCAAAATCTGATTATGAAAGTACAAAAAAATTTGATTATGAAAGTACAAAATAGAAAGCCAAAAAACTAATCTCATTTATAAATATAATCTCAACATTCTAAAGAAATTTATAGGAAGTTACATTCCAGAAAAATTATAGAATTACATGTTTAAAATAAATTTATTACAAAACTAGTAGAAAATATGGATAAACCTTTTGGAGTGTGAAAGGTCTGTTTAAACATAATAACAAAGGAAGAAACTATAAAAAATAGTTCATAAATGTTTATCAACAATGCAATGATCTAAATGAAATATAAGAGCCAAAGAGGGAAAAAAATTGCAAAGCTCTAAGTGCTTGTATGCTTAATACATAAAGGGCTGATATAAATTAAAAAAATGAACGCCTTGATATAAAATTGGGCAGAGATGCAAGCAGACAATTCACCAAAAAGTTAATGAACATTACCAATAAACAAACAAACAAACAAACTCAGCTTCTTCAGTAATCAAAGCATTAGAAATTCAAACAACTGCTTACTGTCAAGCTATGATCACTTCATTTTGACCTTGTGGAAGTCCAAAGATATTTAGAAGATCTTGATGTATTCCTAGAGCTTATATTCTCATGCCACCGCTGACTCTGGGTCCCCAGGAATTGTTTGGGGAATTATTCAATGTGTGCTAATTTTGTCAGCCTTGAGCTGACCAAATGTAAAAGTCAGGCCCTTTCCAACACACACACACACACACACACACACACACACACACACACACACACACACCCCTCCACCCTGCCACCACACACGGTATTAAGCATTGATGGATATCAGGGGGAGGAAGTGAGTAGAGGTCTTTATAAAGCAACAGTTTGGACAATTTCAAATTGGAAAGGAGATACTTCCTGAAATTTCCTTCACGTTCTTTGGAGGAATTTTTGTTGTCTTGTTCAGTGAGATGCCTCAGCCTTGCCATACTGGATTGGCTCATTTGTTTCTCTCCCACCCGGGTTCTCCTTGGTTTTCCTCTCCTTTTTCTCTTCCCCTCCCCAGCAATTCCTCTAGTGTAGGTGGCAGAGAAGTTTAGCAGTCTGTTGCCTTGGCTTCTGGTGACAAGTGTGCTCTGAAAGTCTCAACTTCTATCCCCAAGAGCCTATCAAAGCAGTTTCCCAAACAGGACAGTTTTTTATGAAGAACTGGCTGCTGGCTGTTAGGATAATAATGGTTCTGCCACTGTAGTAAGACCAAACATGAGTCTTTAACAAAAAGTTTGTGTTGGCTGTAGGCTACTTTAGATTATTCCCTAATGGTCTCTACCAATATTTCCTAGGGACATTTGTTTATTCTCCATTGTTGTTAGAATGACTGTGGACAAGTTTGAAAATCCCCAAGGATTATTTTTTACCACTTAAGGAATCCTCCTTCAGAACTTTAGGTTCTAAAGTTTAGAAGGACTATCTTTACCCCCGTCACCGTGGTGACTAGTGATGAACCAGTGAGCTGTTCTTGGCCATAGCTATGAAGATTATCAATAGATATAATGCACTTTAATTATAGCCAGTATGGAATTTGAGGATTTGTGTTAGAATCTTGAGTCTTATTTCTGATCTAAAATATGGAACTATAAATGTTACATATACCAAGTCATATGGGCTCTATATTTCATTAATTGCATGCTATATACATATAGGTAAAAAGTTATATGTGGTTAAGAATTTACTATGATTTTAAGTAAATTGAAATTTTTATTTTGGAAAAACCAGACCCCTACAAAGCCTTGACTTAAATAAAAGAGAAAGGGGAATAGAAAACAATTATTTAGTGAGCATCAAAATGTTGCCTCACCAGACTCTATATGGTATGTCCCATTATCATTTCCATTTACAGGCAAGGAAAGAGACTTCAGGAGGTTAATGCTCAAGGTCGCACAGCTAGTTGACCCTAGTTTTCATAGTAATCTTCACAGAAAACTGAGATAATACATGTTTTTTGTTTGCTGAATCTAAATTATGCAAATTACCTGGATAATTGGGTTTTCTATAATGGAAATCCGGAAAGACTTTTGAGAAACTGGAATTTTTAGCATTTTTCCAGGAGAAGCTCCTTGGTCTTCTTGAGTCTACTGGCCTACCCTTCCTTGATTTGAAAGTTTTTTTTAAAAATCATTTCCGTGGTTGTTAAAAAAAATTCTTTTTTCACTCTTTACTTGTTGCTAACTTCTATTCCCAGTATGTCTGTTAATAGCTAAGACCTTGACATTCACCACTGGATCAGTGCAGTTACGGCACTCTCTTAACTGGAAGAGGGTGAATGTTAATCATTTGAATTATTATTATGATATTTTCAGGCCAAGAGTGCCCGGGAGGCTTTTTAATATGGAAATCCACCGAATGATAACAGGAAAAAATTTACTCCTTCCCAGTGTGGTTATAATTTAAAGGTGAAAATAAGTACAATGCAGCTAAATGGAATTATTAGTTGGTCAAACATTGTAACTTTACAAGCTATGAATAATGTCTTTCCCCAGAGTCTCCTCCTAAGATGTTTGCAGGAAATTTAAAGTACAGCATAGATACCTCACCATCACTTTGTACAATTTGGAATTTAGTTTTTCAGTTTTAATATTCTCTGGTATAAGAACAAACCTAATAGGATTAACTCTTAATTTATTGACCCCTAAGACATGAAAATCATTGCTCCAACTTTAGGAAGTATAAACTCAATATCAAATCTGAGTAGGTGGCTGAAGCCTAGGAAGATTTTTTATCTATAATTCTCTTAAGCCGGATTCCAGCAGGTAATTTGAAAGTGGCAAACTCCCTTATTACTAAATCCCAGAGCCAAGAATTTCCTTTACGTCTCTCTTTTTTTTTGCTCCTCCTTGCACTTATCTGTGAATGACATTTCCAATTCCTAGAAAAAAACACTTGAGTCAGCAATTGCCCACCTCCGTTTTGAAAATTCTCTGGAACTGCTACTTTTGGAAGCTAGGATAGTCATCTCTCCTTACTTTAAGATAATTGGGATGAAAACTGTAACACTCAATGACAGTTTGCTTTCTTGTAGAGCCTTTTATGTATGAATCACAAAGCGTTTTGCAAACCATAACTTAGTTCTTGCAGCTCCCTGGGGAGGCAGATCCCATTAACACTGTTTTACAGATGATCATGAAACAGGAGCAGGGAGTTTCAATGAGTAGCCTCTGGTCAGGCAATGAGTCAGTGGGAAAGTCGGGAGAAAAAACTGGTAGAACTTTTGACATGCACCTTGAATGTGATGCCTTAAGAAGGGTGAGGAATTATTAATAAATGAGCAAGATAAATGGAGATCCATTTGAAGAACTGTTTTGCGATGAGCAATCATTGTTCTAATGAATTATTTAAAGTATGTCTTAGCTTAAATGAATCTGAAATTGCACTGTATTTTTTCCTGGCAGCTCACCGTGGCATAAAACTTTTTGGGTCTATTGGTTTTTGAATTTAGCGTTTATGTGTGTATATAAATGGGAGGCTGTGGGACAACTACTAGGGTAATTTTTGGTGGCCCCTAATAGGTGATGTCAATAACTAAAGAGGAAGATATTTAAAATATGCAACAGTAGAAAATACAATGGGAGAAGCAAAAAATAATTTCAATTGATTTAGTGTAATATTTAGGTATGTAACAGTGAACAATTAGAAAACTGGGAGCCACTTTGCATAGAGGTCATTTAGTTAGTCCAACCTCTGCTACACTTAAAACATTCCACTTAAGAGAGAATTCTATTTGCTAAAAGTAACTGAGGAGGCAGGACTTCATTAGACAATGTTAGAAATGACCTGTAATTGAAATGTGTACGTCTATTTGCTGCTGGTGAAACGATTTAGTCATTGAGGGGGGCAGAACAGCTATCCAGGTTGGGCCTGGAGGCTGCACTTTGATTAGAGTTGCCAGAGGACCAGGGTCTCAGCTTTGCCTGCTGAGCCTTTTGGTTTTGTTAGTTTACCTGCAGTTAGCAGACTCTGGAGGACTGAGTCAAGTCAGCCAAACTTGAAAGAGACTGATGTATAAATGAAAGTGAAAATTTAATTCACATTGAAATCAGATTAGTTTATTTGTGCTGGATATTTAGTGCACTGTATTTCTAGTAGGCGAGGCCAGTTGGGAAACCAAATTAATATCAGAATTCTACTTGAAGAGTCTAGTTCGAGGGTTGGATGATCTGAATGACACGTTCATTATGTCTGAAAAAGATGCATTTGCCCAATGGACAATGAGAACATCTGCTTGGCTGATCGGATGCCCTGCAGGCCTCTACTCTTCTGCAAAGATTACATTACCCTTGACATGTTTGCATTAGTTGGACTGCAGGTTCTCTAATGATAATTATTTGCCTGGGTATTGAGATGTAGAAGACAATTTAGTCTGAAAAAAATCCATTTAGAAACCATCTTTTCAAAAGTTGATTATTTCTGAAGCCGGGCACACATTTCATTCTTTTTATCTCTTTCATTTTAGATTGATTCTTATTGATTTCTATTACCATGCCCATCTTCTGATTTATAGCCCCAGAATCTGGATGGCACTAAGTTGGGACTACTGTTATACTTAAATTACATATAACATAATTTCATCTCTCAAATTGCATATTAATCATTCCTTTTAACTCTTCCTAGTTATTTTTTAGTTTTTTCTTTTATGCCCATTTTCTATTTCTTTTTTTTTTCTTGCAACACCTTAGCTATTTTTGTACCTCTCCTAGAATAATATCTAAATCTGAAAGCTTCAGAACCAAAAGTCATTTTTTACTGTGGAGCTTACAGGAGATTTCTGGGCCAATAAAGAGAAATTGGTGGCTGTATTGGTATCAAGAGGGGAAAAAGATACTAAAGCTAAGGGAGGAAATGAAAGATGAAATTGAGTATCAGGCCCAGTTGATTTTTCTCCTGTAGGATCATTTGGTCAACCTTTAGTTCTTTTGTTACTTAGCAAAAGCAATTTCTGTCTTTCGGGTCACCTCATAGTTCAATATCAAAGATAACCATGGTCAGAAAAGCAAGGACAGAGCATTGTTCTAGGATTCCTGTAAGAAGACTGGCCCTTTACCTTGAACTGTGACCTTCCTGACCTGTGGCTAAGTTGCACGCAGGGAGAGACACATCGTCTTAAAACACAAACAATGTTTGTGTTCAGTTTTACCCTCACCCTAAATAAAGAGACATCCCGAGGAAGCCGACTGTTAGACTCTAAAGCTGAAGCAGAAAATGGAAGGCAGTCTAGCAGTTGGGAACAATTCACTCTTAGCCCTACTACTGGTATTGAATATTCTTCCAATTTTAAGTGCACCTTCATGATTTCCAAACCACAACAAATCACAAAACAATTCCATCTAAAATATAAGATTGCATAGTCTTCAAAGGGCTGGTTGAGACTGGTAGAGTTCTCATGGTTTCCAGTGATACCTGAGGCTTCCATACGTCTTACTATTTCATCTGTTATAGAACACACTTATTTTCCATAGAGTCTGGAGTTTCATAGTGTTTAATGAGAAATACAACCAGAGGAAAAGATTACTATTGAATGGCTGAAGCTACTTGAAAGTATGGAGAATTGTCTTTAGCCAGATGCATTGTCTCTGTGCATAGGCCTGCAGGTAAGTGGCTGGTACTCTGAGTCAAGAACTTGTCAAATTGGAGAGTTAGAGGGAGCTGTTGAGGTCATCGCATTGGTACCAATTCTTGTAAGAGTCACCTTCACAGGGAACTCACAGGAGATAATGAACTGTCTGTCTACTTTGAACATACCTTGAACATAATATAGAATGTGAAATTCAGATTTTTCTCTGAGGGTACCCTAAGTCCATGTCAGGGATTTCCGGTTCAGTTCTGGCATCCTGGCAATTCAGGGAATAAGGTAATTTTAGTTTCATGGCCAAAATGATATTTTCAGTCCCACACCTTCATCTAGAATTTTGCCACTCCCCCACCAAGAAGTGACGTCTACTTCACCTTCTCTCAGACGTGGGCCTTTGTGATGCTCTGAGACAGAATGTGGTCAAAGTGATGTTGCATGACTTTGGAGCCTCGGTCAGAAAAAATGAGAAAGCTTCTGCCTAGCTCTTGCTTTGCGGATTCTCACTCTTGGAACCAGCCTCTTTGTTGGAGAACTCCTGGCCACATGAGGAGGCCATGAATAGGTATCCCAGCTGATGGCAATCATCGACTGACAGACACATGAACAAATGATACTTCAGATAACTACAGCCCCCAGCTCCCCCCCATCCCTCTATGACGCCTGAAACAGAGACAAACCAGCCTTGCTGTGCTTTGTCCAAATTCCTGAGCCACAGGATCCATGGGCATAATAAATGGTTGTTTTGTCCACTAAGTTTTGGGGTAATTTGTTGCACAGTAATTGATAAGCAGAAGAAGGGCTTTTGGATTATATATGTATGTGTGAGTGGGGTGTTTTTAAGTGGTAACATTCTCAGAATTAAAATGAGTTAAACTTTTAAAAATATTTATTAAATCATTTAAAATGTTTACTATTTAGATCTCTATTAAACTATCTTATTAAACCATTAAGCCATTTAAACCATTGCCATGATTTCTATCCTGACAATTTTTGCCATAGTTTCATATTAAGTTCATTAGTATTCAACTAACATTTTTATTTATATTAATTCACCTTTTAAACAAAAATAACTTGAGCCCCATCCTATGTAATGATATCCATGAATTTATGGCTTGTATAACCTAGCCATACTTTATTAATACACTTAAAAATAAATATATAACTATTAAGACTAAAAAGTGTTTACTTAGTAACTAAAATTATCTCCCATTGCATAGTTAGTGTATATCTCACTTTGGAAAAAAAAAATCCTTTATTTTGGAAAACAACTGTGACATCAAGCTGACAATGAGATCTTTCAACCTTTTAATGTTTGGGGTGTCAACTCTTAGGGACTAACCTATTTAAGGAAACGACACAGTGTGATTGACATTACTTGGGAGAAATTAAAAATCTGCTTATATTCTAGCTGTGTTTAAGCACTTTTGCAATTTCTCATTTGGTCATTTCAGAAATTGCTCTAAAAATGCAAATGTTACTTGTTTGATGCTCAGTTTGTGTACAAGATATTCCTTAGGCTTGCATGGACAGAGATATGGATGTACCCTGAGGGGCTCTGAACTAAGGATTAGAAGGACCAGTTGTTATTATTATTATTTTTTATTTGCACCACTCAGCTTGTGGAATCTTAGTTCGCGGGTCGGCAGTGAAAGCGTGGAGTCCTAACCACCGGACCGCCACGGAATTCCTTCACCAGTTACTTTTCTTAACTCAAATAGAAAGTGTTTGGAATCTGGTGTCTCAGTCTGAGTTCTCTAACGGCAGAGCTTGAGGCAGTTAGTTTGGGAATCTTATTTTGGGGAATGCAGCAAAGGGGGAGTGAAACAGAGGAGGGGGGAAGGCCACCACAGAAATTGTTATTGAGTCACCACCATCACAAGCAACTCGCGCATGATTTTGAGGGACTTTCTGAAATAGTTTCAGAACCGTCTACCTGGAGGATGAAAGGTGGGAACATTTACCCATTGGTTTGCATTTCCCGTTGCTCAAGCAAGACCCCATTTCTGGGCAGTGCATACAGAAGTGCAGTCATTTAGCATGGACTTCCCTTGTAGCGGCGTCAGAGAAGACCTAGGACCAGAAGCAAGAAGTAGGTGAGTGGCCCTAAAATGAAGGAAGAAGTGTCTGGGTGCACCACCACGAAGTTGGCTTAAGTCTGTGCAAAGAGGATGCAGTAAGAGATGGGATGAAACAATTTAGAACTAGTGCACAAGCATGTCTGATACACTTGGCAATGATGCTTCCTCTCTGAGACTTAGTTTCTCATCAGTCAGATGAGAGAAATAGACTAGAGGACTTTAAGATCCGGTTCTGATAGTCCAATTACTAACCTGAGGTAGTACTGGCCTAATGCTATACTCCTAATCTCCTGGATAGGCCGATCAGACCAAAGAAGGGTTGGGCTGAAAGGGTATAAGCACAGGTCAGACCAAGAAGGATTGGACTGAAAGGGCATAAGCACAGGTCAGCTAGGTGATGCTAAGACAAGACTTATACTTCTCTTGTCTCTTACGTAGCTCCTAGCGTCCTTACCCTTCTGGGTACTAAGTAGGCCCTGAATATTTCTGTATCAGGGAAGGATAATACACCTGTGTGACCTGGGGACTTCTCTCTCAGGCCCTACGCATAAACATTACTCAGGTCTGGTCACAAATGGGTTCACCCCTTATTACTTGAAAGACTGGACATGGAGCACATGCCAACTACAATGGGATGTCCTGCAAGAGAGTTTGCTGTGGTCTCAAAACTTGGGATTCTACCCATTTTTATTGATAGCACCCTGATTCTGATTCCCAATAAAGGCACCCATGAAAAAATACATGAATTTGAAAACTGGCATCAAGAAAAAGAGAATGGTGGTTCAATTTAGGATTTTTCAACCTTGATATTATCCTCTGAGGGTTTATTTGTCTACAAGTCATGTAGCTGGTGATTGCTATTTTCAAGTTCTAAAAGCAGCAACTATTTTGCTGGTCTTTGTTTGCTTCTTTCACTTACCTGCTTTCTGCCTTACATTTCCCTCCAGCCCCAAAGATTCAAGCCATCTTATGATTGATGTTTTTTGAAAAGAGTTTGGAAAATGAATTTCACTTCAGTTTTGGTGCAAATCACTCAGCCTTTGGGGGTTTATAATGTCTTGGTTAATAGGATTCTGGAGATTCAACCCAGAGGTCTGTGTGAAGTTGGGAAAAAAATGGCAGAACAATTCAGCCAAGATGTAGTTAATTTTTAAAGCAGTCTTTATGTTCTGTACTTAAATTTTTGAATTCTCTTTTTATATTTCTTAAGAGACAATGAATAGCTTCAATTTGAGAATGTGAGCATCCTGAAAAAGTGCAGAATGACAAAATCTCATTTTATGGCTTTTAATTTTTCAGCAAGTTCACTATTCCTCCATTTGATGAGACAAAGTGATTTTTTTGAACTGGCATTGGTCAACATTATTACCCCAACTTTGTGATGAAAAGTATCCTTCCAGCATATCAAACCTTCAGCCTCCCACATATGCTTAACTCTTTTTACTCTCAAACACTTGGCCTTGTAAGTGATTGCTGTGATTCAGTTTTGAGTGAAAGAATTGCTCATTTCCAGTCTGTGATAATTATTGTATAAGGCTTAGATTTTTCTAAACAAACGAGAGAAAATTACCCATCAGGGATGAAGATAATGGGTAGTAGCTCTTTAATCTCTCATCTGCTCTCATCACACCCTACTCTCACTTCATGCCCTGCAGACACAAGAATAATCTTCACAAACCTTTTCGCTGAGTTGAAGTTTCATATTGCCTATAACTACGTCATGATAGCTGCCGTCCGCATAATTTTTTCCTCACATTCCAATGAAAGGATGATTTATTGACTTCATTTAACAACATTGTAGACTTAGATTTGTGTAGAGTTTCTTCAAGCTTCACGTGGCTGTCAGTGCATGTTTCTTCACCTTTGCATCTTACAGTCCATCCAGATGAAGAGTCTAGATGCTTGCATTTAAATATTGAATGTACGAGAGTGTAAAGTAGCTTTCCTAACTCTACATAGGATAGTGTAAGACATGAGCCTCTTCTGTTTTCCAGAGAGCCTGCCAGCTGCTAAATAGAAAGCAATCCGTTGAGGAGAGCCCTAGATTTAATTACTTAAAGAATCTATTGGTTTTGCTTCCTTTGTGACTGGAAGAAAACTCTAAAATATCATCTTAAAGTGATTTCAAAGTCTGTGAATCCTGTTTTTCAGAAGGGTCTTGCCACCTACATCTGAAAAATCAATTCACTCCTCTGCTGTTCTCTAATAATTAGTTGTACGTGTTGCCATTTTAAATAATTTTAATTTCAAATCATAGTTCCTAGCTATTAAAGGCTTTTTGTCTCTTCCTGTTTTGTTTGTAGTGACCTTGCATTTTATTCTAATGAAGTAAAATTGTCAAAAGTATATAGAATGAAAAAACACATGAAGTTTAAAGATAGCAGTGCTTGTAACTTACTATTTAAAATTTTATCTATTATTGTTGTTGTCAATTAATGAAACTGGAGTAGAAATAAAGACTACAGTCTTTGTAGTGTCATCAATGGAACATTGATTGATTGATTTTTTAAAATAAATTTTTGCTTGAACTTTAATGAAGACATCTCACCATGTTTAAATATTCCCAGCGTAGGTTGACAGCTCATGGCTCTATTTTATTTGCATCTCAACTTAGGCAAATATAAGCTGTGTGACTTTGACTAGCCATTCAACCTCCTTGAACTTCAGCTTCTTTGTGTGACATGATACCTAGTCCATAGGGTTGCTGGAAGCATTCAGTTGTGATGGTGTATGTGAAACCTCTAACTTAATGCCTGGAAGAGGCTCAAAAAATGTTCATTTCCTTCCTTCTGAAGCTGATGGAAGATATTTTCTAGAATTTTTTTTATTTGTAATTTTCATGCAGTGGAAAAGAAGAATCAAGACAGAGTAATGATTTCAACAAATCTCTTCTATTCCAGAAATGTGGCAATAGGTACTGAAAACTTCTCCTGTGTCACTTTACCACTAACTTCATGTTTTCACTTGGTTGCTTGATTAATTTACATGATGAAGTACTTTTCCACATCAGCCTATGAATCCATGGCTGGTAGAAGCCTGTAAACTACGCATCCATTTTCAAACAAGCAAGCCAGCCCTTGTGACCAGGGACTGGGACCTTCAAACACCAACTGGGATGTTCCCCGTGGTGGGAAGAGCATAGTCCCAACCCTGTGGAAAGTAGTCATCTCGTTAATTTCTCCCCATACCTGAGAACACGCTGCGAGTCACTGAGGGAGTGATGGTCTGATCTCTGGGAATTATAATACCGCCCACAGCACAGCATCGTCTCGTTGAGGTGTGTTATTAGCCTCCAAATTAGAGCCGTGGGGAGCTCCCAACATGGCTTCAGTGGGATGAATAGAGAATGAAGCATTTGGCAAAAGGACTTCTGATGAGTTCTAACATAAAGCTGTTTGCTTTGTGCATGTGTAAAATGCAGTCTACTGTAGCCTTCGAATATACATAAATCCATTGTTGTCCCTCTTTCCTACCCCACATAAGCCAGTTTACACAATGAGTCAGATCTTACAGCTGTTTTGATGTAGAAATATCACCAACCACTGAAGCTGTGTTGAAGTGACTTATTTTGCCAGAGTTGAAAGGGTTGTGTACAGATGGATCAAAAGGATCAATCATTTTGGTGTTGAGGATTGACTCTATTGTAGCAAAATGAAATAAAGGAGAATGATATCCTTCTATGGTTTCCCCAAGAATAAAAAGAATAAATGTTATAGTACACTGTTCACACATCTATTCATCACCAAATATTGATTAAAGGCCTGCTTTCTCCCACTTTCTCCTCCCCTTATCCTTGATGGAGACAGTGACCTTAAAGAGCCTTTGGTTTGTGCATAATAAAAGTGCATCCTATCTATAAGTTTTTGTGTGAAAATAAACATCTTTTGAATATATTGAGCATCTTGGGAGAAAGACACTCTACCCTTTCAAATTAACGTTATAATAATTTAAAAAATTAACTAAGCCTGTTCCACTGGCATATTGATGAGTCTTATGAGTCACTCTTATCCATTGTTACAAGATTAAACATTTTAGGAATAAAGCTCATCCAATTTATTTAGAAAGAAACTTGGCTACAAATGCAGTCCCACATAATTAGCTTCCGATTTGCTTTGCTGCTTGGACATAAAGGGTGAGTCCCACTGCCCTCTAACGTTCCCAGGGGCATCTTGCTCTGATCACCTAATTGATTTTCCAAGCCAGTTTGTACTCTGGATATGTCTTTGTGTCCTTTTTCCTGATAGGTGTTGTCACTGTCATCTTGAAGCATATTCAGGAATGTTCCTTGTTCATTAGAGGCTCCGTTAGCTATGGGAGGGTGACTGATTAAGTTATGCCTAAAACATTAAGTATCAACAACAACCCAAGCTTGGTGTGGGTGTGTAATTAGTCCCAGTCAGAAGGGAGAGAGTGTCATGGTGGAATGGTGGCATGTTTGATGTTACTGTCGGATGGACACTCATTGTATCCAAGCAAAATGAATGAGGGATGAAGTGTGGGCTGGGATGACCAATAGCTCTGAAACTGTCAACCAACCTTCTTAATCCTGGGACTAAGTACAGTCCAGAAGCCTATGATTTAGTTACCAAACTACTAAACTTTCTTTATGAGGATGAAGGCTTCTCAAGAGACAATTAACCTGGAGAGTCACAAGATGTTCTAACGCAAGCCAGTGTGAGCCAAGGAAGCCAGGAAGACCAGGGTGGGAGCCCCACTCACCAGCAAGGATATATAAAAGCTCGGAGCCTGAAGTGGCATTCACAGTTCAGGAGCCAGCTTCAGCAAGTTACTCACATCTCTCCGTCTGGCACCATGTCCTACAACTGCTCCACAAGGAAACTCTCTTCCAGGATGATTGGAGGAAAATACACTGTGCCAGTGGCCCCAGTTGCCACAGTTTCTACCCCGGATGCCGACTGCCTGAGTGGCATCTATTTGCCCAGCTCCGTCCAAACTGGCTCCTGGCTCCTGGACCACTGTCAGAAGACCTGCTGCGAGCCCATTGCTTGCCAGCCAACCTGCTACCAGCCGACTCCTTATGTCTCCAGCCCTGTCCGGGTGACCTGCCCTCGGCAAACCACTTGTGTCTCCAATCCCTGCTCAACTCCCTGCAGCCGGCCACTCACCTTTGTCTCCAGTGGCTGTCAGCCCCTGGGCGGCATCTCTACTGTGTGCCAACCAGTGAAAAGTGTCTCCACTGTCTGCCAGCCGGTGGGAGGAGTCTCCACCACCTGCCAACCATCCTGCGGGGTCTCCAGGATGTACAAGCAGTCCTGCGTGTCCAGCTGGCGAAGAATTTGCTGAGTGTGCAGGGGCCTGTGAGCGAATCAAGACTCCATGACCTGCCAGCTGTGTTTCCAGGATCTTCCAACAAGCTGCCTGTTCCTGAATAACTCTTCATTGCTGACCCCTGTTCTAACTGCCTGACTGCTGGCTGCCAGGCTTGAATAAGCTGACGTTGGCAATCTAACGTTTTTCTGGCCAGCACCAATCTTGTTTTAAGTGTTTGATCACTGGTGGCACATATACCTCTGGATGTTTCCAGAAATTGACCACCCATGCCCCAGTCTCTAATGGTTTTGGCATGTTTTGACCTAGCTGCTTTGTCTTCTGGCTTGTTTTTGTGCCTCGGAAAAAGGGAACTTGTTTCGCTCTGTATTTCTTAATAAACCTTAATTACTTGGCATTACAAATATACGTCTCAGTAGAGTTCTTTATTTGCAAGAATTTTTGCTGTCTGTGAATCATCCTTTGCTGATTAGGGTCTGATTTTCTTTTCTGAGAATGGAGTATGGGTTCAGTCACTGTGTTTAATGGCAAGCAAGGGATTATCTTATATTTTACTCAGTTAGAGAGTCTTTGGACATGTACTCAAGTAGAGTGACTGGTCCTCTATATTTCCCCCAATTTTTTATGGGCTTGCAGAATAATTTCCATGCAGGACAAAGAAATCTTACCTGAGAAACCAAGTAGTTTGGGGAATTGTACAGCAAAGGGGACAATGGTGTCAGTTAGAGGTTCAGAGTCTTACTTCATCAGAGGACCACAGTTGAAAACTTTGCAAAGGATCCCTCCATGATTAGATGGGAGGCAGGGAGAAGGAGGAAGGATGAAGACATCAGTTTCTAGGTCCTGAGATTTATGGCATGAAAAAGGTGGCTGTAGCTTTCTAGTTCCCTCACTTGCTGCTGTGTATTGGTAGACCCCCAAACATGTTCGGAGTAACCTAAAGTTCTGTGTCTTAGTTAATCTGGGCAGGGAAGATTTAAAAACAAATTTTCAAACACATGTTGGTTTATTTTAATACTTAGAGCCTTATTTTGTGCTTGCTTTCCATTGGAGCCCACATGCAGATAAATCAAGCCATCTGCACTGGTGGTCAACACACTAACTCCTTCTGCCTTTTTTAGGAAGTGAGAACTGACCGCCAGTTGGTTTCCTTTTGTCCTCATTCTCTGTTACGTCCAGAAACACATCTCTATATTTCTTTTTCAGAGTTGCTCAAGGACAAACAGTAGAGAAATTTTTTTTTTTTTTTTTTTTTTACAGAAAATGGAGGCACATGCGGTGTGCCTGCCAGGAGCAATGGGTGCCTTTTCTCATAACAGAGGTGCTTAGTGCCTTATGGAGAATCTGACCATCCACTTCTTTTGTCAGCACAAAATGGTTTTCTTATTTCACTAACAGTTTTTCAGAGAGGCAAAACGTATGGACAATTTCTGGAGGGAAAATTTTCCTTTCTTCCTATCACTGACTCTACTCTTAGAAGACATGTTCTCTCTAATCAAAGAAATGTTAGTATGTATGACTCACTGTACTATCTCATTAAAGTAAGTCATAGTTTTTACTATACATTGGTTTCATGACTCTTCTTTTTAAAAATAACACCCTGGCTTTCAGAAATGCTCTGGTTTACTCTATAATGGAGATCACTATGAGAACACTAGATGGCCCATTCAAAGCTGTCATTTACTGAACTCTCACATTGTTTATTTCAGTCACTTCACATATGATTTGGAAAATATGGAGTTTTTCAGAGGCTTACACATTATTAATAATTCTTTTGTTCATGTTTTTTTCTTCAGCTTCCCAGTTTTCAATAAAAATTACTAGAACAGAGATGCCTTATTTTTCCTTTTTCTTTAGACAGCTAATCATCTTTAAGATTCATGTAGTAGCAATATTTAATAACATAGATTTTATAGACTGAGATGAGTGAACTTTTGCTTGGGCTATTTATTATGATGGTGTGACTATCCAAGGATATTGTAGCTATCCTGCCAAGCTATTTCCTTGCTTTTATTTCTGTTTGGGGAATCATCTATTTTGCTATTAGAGCTATTCTATTTGTACTTGAACTTAGAAAGTTCTCTCCATTCTTTGCTTTATTTCATAATAAATTGTAAAATTGCAAAGTTTGTCTTTGAGGACAGTCTTTTAAAAGATAGAGCAGTGATGATTTCTTTCTCTTCTTGGTCTAGGACCCAGAAATATGTCTTGTATGTAATAGTCTGTAGCTGTGGGGAAGCAGTTCGAGGGACTTTGGTTCAAATCCTGGTTTCTGCCCCTTGGCTGCAGGCTTGTTAAGCTCCCTAAACCTTAGCTCATCTATAAAACAAAGATAACGATACCATCACATGCCTCTGTTTCAGGAATAAACTGAGACAATAAGTGTGCATCCCAGGTATCACTGAGGCATCCTGTCATTTGATATTGAAGTGAAATTGGCTTTCACCATCTTTTCTTCTTTGGTGGGAATCCTGGCTACTCCTAGCATCGCTGAGGAATCCAAGAGTGGAGAGGTTGGAGGATGGTGACTTACTGTTTTATTTTCTAATCTTCTCTGGCTCTGAACTTTTACTTTAGAAGAATTAGTTCATTTTATTGATCTTCTTCCTAGTCAATACTCTGTTTCTGTTCAGACTGTAATGATTCAGACACCATAGCACTGTTTCCTTTCCTTGATTTCCACAAAATCTACTCACACAGGCATTTGTGTATCGAACAGACTTTACTGAAAATCTGGGGGTATAGATGATACTTGTACTTTTGTGATGAAAACAACTCAAAATTAAATTTTAGACATAAAGAAGTTCCTTGGCCATTGTCCCTGGGACATTATCACATTCAACTCAAAACCAAATTGCTCCCTCCTTTCCTTCCTCCCTTCCTCCCTCCCTTCCTTCCACAAATGTTAGGGTACCTCTAATGTTCCAGCTTCTTTGCTGGGTGCTGGTTATATGGTTGTGACTTCTGCTCCTCATGGAGTTCATAGCTTAGTTATGTAGAGCAATATCTCTAGACCTTTTATATTTTCCTCTGTGTCTTCCACTTAGGGATTCCATGTGCTTTGCCTTTTCCCTACAAATGCTTGTAAGTGCTTACCAAAGTACTATATCCATAAATTCTCTAAAAACGTAAATTTTTCCACCCTTTTCTCTTATATGATGCTTCTTAAAATAATACAACTACAGTAAAAGCTGGAAATTCATATAACCAACCTCTGGAATATTTGACTTTAAAAATGGTACAAATGAACTTATTTACAAAACAGAAATAGAGTTACACATGTAGAAAACAATCTTATGGTTACCAGGGGGGAAAGGGGGGAGGGATAGATTGGGAGATTGGGATTGACATATACACACTACTATGTGTAAAATAGGTAACTAATAAGGACCTACTGTATAGCACAGGAAACTCTGCTCAATATTCTGTAATGACCTATATGGGAGAAGAATCTAAAAAAGAGGGATATATGTATATGTATAACTGATTCACTTTGCTGTATAGCAGAAAGTAACACAACATTGTGAATCAACTATACTCCAATAAAAATTTTTTAAAAGTTTTAATCACTTAATCATTTAATCATTGCTGGGTCATAGGGTGTGTTTATGATCAGCTTAGTTGATACCACCAGTTCTCCAAAGTGAGTGCGCCAATTTTACTTCCTTACAAGCAATGTAGGACCATTCCAGTTTCTCCACATCCTCACCAACATTTTTAGCTCATAAGGGTTTTAACTTGCATTGTCCTTTGATCAAAAAGATTGAGCACTTTTTCATGTGTTGGCTGACTTTTAGGATATTCTCTTTGGAGAAGTAACTGTTCCAGTTTTTTACCCATTTTTTCTATTGGTTTTTTTTTTTCTTAGGAGTTCTTGAAAACATTCCAGAACTGTATCCATTTGCTGGCTATAGGTAAAGTAAATATCTTCCCTCAGTCTGTGACTTTCCTTTACATTCTCTTAATGGTGTGCTAATGAAGGGAAGCTCTTGATTTTACTATAGGCCATTTTATCAATATTTTCCCTTATAGTTAGTGTATATGTCTGTTCTATTTAAGAAATCTTTGCCTATCCCAAAATAATTTCTTCTAAAAACTGTATTATTTTACCTTTCACATCTAGACCTATGATTCACTTGGAATTGTTTGTGTGCATGGTATGAAGATGTCCAAATCTATTGTTTTCGGTATGTATATCCAATTGCCCAGCACCATTTATTGAAAGAGCGTTCTTTTTCTACTACTCCGCGTGCTATCATTGTTGTAAATCATGTCTATGTATATGCAGGTCTGCTTCTGGATTCTTTATGCTGTTCAAATACCACCTCTAATTACTGTAACTTTATAACAAGTTTTTTTCTTTTCTAGTATAAGTCCTTCAACTATGTACTATGTTTATCTTGGCTACTCTTGGCCACACTGAATTTCCATATAAATTTTAGAATCATCACATTAATATCCTAAAAAACTCTTTACTGTCATTTTGATTTAGATTGCATTGATTCTAGAAATCAAGTTGGGGATAATTTACATCTTTACAATTTTGAGTTCTCCAATCCATGTGTATCCTTTCTTTTATTTGTCTTCTTAAATTTTTCTCAATAATGTTTTATAGTTTTCTGTGTAGAGGCCTTGCATATCTTCTATATATCTATTCTAGGCATTTGATTTTTATGCTGTTGTAAATGGTACTATTTTAATTTCATTTTCTAATTGTTTGCTGCTGGTATGGAAATAAAATTAATTGATTTTTGTATATTGACATTGCTAAATTCAGTTATTACCTCTAATAGGTTATCTATAGATACTTTTGAAATTTCTCCATATACAATCTTGTCTATGAATGACAGCTTTATTTCCTTCCTTTCTGATCTATGTATTTTTATTTATTTTTCTTGGCCTTTGTACTGGTTAGAGTTCTTCAGTACAATGTTGAACAGAAATATGAAAGCAGTCAACCTGGTTTTGTTCTCTATCTCAAGAGAAAGCTTTCAGTATCACGTTTGGTGTAGGCTTTTGTCATAGATACCTTTTATCAGATTAAGGAAATTTGCTTCTATTTCTAGTTTGCTAGGGTTTTCTTTTAATCATAAAAGAACACTGAATTTTACAAAGTGCTTTCTCCATCTACTAAACAGACACTTCACCAAAAAAGAAAAGATAAACAGATAGCAAATAGCATGTGAAGAGATGCTCAACATCATTAGTCACTAGAGATATGCAAATTAAAGTCACAATGAGATACCACTACACATCTAATGGGATGGCTGGAATTAAAAAGACTGCTCATGGGACTTCCCTGATGGCGCAGTGCTTAAGAATCCACCTGCCAATTCAGGGGACACGGGTTCGATCCCTGGTCTGGGAAGGTCCCACATGCCATGGAGCAACTAAGCCCGTGCGCCACAACTACTGAGCCTGCGCTCTGGAGCCCATGAGGCACAACTACTAAGCCTATGAGCCACAACTACTGAAGCCCACACGCCTAGAGTCTGCACTCTGCAACAAGAGAAGCCACCGCAGTGAGAAGCCCGCACACCCCAACGAAGAGTAGCCCCCGCTAGCCACAACTAGAGAAAGCCCGCGCACAGCAACAAAGACCCAACACAGCCAAAAATAAATAAATTAATTTATTTAAAAAAAAAAAAAAAAAGACTGCCCATTGTTGTTGAGGATGTGAAGTAACAGTAACTCTCATACACTAATAGTGGAGATATACAAAGATACAACAACTTCGGAGAAGGGTTTGGCAGTTTCTCAAAAAAGTTAAAGTATGATCCAGCCATTCCTCTCCTAGGTATTTACCCAAGAGAAATGAAAACTTATGTCCATTTTAAGAGTTGGGATTGAATGTTGTTAACAGCTTTACTTGTAATACTTCTAATCTAGAAACAATTCAAATTTTCATCAACAATGGATAAAAAATTGTCACATTTCTATACAATGGAATACTACTCAGCAATAAAAAACAATGAAGTATTGATACTTGAACAACATGGATGAATCTCAAAATAACTGTGCTAAGTGAAAGAAACCAGACAAAAAAGAGTACATATTGTATGATTCCGTTCTGCCTCTATTGACATGATCATATAGTTTTTCTTTTTTAGTTTGTCAATATGGTGAATTACATTAATTGTCAAATGTTAACCTATCTTTGGATCACTGAGATAAACCTCATTTGATCATGATGTATTATCTTTTTAATATATTGTTGAGTTTCATTTGCTAACATTTTTATAAGAATTTCTGCATGTATATTTATGAGGGTTAATGATCTATAGCAATTCCCTCTCACCTCCTGTAATGACTCTGTCTGGCTTTGGTAACACGGTAGTAACTGGCCTCATAGAATGATTTGGGAAATGTCTTTTTCTCTTCAGTTTTCTAGGATAGATTGTATAGAACTGATAGGTGGAGTGTTCTATAAACGTCAGTTAAGTCAAGTTAGGTAATAGTATTGTTCAAGTCATGTATGTCTATTGATCTTCTATCTACTTGCTTAAATTATTGAGGGAGGGATTTTGAAATCTCTGACAATTATTGTGGAATCTTCTATTTCTTCGTGCAGTTCTATCAGTTTTTATTTCCTGTATTTTGAATTTCTTGTTATTGAGTATATCAGTGCTTAGAACTGTTATAGTCTCTTGAGGAACTGACTGCTTTATCATTATGAAATTATCCTTTTTATTGCAGGTAATATTTTTTGCTCTGCAATCTGCTTTGTCTGATATTAATACCTAGCTTTCTTTTGATAGCATAGTGTATCTTTTCCCTATACTTTTACTTTTAACCTATTCCTGGGTTTATATTGAGTATATTTCTTGTAGACATCATGTAATTAGGTCTTTCTTTTTTATCCAATCCAACCATCTCTGTCTTGTAATTGGGACGTTTAGACTATTTAAATTTAATGTGATTATTGGTGTGTGAGTTTAAGCCTACCATCTATCTATTTGCTTTCTATTTGTCCCATCTGTTCTTTATTTACATTTTCTCGATTCTTTTGTATTGAATATTTTTTTGTTTCTATTTTGTCTACTTTGTTGGCATTTTAGGAATAACTCTTTGCAGTGTTTTCTTCATGGTTGCTTTAGAGCAAGGGTTGGCAAACTTTGGCCCTTGGGCCTAATCTGACCTGTTGCCTGTTTCTATAAATAAAATTTTATTGGAACATAATAAAAAAAAATTATTGTGAAATGTTAAAACTATCATAAAAATCTTAATAAAACACCCATGAGTTTTATTTAAAAAAAAAAGTTTTAATCATTAAAAAAAATCTGGGAGTCAGAAAGCTTGTGAGACTCAAGGGAATGTACTGATAACCAACTGAATGGCAAGAATGAATGGTTGGCACATTGGGGTAGAGACCCAGACTGGTACCCTCTACAGCTGTCCTCTGCCTTCAGTAAAGGTGGGCCCTGCAATTTGACCTTAGTCTTGGTAAATATTCACTCCGCCTCTTTTTATTTTTAGGAAGCTACAGCTTGTGCTTAGGAATTTATAAATGGCCCCATATCTAGAGGGCATCATGTAGATTTTATGAAAATGAGGTCTTCACTGATTAAGATCCAACTTCTTTCATATAATCCACTTTCCTATATTTAACTGCTTCATGGACATTTCCAAAAAGATGTCTTATAATCAAATTCAAAGAAATTTTCAAAACTCAAATTGGCCATAGTGTAATTTATTAATCAGGGATGTGATTTATTAATCAGGGTATGTATTGCACACTTCAGATTATAAAACAATTAGGATTGGGAACCAGCTCCCATCAGCACAGGCGAGAATCTATTATAAGCAAACACAATTGCTTTGTATAAGTTGTTCTGTACTTTATTATAAAAATGGATGATCAAAGTGACAATCTAGTATAAAAATTGTGATAATGATAGTCTTAATGCCTGTAAGAAAGACAAGTGATTACTCTGGAGCAGAGCTGGGTGTGGTCAAGGGTAGGATTTGTTTAGAAATGTGTAGGTTTCATAGCCATATACTTACAACCATCATTTATCTTTGTATAAATTTATTTTGGAATTTATTATTGAAATTCCTACATAAAAAAGTGTATCATTTTGGGCCTGAAAGTCAAGCCCCTAAACTCTCTTTTCCCTCCATTAAGCATTTTAATGCAAGTGTTCTTAGGAACACATCAATTGCATAATCGTAGAGAAGGCTGTTTCACTAAAATGAAATATTCTTTTGCTAAAACTTCTCGTCATATTGATTTTTACCTCTTGATTAATGCTGCCACCATCTTCCAAGTCACCTAGGATTGAAATCTTGTCATTGTTTTTCACTCTTCTTCCCCCTAACTTCACACATTTAATTCCTTCTACCATAACAATTCTTTATGTCTTTTTCTTAGCATTTCCTCTAGTCTTACCTACTGTGGGAACTCATTGCCTTTCACTAGAGTATTGTGATTAGCTCCTATGTGATCTAAGTGTCATTCTTCCCTTTCTGTACAGCACTCTCAGATCTATCTGTATTAGTTTGCTAGGGCTGCCGTAACAAAGGATCACAAACTGGGTGGCTTAAACAACAGAAATTTATTGTCTCAAATTTCTGGAGGATGGAAGTCTGAGATCAAGGTGTTAGTGAGGTCCATTCCTTCTGAAGACTGTGAGAAAGAAACTGTCCAATGCCTCACCCCGAGCTTCTGGTGGCTGCTGGCAATCTTTGGCATTCCTTGGCTTGTAGAAGCATCACCCTGAACTCTGCCTTCATCTTCACGTGCCAGTCTCCCTGTGTGTGTGTTCATGTCGTGTCCAAATTTTCTCTTTTTATAAGGACGTCAGTCATATTGAACTAGTGACATACCCAACTCAAGAATGACCTCATCTTAACTAATTCTATCTGCAGAAAACCTTACTTCCCAGCAAGGTCACATTATGAGATACTGGGTCTTAGGACTTCAACATATGAATTTGTAGGAGGCACAACTTAACCCATAAATCTGATAATGTCACTTTTCCACTCAAAAATATCAAAACATGTTCATTACCTGATGAATGCTGTTAAGACTTGCTGGTGTGACATTCATAATTCCCAGAAGAGTATTTAATAAATGTTAATAAATATAAGACTATAATTTTTGAATTTTTAAGTTCTTATTTATTTCTATAATTGAAAGTCTAATTAATAATAGTACAGAGAAACAGAACCAATAGGATGTATGTGTGTAGAAATAAAGAGACAGAGAGAGAGAAAGGGAGAAGGGAGAGAGAGAGAGAGATTATTTTAAGGCATTGGCTTATTGGATTATGGAGGCTGGTAAGTCCAATCTCTGCAGGGTGGGCCATCAGGATGGATACACAGAGAAGAACAGATAATACAGTTGAAGTCCAAAGGCTGTCTGCTGGCAGAATTCCTTCTTGCTTGGGGGAGGTCAATCTTTTATTCTATTCAGCCTTCAACTGATTGGATGAGGCCCACCCATGTTAAGGAGAGTAATCTGCTTTGCTCAATGCCCACTGATTTAAATCCTAATCTCATCCAAAACACCCTCACAGAAGTACCAGAATAATGTTTGACCAAATATCTAGGCACTGTGGTCCAGCCAAGTTGACACATAAAATTAACCATTACATGCATCTTAAAATTTCTTGGAAGAAATACATGTGGGTAATAATCCTAAAGAGAAGAAATAGTTTTTCAAAAAAGATTGTAGTGTTTTTCTCACAGAAAAGTTGTCACCAAACTGTTCTGGGTTTTCATAGAGGTAGGTATGGAAACATATTACATTTTATGGATTTGGGGAGCTTAACTGGGTTAATTACAAGAACAACTCTTTTTGTTCATCTCTATATTTTCCCAGAATTCTTCTTTTGATTAAAGTAGACTTGGTAAACAGGTATAGTCATGGTCTATGTTGCTGTGTCTTTTTACCAATCAGATTCATGCAACTATACATTTATGAAAAGGTAAAAGATTGCTGAGAGACCAGAAATCATATTAAAAAATAATGTGTTCAATAATCTTTGCATTCTTCTTTTTTCCATAGTAGATAATGAAATATGGAAATAAAACTCACCAGAAAGTGAAGCTACTTTACCTTAAAACTTACTCCCTGGACAAAAGCTATAGTTATAAATCCCAGGATTAAGAGGTGCATTCATTTTCAAATTGATTTGATTAAAATGAGGACAGAACTCAGTTCTTCTGGTAGCCCTTGCCAAGATATTAATTCATTGACTCTTCCCTTATGTCAGCATATGATTCTGGAAAGGGTTTGGAAAATTTCTTTTTTTAAAGAAAAGCCTGAAAATGGTCTAAAAAGCATATATAATGTACTTCTGGAAATCAGAAATTTTGGAAGAGAGACAGCTCTCTTCTAGAAAAATCACAGGACTTGGGGTTAGGTCTGGTGATAAATTCAGTTCTACTATATTGATGTTAAGTGGTTTGATCTCTCAGAGCCTCTGTTCCCTCATGTGTAAAATGGCTATAATAATTCTACCTTCAAGTATTAACTAAGGTGATGCTCATTGCTGCATAGTTTCAACAGAACACAATAGGAGTTTATTTCCTGCTCATCCCCAGTCTTGAATGTGTGCTCCTAAGCAGTGGGTAGCTCTTCTACAACAGCTGATTTGGAAACATAAGCACTTTCTATCTTGTGACTTTTCTAACCAAGGCTTCTAATGTGGCTGCAGAGGGGCAAAGAGTGTGGGATTACACGTGGGGAGTTTTTATGAGCCAGACTTGGAAGTGGAATGCATTGCTTCTGCCCACTTTTCAAGGTCAAGTTTCCAGTCATATGGTCACACTTAAGTGCAAAGAACTGGCTCATATGATCTAGATGCAGGCAAAGGAGGAAGAGAAAAGAAAATGAATTTGGTGAACAGCAAGCCTGTGTCTGCAATGTTTCATAACGTGGTTGTAAGAATGAAGAGCACATACATGAAATAAATCAGAGAAAGACAAATACGGTATGATATCACTTAACATGAGGAATCTAAAAAATACAACAAACTAGGGAATATAGCAAAAAAGAAGCAGGCTCACAGATATAGAGAACAAACTAGTGATTACCAGTGGGGGCAGGGAGGGGCAAGAGAAGGGTGGGAAAGCAGGAAGTATACACTATTGGGTGTAAGACAGGCTCAAGGACGCATTTTACAACACGGGGAATATAGCTAATATTTTTAAATAACCATAAATGGAAAGTAACTTTTAAAATTGTATAAAAATAAAAAAAATTGAAAGAGGAATGAGAGTAAAATTTAAAGATCTGACTCATGGTGGGCACTCTGAACCTGGTGGATGAATCTGAATTAGATTTCTATTTGTATCCGTCCACCAAAGGAGCTCTGTTTTAGGAAGCAGAATGTATGAGAAGAGATTCACTTGGGCACTAATCTAACACTTCATGGGCTGCTCACAGCATTGAAGGATCTAACTTTCTAGGAGGTGTTATTTTTTAAACCCAAGGAAAATAATTCTAGATGGTTGAGATGTACATAATTCTGGTAATGTCTACAAGGACTGGGAATTATTTAGATATTTCTAACTTGAAGTAAAATGGGAATTGACCAGCCAACATCTCTGTAAACGAAACGCAGACACATAATGTTATATTTCCATCTAATACATAATATCATCATATCTATGCATATCATATCATATCTAGCACATCTTGAATGATGGAGTCCTCCATTCTGACTGCTATTTTCATTGTGTAACAATATCTTTTGTAAGATACTAGTGCTGGAAGAGACTTTAGAGGTCAATTTATATGACTCCCTCATTTAACAGATGAGGAAATAGGACGGGAGTGACTTGGTTGTCCAATAAACATAGTCAGTGATGGAACCACTAAATGATGTTTAATTGAGTGTTTTTTTATAGAGATATGCAGGTCGCACAATTCAGATACTGCGGCTCCTTATTCACTCTCATTTCTTGATGAGTTACTCTGCATGTAGTCTGTCCAGGAGTATCACATGCTATGTCACCACTGTCAGATTCTATATTCTTTACAAGGGCCCTATAAACCTTTTTCATTCAGCAAAAAATGATTGGTAGTTTATTTGAAATTCAAATGTAACTGGTAGTCCTTTATTTTTATTTGTTAAATCTGGCAACCTTACGCAGGATACACTTAGGGAACTACTCTTTTCTCTAGAGGACTTAGCTGGCTCTCTAACCACAGAGGCCTGACCGACCCTTCCTGATGTCCATCCTGTCCTGTTGGACACGCCCCCCCCAGCGGTCCTCAGGACACATGATGGGGCAGTGAGGCTAAGCTGGCATACAACTCACCACCTGCAAAGTGGTAGGCTGTTCTAGTCGAAGATTCTACTGAGCCTTATCTCACAACCAATCTCTTGTTCTCTTTGTCTACTCAAGACATCTTCCCTACCCTCATCCTCTACTGTGTCTAATTCTCACTACTAGTAGTCTTAGTCTTTGAAGTTTTTTTTTAATTATAGGTATGTCCCAGTTGAGACAAGTATTTGTTGACAAAAATTTATTGTTTATTTGAAATTCAAATGTATCTGGGATTCTGTATTTCATTTGTAAAATTCTGCAGAAGTCTTGTTTGATATTATATTAATTTTGGAATGGAAAGAAGGAGTTCCATAGGGTAAATGTTTGAAAAGTTCAGGTCCAATTCATTTTACATGATTTGCTTTCTCACTCCTCTCAGATCCTTAATATTGCTACTATGTACTGTGAATCTCTGCTACAGAGACAGTATTCAAATGTTCATCCATCTATCATCTACCTATCTATCTATCTATCTATCTATCTATCTATCTATCTATCTATCTATCATCTCTATCTGTCTTCTTTTACTGTTTTAACCATGAAACCCCTTCATCTTGGAGCATATAGTGGGACTATCATTCTGTGAAATGTATTTTGTAGAACACTAATGAAGAGCAGTGTTAGTTGACTCAGAGAAACCAGCCTGCAAGATGTATTCCACTCTTTCTCTAATATAAGAGAAGGATGAGAAGACCAAGACAGTTACATGAATTTTAAGAAGAAAAATAGAAATATCCATATGACTTGCAGAAGAGCCTGTACAGCGTAATTTTGATGGTTCATTGAATTGTTTCCTCTTCTGCATTTTGTAATATGAAGGGTCAGACAGGCTGGTTGATCCAGTTCTTCTCCGATTCAAAGTTAAGTCCACCAACTTCCAGTGTTCCATATGTACTGTTAAATTAACATGTCTAGGCCATGTCTTATACGAGTGGCTCTTAACAAGATTATTTGAGGCTGCTTATATCTCTGTTGCAATGATGACTGAAAAGGCAAACTACATTTATGAGTGAATAGTGCTGACTGAGCTGTGTAATCTTTTGATGGGTAGTTTGGGTCTTTCAAAGTGAGACGTGACATTTGAATGCCAAATAAAGCCATTGCAAAACAACCAAAAACCTTTAACATTTTAGAGTAGTTTTTTGATTCTCTTTATTTTTCCCCAGAGAACTTATTTCCGTGCAGAACCTATCAAATGAGTGATTTTTCAAAGCTTCTGACTAGTCTTTTCAAGATCATAGGAAAGATTGATGTTTTAGAATTATGATTAGATTCTCTTCTATTCCTTCCTTCTTTATTTCTTATTTGATGGCTTTATTTTCTCATTTTATCCCCTAACTTTGCATATCTCCCCGAGAAGAGATGCATAAGATGGCCTCAGGAGACGTAGTATTGAAAAGGGAGTTTCCGGGAACTCTTGAGGTTTCATTTACACTTTAAAATTGGGGACACTGGAATGACCTTATAGTGTAAACTGTTCAGTTAATCATTCATTTACCCAGCTAATATTTATTGAACATCTGATGGTAATTGGACAGTCTCTCTTTCTTATGAAGATTCTAATATAGCAGGGATGCAGATATATAAACACCCAACTAACGTCAAATAAGTGCCTTAGTAGGGAAGCATAGATAAAGTGCTGTGGATCTAGAGGATTAGTAGGATCAATTCTGCTGTGGGTGGAGACATATGGGAGGGTTTTCAGAGGAAAATAATTTTAATTGGGTCTTAAAGAATAGATGAATTCACAAGTCCCAGTTAGTTAAGGGAGTAGGTGTGTTGGGTGGGGTAGAGTGAAGGGAGAAAAAGGAGGGTAGCTTCCCATAGATTAAACAGTAAGGCCCAAGTTGTGGAGGCATGAGAGCTTATAATGAGTTCAGAAAACAGTGAGTTCCAATGTGGCTCCAAAAATTATTATAAATGAATGTTAAGCATGAAAGACAAAGCATGAATCAAGAATCCCTTTCTTGGGTATCTTGAATGTCATGTGACGCATTTAACCTTTTAGGATAAGTAAGAAGGAGCCATGCAAGTGTTGTAAGAATTCTCTTTATCTGATAACCACAGAAACCTGTGATGATAGATGCTTGAGGTGAGCTCTAAAATACTGGTGCTCAAAGATGACTTTGAAGTTTCTATTCTGGAAAATTGGTAGACTGTGATGCCTTAGCCATGAGAAGGCATGTAACAGAACGATAAATGAGGTGGACTACAGATAATAATTTTTATTTAGTGATGATTGCATTTGAGACATCTGTAGAACATCAGGTGGGTATGAGCATGTGGCAATTGGATCTTCAGGCATAAGCTGTGCTATTTCAGTATGGATTTTCCTGTAGGCAGAGGGAGAGGCTTAATTATACTCATTGAAATTTATGTGGTGACTCTTTCATGACCAAGTTCTGTGTATTTCTACTGATCATTTGCTATATCTAGAAAGAAATGGTTAGAAATGATTTTTCTAACAAATCATTGGTAGGTTTTGGATACTGTGGATAATATAAAGTATTAGGTTGACAATGGCTTGGCAATGATATACACCCAAGAAACAAACTAATAAAGTCATATCAACAAAGAGTAGTCCCTTGATTTGCATGAATTTAATAGCTTCCTGCTACTCAGTGACTTTGAAAATATAATACATATTTTATATGACTGGGTTAAAGTGGTTTAATTCCTCTGCAAGTTAAGGTACATTTCTTAATGAGCCAGGAAATATTAAGATTAGAAAAAAGGATTTTTCAAACAATTAGTATGCATGTGGAGAGGGAAGGTTCTGGGAGTAAAGCCACACTTTTTAATGAGGGAAAGGATATAGATGTCCTTAGGCAGAAGGGGACATCAAACTCCAGGGGTTTATTTTTCCCTTCATACCTTATCTTTCTCTCCTGACACAGAGAGCCACAGTTCTTTCTCTGGGATTTTGCTCTTGGAGTCTTTAGGGACCCATGAGTCATAAGGAGTGGGCCTTGGAGGTGTACTGCAAAAGAAAATGTGGGCACAGTGTCTTCCATTGGTTTTGAGTTCGAAAGCTCAAATTCTGAGGTCTATGGTTCTGGTTCTGGAGGTTAGGGGGCAGAGACCATGGCTACAATTGTGTCTACTGGCTGTGGCACTTTCTTCTGAAATCAATGGCTGTTGAAGAGTTTGCAAGTAGATCCTGAATCTTCACACTCTTCTTTGCCTATACCTTGGAATTCAGATTTCTGCAATATTGTCATTTATCTTTGTACTTCAGTGCCAAGAATCCAAGTGATATTCACCCGGAGTGTAGTTCGCGTAATATTAAAGATAAAACTATTTTCCCAAATATTTTTTAAAAATCAGCATTTTTCTCTTTTATCTTTTCTACTTTCTTAGTTTCTGTGTAGATTTTTATGTTTCTTGATAAAAGTAATGACTCCAGTTCACTTGACATGGTTGGCACATCTTGTCATTTATTTGGATTATTCCATTTAATTCACATGATGACTGCCTCTTGCACAAAGAAAAACTGTTTTTTTTTCCTTGAAGCAAGCTCAAAATAGTTATTCTGCTGAGGGCATGTTGACTTAACATGTTAGAACAGAATTATACAGAGCTCTAGTTCCATGAATTATCAAAAATAAATAACTCTTCTCCCTCAAAAAAATAAATAAATTTGAAAAACACTGGATGAATGAAAGTAAAGCTGGTTTCTTTATTGTAGATTTTATCTGAGCTTTTAATATTCTAATATACATCACGACTCTTTTAAGAATGGAATATAACTTGGAATGCATCCCAAACACTTTTCCCCCTAGGATATCTTGAAGGACCAGAGTCCCATTAAACACACTCTCTAAAGCAGCAGTCTCCAACCTCTTTGGCACCAGGGACCGGTTTCCTGGAAGACAATTTTCCCACGGACCGGGGGTGGGGGTGGGGGGATGGTCCAGGCAGTAATGTGAGCGATGGGGAGATGGGGAGCAGCAGAGGAAGCTTTGCTCACTTTCCCTCCTGCTATGCAGCCCGGTTGCTAACAGGCCATAGACTGGTACTGGTCCGCGGCCCGGGGGTTAGGGACCCCTGCTCTAAAGCCATGCATTAAGGTGTAGAGACCCAACTGAACATGGATGATTCTTATTAAATTGTGGTTTTCTATGTTAGCTATCTAATTTTTGGAAGTTTCAAGATGTATTCATTTTCAGTATTTTAAATAGTTATTGCATAAGAAAGAAGGCTTTTCAGATTTCAAGTTTCAGTCATAGCCAACCCTCTTTCTCACTGGCCAGAGTGATAAACGTTTCTTATAGTCTCTTTCAATGTATGTGGTATGTGTCATCAAGGTATATTATCTGAGCTCATACAAGTACGATAGGTTTAGGTAACTGACACAAATTCATGGTTGTGTGTGTGTGTGTGTGTGTGTGTGTGTATCTAATCAATTTTAATTCTAGAATCTTTATTTATTTATTTATTTATTTATTTATTTATTTATTTATGGCTGTGTTGGGTCTTCGTTTCTGTGCGAGGGCTTTCTCTAGTTGAGGCAAGCGGGGGCCACTCTTCATCGCAGTGCGCGGGCCTTTCACTGCCGCGGCCTCTCTTGTTGCGGGGCACAGGCTCCAGACGCGCAGGCTCAGTAATTGTGGCGCACGGGCCCAGTTGCTCCGCGGCATGTGGGATCTTCCCAGACCAGGGCTCGAACCTGTGTCCGCTGCATTGGCAGGCAGACTTTCAACCACTGCGCCACCGGGGAAGCCCCTAGAATCTTTTAATTAGATTTTATATAGGCTAAATCCTAGCCCATGCAAAGATGAGGTTAGGAGTTGCTAGTCCTTTGGGGAAAAGAAGGTATACCAAATTGCCTAGAAAATTATGCTAAATGGATAAACAGGAAGAAGCATAATATATTTCAGTAGACATGAATGCAATTAATGTTTATATAAAATCCCAAATGGGAAAGGATTTCAGAAAATATGACAAAATTTGGGCAGTCATGATATACACTGTGTGAAATATGTAGGCTCTTTCTCACTATTTCCCTTATGTACCCTTGTGTATCTGAATCGACACCATCTTTGAGGCAGGAGATAGATGGGCTCCAGGCTAGGCATTTACAACTAGCCTCCTGTTCACACCTCCTGGGGTGAGAAGAAGATGAGCTCCAGGCCGGACATCCATTACCAGCCCCCTATTTACATTTCCTGAGGTGAGAGACAAACGGGCTCCAGGACTACATATTTATGACCGGACTCCTGTCTATATTTCCAGATCTGCACCTTGATATAAGAAACAGTAGCGGGAATAAGGTAGATAACCGGACATTAGGCACTATTATGGCAGGGACAGAGAGGGGCTAAACCCTGTTAAAGAGGTCATACATTTCCCATCCTTGGGGCAAGGGAGACACTATGCATGCACAAAAGGCTTCATGAGGTTAAAAAGGCAGGAGATGCCAGACCATAGTCCTGCTATCTTCCTCCCAGAGGCCTTTACCATGAAATCCATCTTGACTGAGGGATGCGTGTGCACCCAAGGGAGGGTCCAGAGGCAAATTAGCCATGGAGGTCAAAACAATACTATTGGCTGAGAAGAAGACAAACACCAGGAAAACTGCCCCCTTAAAAAGAATTTAATCTTCCCAAAGGTGCGATTCTCGCGATTCTCTCACTGAGTTCGCCAGTGCGTCTTTCCTCATGTACTCTGCTTTTCTAATAAACACTTTCTTCTATACCTTCCGTCACCTTGTCAGATTCTTCCTTTCAAAGTACACAAAGGACTGGGACGTTGGACTCCAGCTGCTGGCCCCGTGGTCTAGTGGTTAAGATCCTGGTTTCCATCCAGGCAACCTGGGTTTGATTCCTAGTCAGGGAGCTGGGATCTTGTTTCCAGCTACTGCTCCCTGCTGCTTGCCGCAAGGTGCTGCCTACTGCTGCCTGCATCCGAAATCATCTTGACCTTGGCCCTTATTATCTTATGTCTGACTGTTATAATAGCTGGCTAATAGGTTTTGCTAACTACAACCTCTTATCCAAATTAGTATTCTGACTGCACTATTGTGATCTCATAATCAAACTTCATTAATTCCTAATCATTTATTAAAATCATCAAGGTGTAAGGGGTAGGACATTGGATTTGGAGTGAACAAAGTCATGTTTTTGAGAACCACTCATGACCTCTGCAAGCTTGAGCAGGTCATTTAACATCTAGAGGTGAAAACATTTCCACCTATAAAATTCGTACAATAATAGCCTTGCTGCCTGATTCATAAATTTGCTGTGGGTTTTAAAAAATATGTAAAGGTCCTTTGTAAACTTTGAAACAAAACATACATGGAAAGTACTACTTTCGCTCCACCAAGTCTATATTTCTTAGGTTGGCAATCAATGACTTACTGGGCCAGAAATACCTTCCAGTGTATTGACCACTTGCTTGTATGAATAAGATACTTCATTTAAAATAGAAAGTTATCTATGAAGGCCTTGGGCTTTTATATCTAAACATCTTTTTTTAGTTCCTTTTCCTGCTGAAATTGTGCTGTCCTTCAAAGAGGCATTGAGCTATTATTTCTTCATGAGGTCTTCTGTATTAGTTTCTTAGGGCTGCTGTAACAAATGACTCTACACTGGGTGGCTTACAGCAACAGGAATTTGTCTCACAGCTGTGGGGTCAGAAGTCTGAAATCAAGGTGTTAGCAACGTCCCACTCCCTGCTCTAGGGAAGAATCTTTCCTTGTCTCTTTCAGGTGACCCCTGGTGTTCCTTAGCTTGTGGCAGCATCTCTCTGGTCTCTACCTCCATCTTCACATGGCTTTGTCCTGTGTTTCTGTGTCTTCTTTTCTGTCTCTGATAAGGATATTTGTCACTGGATTTAGGGCCCGCCCTAAATCCAGGAGGATCTCATCTCAACATCCTTAATTACTTTTGTGAAGACCACAGTTATGCGTCCTGGGGGTCAGGACTTGGACATACATTTGGGGGCTACTATTCAGCCCACTGCACCTTCCTAGGCCATTCCAACCTGATTTGTTTGGCTAGCATTACATCTAAGGTTATACCTCATATGCAATCTTAGAAGAGCTGAGAACACTGGCAATAGTAAAAAGTACGTTTTACTTAGAAAAGCTCATTAAAATGTATAAGGGGAAGTTTTTAATAAAGGCAATTGTGGAACCTGTTGGTACAGAGAGTAGAACAAACTGAGGATGAAAACAGTATCTCTGATCTTCCACAACAGTTGCCATTGTGGGTGATGTGCAAGTTCTCCTTCACGTTTCTGGGTGCTGGCTGTTTTCACCAAGGGGACTATCACACTGGCCAAAACTCTGTTGTCAGCTCTTTCTGGTCAATTTCCTTTTCCTACATGTGTGTGATATTGTGTGTTCTGCAAGAAAAAGAGAAAAAAAGAAATCTCTCTGCCTCATATGTGATGAATTTAATTTTATAAAAGAAAATTAACCTTTTTATTTCTTTTGAAATCCAAGTTGCCAGGCACAGTTAGTTTTTGATTGTAGTGATTGCTACTTAGGAAAGGGAAGGCATGCCCCTTTCTAGATTTTTAATTTAACTACAGAGTCATAATTTAATATGGTTTATGGTATAAAGCATGGTTTTAAAAAAATTTTCTTTTAATTGAAGTATAGTTGATTTACAATATCATGTAAGTTTCAGGGGTACAGTGCAGTGTGTGTGTATATATATATTATTTTTTTCAGGTTTTTTTCCCTTATAGGTTATCACATAATATTGAGTATAGTTCCCTATGCTATACAGTAGGTCCTTGTTGGTTATCTATTTTATACATAGTAGTGTGTACATATTAATCCCAGTCTCCTCCATTTATCCCTCCCCCCATCCACCTTTCCCCTTTGGTGACCATAAGTTTGTTTTCTGTGTCTGTGAGTCTTTCTGTTTTGCAAATAAGTTCATTTCTGTCTTTTTTTTCTTTTAGATTTCACGTATAAGTGATATCATCTGATAAATCATTTTTTTTTTCCCTTCGAATGTTAAACAGTTATCTCAGCACGGCTATTTGACTAATATTCTCCTTTACTAACTGATTCATGATTTCATATTTGTAATATATTAAATTCTTAAATACTTGAGAATATATTTGTGTTTTGAGACTCATAATCTTCAATAATGTACTAATTAATCTTTTCTATGTCTTCCCTTGATCTTTAACTAACACTAAAATATGATAATCAGCATTCTAAAAATCACTAATATTTTTAACGTAATTAAAGCATGCAAATTAAATAATTAAATAGTACAGGGTGACTTTTAACATAAAGTGAAAATTCTATTCTTGATTCCTCCTCAGTCTTGTTCTCCAAAAGAAGGCACCTTACATTATTTTAGATTGTTCCTTTAGTAAATACTTACTGCTATATCCTTAATTAGTATAGTATGCTGCTATACAATTGATGAAGATTTAGCTCTCTTACAAAATCCAATCCCTGGTAACTCCCCATAAACATGTTCTTCCTATTTTGTTATCTATTATTTGGCTAATCAATAATCATTTTCATGTTATTAAGACTATACAGTTATTTTGTAGAGCCAAGTAGCACACCATGATTATATTGGCTTTCTTAAATAGCTTGATGTTTTTCCTGTACTTTCTAATGATATCATTTTTTTCTTGCACTACTTGCCATTACTCTATCTTAATTGTTTTTAGTGTCACTTTTTCCTAGAAACTTTGGAGATGCGTGGTTTTTGTTGTTTCCTTCCAGAGATCTTCTTATTTTCTGTCTTCTATATTTCTACTCAAACTAAACTGATGACTGGCTGTCATTCTAGGTTTCCACTTCTCTATTATTCTGGGTTGGATCTGTAGTTTGACTGCCTCCATGTCTCCTACTCTTTGGTTAAATCCTTTGTTTTGTTGGAGCACATTCTCAAGGCAATCTACAAGAGTGTGTGGAGGATAAACTTTCTGAATCATTGGATGCACCTGAAAGTGTCTTATTATACTTCATAGTTGAATTATAGTTAGACTTGGTATCAAATACTAGGTTGAAAATAATTTTTCTATCAGAGTATAGACAGTTTTCTTTTTCTGTCTTTAACTCCCTGTGTTTCAGACACAATATCTTTTGTCAGGCTGGTTCTCTTTCCATTGTACTTACAAAGTACAAAGTTATTTAAAATTCTTTTCCTCTGGATGCATTCAGCCTTAGCATTATGAAATTCCACAGTGATGTATGTAGAGTTCCCATTTTAAAACATGGCCCCCAATTCTTTGACATTATTCTTATATAGAGATAGGGTCCATGTCCCCTCCTCTTGAATCTGGATAGCCTTGTGACTGCCTCAATGATTAAAGTCTGCAGGAAGTGACTTCTGAGGCATGGTTATGAAAGACCTTGTTCTTTCACCCTGGGGCTCTTGGAATTCGTGCTCCGCAGAAAGTCCGTCTTGGGATTTCTTCTCTCAGAAACTAGCTGCCTTGTTGTAAAAAGCCTAGACCATGTGGAGAAGTCATATGTAGGTGATCTATTGATAGCCTGAGCTGAGATCAGTCTTTAAGTCATCCCAACTCAAGTGCCAGACACATGACTGGAGAAGCCTTCAGATGATCTCACACTCCAGCTGTTTGGATCATTCCCAGCTATTCAAATCTTCCCAGCTGAGGCTCCAGACATTGTGTAGCAGTCAAGCCATCCTTCCTCTGTGCTCGGTCTCAATTCCTGACCCACAAAACCATGAGCATAATAAAGTGCCACTGACTTTTAGGTGGTTTGTTACACAGCAGTATATAACTGAAACACTAAGTATGGGTCTTTATTCATCATCTGAAAGCTTCTCCATTCACGTGTCTGGTACTTTGGATGTTTTCAGAATATTTCCAATTAAGTGTACAGCCTTCTTAACATTCTACAAGGCAGAGCAGCCTCTTCCTTGACTTTATTCTCCTCATGAACTTAACATTGCTCCACTCTTCTCTATCAGCTATGCCATCTTCCAGAAATTTGTTGAAACATTTTGTTGACCCCTAAGAACTTATTCTGCGTTATTGAGTATCCATTATTGCAATCCATTATTGTGGATCAATGGCTGTTTTATTCCTTTACTAACATTTTAATGGACTCTCAGAAGAGAAAGGACATAAATTAATGTGGTACATAGAGTATCCCGGATCTTTTAAAGACTGCATAGCAGACAGTACCATGTTGGTAATAATGGCAGACTTCTAGTTGGTTACCAATATCCATTCTCCACGTTTTCAATATCAATAGAGTTTCAGCTGGCATGTAGCTACTCAGCTGAAGCCTACATTTTCCAGCATCCCCTGCAGCTAAGTGTGGCCATGTGACTAAGTACTGACCAATGGGATACAAGTAGAAGTGATGAACCCTCTAGCTCTAATTCTTAAAAGCATTGAGTGTGTTTTCCTCTGGCAAGTTTCTTGTTTTCTGAGATGTGGCAAAAGTTAGGAGCAGCTGATTTAAACCTCCATGTGGAATCTATCTTTTTAGGATAGTAGAACTGTCTGCCAACTTTGCCTACCTTTGTACTATTATAAGAGAGAAGAATAAACTTCTGCTTTTTGAAGTCATACTTATTTGGACTCTTATAGCAGCTGAAAAAATAACTTGCATCATATAAGTGTAAAACTCACCAACACACCGTCTTGTGACAAGAATTTAGTGGCAAAATTTAAGATAATTATTATAATAACATTTATACATTTATTTAGAACTTACCATGAGTCAGCAGTGCTCTAAGAGTTTAATGGATTAACTAACTTAATCCTCGCAACAGCCCTACCCTATGAAGTAACACTATAATTGTTCCTACTGTGCGGATTTAAAAATCGCAAAGCTGGTTAAAGAGTTTTCTCAAACCCACATAGCTAGTGTGGGACAGTTAGGTTCAATAGAGGCAATCTGTCAATCACATTGATACAGTGTTTATTCTTTGTGCAATGTTTTGTTGTATCTGGATCTTCATAGATTGGAAATATATGCAATCAGGAGCCATTTACCATACGTTTCAGTCACATGTCAATTTGAAGCCATTAGTGATAAGGGTAGATTTAAGTGCAGGGAGATATATGCCAACCATATTAAATAAGTGCTAACAGAAGTTAATGGATATGAATTTACTTGATCTACCAAAATTACTCCAGTGGGGAGTGAATTGCAAGTTTATACAGTCCATTGACTTTTTAAATGCCAATTTTATTGAAATATAACAAAAAAGCAAAAAATATACAGAAGAATGGCAACAAAGTCAATTTTTCACAAAGTGAACACATCTATTTAATATGTACCCAAACCAAGAAGCAGGACATGACCAGCCTCCAAAGGATCCGCTCGTCTCATTTCAGTCACTACACATGGCTGTTTGATGGGACATTCCCAATTTACTCAGTCAGTAGCTGGAATTCTATCATGTTGTGCATTTGTATAAACCCTTCCTGGGTATGTTTGTTACTTGTCTGTCTGTCTGTCTATCTATCTATCTATCTATCTATCTATCTATCTATCTATCTATCATCTATCTATGTATCTATGTATCTATCATCTATCTATCTTTTGTCTCTTTAAACAGATGAATGTTCCAAATAAACAGATGTGGATGCTGAGAAAGAATGGTCTCAGGTAAAGTTTCATTTTTTAGTGCCTGAGAGAAGAGCTCGGGCAGTCTCCTGGCTCAACAAACCTCATCTCCAGCTCCTGACACAATGAGCCAAACCTCATAATTTGGGAATTTCCATTCTAGCTTTTAGAATACAGTCCTTTCTTTGATCTTCCATCTTGGGATTTTTTTATGATGATGCTTATGGGCCTGGCCATGTCAACTCTGCAGGGTTTTGATTGTTCTATAGTGTTGGGTTTGGCAGATTTAGTTCCAGTAAGAGTGGCCTTAGATCAGTGAATTATGGTTCCAAAAAAAAAGGATTGGTGGCAGTGCTATGTCAAGGGGATTTGGTTCTGGCTGAGGTTGCGATGGTTACTAAAAATTGAAAATTCAGCTGAATTTGAGTGGGCAGCATCTACCAAGCCACACTTTGGATTCTATGGAATACAAATATATACAGATTTATGCTATCATTTTATGTTTTTCAAGCTTCAATAGTCATTTCTTAGCTAATGACAAACTGCTGTCTTCTTTTCTCCAATGCAGCAGATACCATCTGTAGCTGTCAGAATTCCATATTTTATTTATTCACGACTGAGCTCTGCGTATGTTGATTAATGAGTTCACTTTTCTAGAAGGAAATTCTGAACACATCACCTTCTTTATTTCTCCTCTACTCCTTAAATAAATATACTGACTTCATCAAACTCAAAAAGATAATCATATATCTCTATTCAGTTAGTTTCCTGTAGCAGATTTTGTGTTTTCCATGTAAGAGTCTGAGCTATGTGATGAGGAGCTACTGATTAGAACTTTGGAAGAAGGCTTGCTTTCTTCTTTTTTTCCTCCGGCTTGACTTATAATTGACATATAGCCTTGTGCAAGTTTAAGGTGTATAGCATTGATTTGATACCTTTAGAAATTTCAAAATGATTAGAACCCTGGTATTAGCTACCAGGGAGAAGGACTTTCTAATTGTGACCATGACCTCTTGCTCAGGCTCTCTATGGCATTTCAGACATTTCAGAAGGTACGTGTAATTGCCAGGCCCTTGCCATGGGCCTGACTAGGCATGGGATGGGGTTGCAGATATGGTCCTGCCCCAAACTGTCATGGTAAGGAATAGAAATAACTGCGATTTCTACTGGAGGCCCGGGAAAGTCAAAAGGGGCCATGACATCTTTCCTTGGGTGCCCAGTTATTAGTCAAACCTAAGTTTTCATACCAGAAGGCTGAGGTTGACATTTCCCCAAAAGACACCTAAAATAAATGGTTTCCATTTCAACCAACAACTTAGTTGACTTACATGTCAGGATTATTGGGGGTTTTGTTGCAGAAAGTTTCTATTCTGTTCCTGCCAAAAATTTAACTACAAATTTCATGGTGTTTGGGTGTAAGAGGTCAGCTAACCACTTATTCCTTTAGGTCTGGGGCCACTGAGCCCTTTCGGCAGTGCCTGTGACATTAGGAACTTCAAGTCCATTTACTTTAAATGGAGCTAGTTTTGAAACCAACATTGTATTCAGTGTTTATCATGGATTAAATTTTTTTTCCTCATGTTTGGGTCTTCAGCCCCACCTTTTGGTTTCAAGACTTGATTGGATATGACTAATTTGTTTAGAGTCAAACTCTCCCTGAATTTTTTTTGTATTCTTCCTTTTGGCCAAATCACAGCTGATAGATTATAAAGTGCCATTGATTGCATTCCACATATCTTTTCAGGCTTTGTATCTATGATTCCAAAACTAAAGTCCACTTAAAGAGAGGCTGCCAGGAGCTCAATTCTGTGTTATACTGTTATCAATTAACTGGGCTTCAAGGTGCTGCCATCACCCTACTGTGTCATATGACTCTTGCTTTCAAATTGTATTTTAGGAGCCTTATTATATGTGTGTATATTTTTTGAAATTAATTCATTAACTCACACCATTTTAGAATAGGTGTGGTGCATTTATATGTGTATGTTTATATCTTAGATGTGTATGTGTGTGTATGTATATATATATGTGTGTGTGTGTCTGAAAAATGCTTTTCTTTCTCTTCTTCAGTGCAGTCTTTTCTTTTCACTTATTGCAGTAAAAATAATTTCATTTTGCGGCGATATTTCAGCCAATTTTCTAAGACCAGCTATGTTTCATCCACCTGTCTATAGTAAATTCGCAATAAACTAAATATATATACGAAGGAGAGAAAGATAAAAGGATTTAAAATAAGAAAAGTTAAGTGTTTTGGCCAGGGGTTATCAACAGGCAGACAGTAGGCCCAATGTGGCTAATATGTATATTTTTTGGCCTGCACATTTGTGTTAAATTTTGACTTTTGAAAGCATTTGGATACAGCATGTTTATTCTGTTTGCTTCAGTCCCCCCAAGCCTTGATTCTCATTCATCTACCATGATTCAGATATTTACATTTTTGCGTAACTGTTATAGGTATTTGAGTTTACCATTACTGCTTTAAACATTTTAATACAATAAGCAAACATTTCTATTTTTAAAATATTAAAGCCAGGACTTCAAAATTCAGTGTATTTTATTTTATCTCATCTTTATTCTGTTGTGGTCCATTCATCTCCAGGCAGAAATAGGGACCCACTATTACTATTTTATTTTTTTTCATTTTTTCTAACTTCTGCATTTCGAGAAGACTTCTTAAGGTTATCCTTCATATTACATATTTTTTTATACAGTTAATTCTGCTCTTTATTCAATGTGATAAAGATATAAATTCTACTACTCCGATTTTGGGATAATATTTTATTATTTTTAGGAAACTTTCACCACAACTTACTTCTCAAGAAAGCTCCCCATTCATCTCATTTTGTCTTTTTTATCTTATTTTCACCTTTTATTTCCTATTTAATTTAATTTTGTTGAGGTCACAACATAGGCATTCTTTAAAATGTTCTCTTTCCTACAATAAATTATTTGAAAAATGCTTTGTTTTCTCTTCTTGAGAGCAGTATTTTCTTTTCATTTATTGCAGAATTCTTTCATAGGCAGTAAAAAAAAATTCATTTTGTGGTGCTATTTCAGCCCAGTTTCTAAGACCAGCTGTGTTTCATCCACCTATTTTTAGTACATTTGCAATAAACTTTTTGCCCTAAATTTAGGCAACAGCTACCACATATAACTTTTCATAATTCAAATTTCATTTATATAAAGAACAAATTTCACTATACGTTGAATAAGGATTTGTTTTTCTTTTTAAATTTAGCATGTGTCTATTTCTTCTTTCCTGCTTTCTTGAGTTTTGTGAATGTTTCTGTTCCCAAATAAACATGCTTACTGCAACAATGCCACCCTGGGTTTGCATATAATGTGATGTATTTCTGTCATTTGGGTAAAACTTGTGCAGGTTTTGGAAGCAAATGATTAATCATATCTCTTTCCCTCACTATAGCACTTAGAGCCAATTTCAGAAAATAAACATAGATTGCCGACAGATGGAGATTCAAACAAAAATAACAGCTTGGTTACTTATAAATCGATTTAGAAAATGCAGCCTGCATCTGGACTCTAATATTTCTCTCCACCTACCCCTAAATAATGCTTCTGGTGTCTTTGCAGGTAAGAGCTGGACAACTACAAGGCACCGCATCAGGGCAGGTGGATGACCACGTGGCAAAGGAGAAGAAAGATGTATGTTTTAGAGCTCAGAAAGAATTGATTCTCCCCTGCGTAGGCTTTTCTCTCAGTCTCATCAATAAGATAATCAAAGAGAATGAATGGTCCTGGAAGTGTTATTCCTATACCTGTCCCTTCCAAGCAGTGAAAGTTTTATTATTTTTCAGGAAGCAGGAGGACTGGGGATAATTGCTCTCCCCCATTTCAGAATCAATCATTTATTTTTAATTAGTATTGGGGATGTTGAGTGACACTCTGCAGCATGGAAAGCCCGCTAGGGTCCTCTGAGTGTATCTCATGAAAGGACATTTAGCATGGAGTGTGTGTGTGTGTGTGTTTAATTATTATTTTACCATATTTTAAGTTTGTGAGAGGACAATTTTCTCTTAGTCAATTTTTTTCCTTCTAGTGCCAAAGCATAATTCCATCTTTAAGTTGTGGAGCTATACTTGTAAAATATGTAAACGAGCATCATGTAAAATTGTTGCCCTATTTCAGCTGAGTATATTGTATTTGTTTTACATTGAGCTGTAAAAGAAAGTTAAAAACCGCAAAATCTGAGTTGTGAGAGACCTTTGTATGTAATGTAGCTAACTTTTTCCATCCTTTGATATTTAAACCCCTTCCGCAACATTTCAGTCATTGTTTGTCCCCTTAAAGTGTAATTCCAAGAACTCACCATAGTGCTACAGCTATTATCTGTCAAGAACATAGCATAATTTTGTACATTGTGATTTTATTAATAAAACCTGAGAGAATAAAATAACAAAACCTTTAAAGACCGCTTCTATTTTTACTCTCTTCAAATTATAAAATCTATCATTAAAGCCTAGCTCAATAAATACAAATTTCATTTATTTTTTGCCATTGTATGATAAAAATTATATTAATGATTATATTTAATGACAATATTATTAAAATTTTCCACATTAATCAATGTATTTTATAATTTTAAATGTTTAGAATCCTTAATTTTGGCTAATTTATATCTAATTTAATATGATGACAATTTATCAGAGAGTGACTGTTTAGGTTATGCCTTATCTCATTTTCCTAAACCTTTAATATAAGATTTCAAGGCTCAATTTTTATCCTTGGGGTTTCAATACATAATACAAATGGAATTTCATTCAGCAGATTATAGATCTCACTCTTAGTTGTAGGAGTATTTGCATTAATTATGAGTAGGTGACAACAAATTATGCTTTACTGTTTATAAAACATATTTCATCCTCTTCATCTCATTTGACTGCCAAACTGTCCTTTTAAAATAATAATTTTATTTTCATAATAGAGATGAGCAAACAGTAGCTAGTGTCTGAGTTAGGAAGGCTTTGACGCCTGCTCATTCAATCCAGATCCTATACTTTTCCTTCTGCCACTGGGACCTCTTTGGACCATGGATTTGAATTTGTCAATCCATTAGTAATGTCTTCAGTGGGACATCCATGGTGTTAGCTGCGGGTCATGGGGCCGTTGTTCTTCCTGGACTACAATGGGTTCTGATGACCTTGAGTCCCGGGTCATAGACAAGGTGCTTCTTGAACGAGCTAGTGTGCTTTGGCTATGTGTGCTCTGCAACAGCATTTTCCAAAATGGCTAAGTTTCAAAGATCAATTTGTAGTTAATCGTTGCTGTCAGTACATTAGCTGCGTGAACAGTTCTTAAGCACCTGGCTTGTCTTTATCCAGAAATTATCTCCTTAAATATTGAATGACCAAGCACAAGTTTTTCTAAATTTTCAGAGGTACCTGTTTATTTATTTTCTCTGTTTGCTCTGTTTAAGAGAGGTAAAGATTTTTTTGTTTTTATTTTCTAATAAATAGTCACAGCTGGTAAAGCAACTGCGGCATTCACATCTTTTCACTTACTTAAATTGCTTCAGGTGGTGTACCTTGGGCCTGCCATTTGCAGGCAGCTCAAGGAATCATCTTCATATCTATTTTCTTCAAAACATTTACTCTTAGATGACAGCAATGAACAGTGTGTTGAATGTATATACTTCATGTAAGTGATCAAACCTTTGCTAAAATATGATGGTGCATATTAATTTTCAACTCCAGTCAGTGAGATCTTGGATTTATTATCTTAGACTGTTTCAGTCTCGAGATTTTTAATCATCAAAGAAGGAGGCATGCTGTTTTAAATGTCATGGATAAGGCTAATTCTTCATTAGCCACGTTTTTGACCAGGCTAATTCAGTTTCTGCTCAAGTGGGGCATGGGAGAGAATAGAGGGTATTGCAGATTTCTCTCCCACAAGGAGCCTCCACTTTACTGTGGGCGGAATAGTACCCAGTCAAATTCTTCCCGTCTTCTGTGACTGAAATTTCACCAATTAAAGATTGATGGTCTTAGAAATTAATTTCATACAATTGATTTATTCAGATTCTTCCACCTCTTCCCCAATCCCCACATCCTGCTGTTTGGGATTGTTTGGTCCTGAGAGAATGCAAATTTTGTGAGAAAAGAGAGATGCAATTTTATAGTGTTAAGTATTAAAAAGAAGGGGACTCAGAGTGCCTTGAAGTTTTCTTGGCAGACAAAATATAAATTTATTAATACAGTAATAAAAAAACTCACTAAAAAAAAAAACTCACTGGCAAACTTCCGTTAAGTTCTGATTCTGTTAAGTTTTCTGTTCTGATTCCTACTAGAGACGGAGGCATTTACTTTATTCTTTTTTTTTTTCCTCAGCAAGTCAAAAAGTGATGCTCTTTGCTAATGTAAAGTACAGCCCACCTAAATAAAACCAAATTTTGTCCAGGCCCAATTCTGCAAATGGATTCTGCTTCTACAATTCTCAATATTAGATGGAGCATTGGCTGTGAATGTTAATTTGTTCCTGCTGCTAAGATACTTTCTTTTATAATACCTGAAGGTCTTCATTTTATACGGGAATCTTATAAAGATAATGAAATTAATAGTAGAGAATGAGTGAATCAAACCTTCATCAAATCTAGCTTTAACAGAGCCTATATGTCTACCCAAAGCAATAAATGATTCTGTGATATGGTGTGATTCCGGAATTAACTGTAACACATTGGAACTGGAATCCCTTGCATCAGCTACTCTTAGCCAAGGCTGACCTTACGCCAATATTGCAAGCAGTCATATCACTACAAATTTCAATGTCAAGGTAGTGATGAGAATGAAGAGGAAGGGATTATATCACATCCTTTGCAATTAAAGTTCCTGAAATCCCTCTTTTCATTGCTTTCTCCTTCTCCAAAGTTCCATTCCCCTTGGATTTTCCACTTGATTTCTTCTCTTTTGCCAGCGTTTTTGCCTTTTCACTTCCTACTTTCCATCCTTCTCCTCTGCTTCCTCTTTGTGTTTCTCTCCAGCTATGCTTGTTCCAAACTCCTTCTTCCCTTCTGGGCTCTTTCCTCTACAATATGTTCTGTTATCTCTGTTGTTACAGGTAACTTAATATATAATTCTCTCAGTTTCCCAAAGTTTTACCTACATATCTCACCCACTTCAGCAAAGCAGCAATCACTCAGAGGTATCTATTGATACTTTTAGAGAGTTTAGCTGGAAGGGGTTGATGGCTGTTGTATAACCTTCCTTCAATGGAACTTTGGCAAACCCACAGCTAGGTGGGTCTAAGAAAAATGTCTTCAATCCTTCGTTTTAAGGACCTCGTGGTCTAATTTAGGTAATTCAAGTCTCTAGGTAAAAATATAAAAGGAGTTCATTTGTTTTAATAGTGGGTCAAAGAGCTAGGCAAAATAACTTCTGATAGGTTGATCAAGTTACTTTCTTAGAAGAAATGGCATTTAATTGAATCATGATTTAAATGGGGGTATCTCAAAGGTGCGGATGATTTCAGAGAAAGGGCCATTCCAATCAACAGAGTCAAGAGGAAATACAATTTTATAGTAGGAATCAGCAATGCACTTATGGAAATGGTGATAATTCTAGTTGCCTGGTGCACAGAAAGGAAGAGGAAGAGTGGAAGCTTTGCTTGGGGACAAATTGTGGAGGAGCTTAGGAGCTAATGAGAGGTTTGAACTTCTTGGCAATGGGAGCCAATGATAGCTGTTGAACCTGCAAATAAAAAAATGGTGCTGGACTTTGTGAAGACACATTTGAAGAATTGTAAAATGGGTAGGAAGAAGAAAGAGTCTGGAAGCAGAGATATTAGAAGCCATTGTGATATTGCTGGAAAGACATATGGTTTTTAATCATTTCTGACCATGGTATTTGATATTTTTTCCCCAAAAGTGAAGAAGATTTTCTTTCTTTCTTTCTTCTTACAAACTGATTTAGAGCTCACATATTTTGGCTTGCTCTTTGAACAGATGTGATGGTTTATTCGTTAATATCTCCCTGAAGTTCAAGCATTTACGTGGAAAGATGTTTTAGAAATTTCATAGTCCCTTGAAAGGAAATAAGAGGATAAGATTGCAGTATTTCTTGGAATAGTACTTTGAAAGAGAATGAAAGTTGTCAACTGCTTAATTAGTTTTTCTATTAGGAGATGACACCCAGAAGAGCATTTCTGAGAATATTAGAAAATTAAATGAAAAATCTCTCCCCTTTATTTAAATGTTACAACATACCACATCACACGATTATGCCTACAGAAGTTCCTGTTGAACTTTTCACTAGGGTAGTGAAAATTTTAAGGTGCAAGGCAGGTTTCTGCAACTTAGGGTCTATGATAACTCTAGGGACTGTTCATTAGACTAACTTTTATTCATATATTTGTGAAATAAAGCCACTGTAAAGTGAATTTGTTAAACTTAAAAAGGGTTCATTATTCATTGTTAGAAGTGAATATATTTTAAGAAAATGTAGTCTTCCAGTTAACAGTAAACTTCTGATTTGAATTTCTCACACTCAGTACAAGATATCCCACAGAACAGATATCTGTTCTTTGGCAGATGGGTTTAACTGTTCTCTCTTAACAGTCATAGGACTGCCGTTTTGTCTCAGTCTTTCAAAGAGAAGTTATGGGTATTAAATTTTTTGAATGAATTACAGAGTTCTCCTTTTGGTGTCTAATTATCCTAAGTTTCCTTCTGAAATGTTTTCTTACTTTCTTCTCTTAAGTTGTAAATATAAATGCATCTCTCTCTCTCTCTCTTTTTTTTTTTTGAGTATACTTTCATCTACATTTGTCTTAGCCTAAATATTTTAATTGGAGTTACATATTTAAGTTGAGTCAGAATAAAAGTACTTATTTAAATCAGATTCAAATCCTGTGTGTAGAATTTTGTAATTTTCATCTGTTACTTTATTGATGGTGAGGCCAATAAGCTAATGGATTTTTGCAAAGTCTCAATACTTAAGGCAAATGAAAGAGAAGAGATGGAACTCTCAGAACTCAATGGGTTCTTGTAATAATAAATACAATATGATGACAGGTAGTGATATTATTTTTATTAAGTTTTATTATGAAAAATTTCAACTTACACAAGGCTAGAGAGACAAATCATATAAACACTCTTGCTCCCATCACAGCCTCAGCAATGATCAATCCTTTCCGGTATTGTTTAGCCTAGCTTCATTCACTTTTTTCTTTTGCTTAAGTATTTTAAAATGAATCTCAAGTGTTCTTTTACTTTAAATACCAGATGTTTCTAAATCTCTCTCCAGCATGTTGCCAACCACCAGTATCTGTAATCTATGTGCCTGAGTGCTTTCCCCTGGAACTGTGGAGAGCTCTTGCATGAGCAGCCTGGAAGTGCCAAGGAACTAACGTGGCAGGCGTAGTCCACAATCAGCGATGTGAGGAAGCTGGTGCAAACACCCCAGCTTTCTCAGCTCTCTGATAGTTAATTCTTAGGTTTCAGTTTTGCACTGTCTCCCAGGCATCTTAATAGTGTTTTATTTTTTGCCTTCCTTCTTTTCTCTGTGTCCCTTCCCTGCTTCCGTATCAATATTATCTGCACTTCCCAAATGAACTACTTGTACTCAAACTTTATCTCATTTACTGTTTCTGGAGTAACACTAAGATATTTGGGACAGGAAATAATCCTAGGAAACATATCCTCAAGTTGAGATTCTGGATCACTAACTAGTCAGATGGCAAAAGAGCTCTATTGTTGATGAGAAGTGGAAGGAGATAACCCATTCTGGATTTGGCTGATCGCTTCCCTGTGTTTCATTGAACTTGTTTCTGGAGATCTAAAGTTGTGGTTTTACACTGGGATGATTTTGACCCTTCTGGAGAGAGTTTTGGTCATCACAACTTGGAGAAGGTTGTGCTACTGGCGTCTAGTAGGTAGGGGCCTGGATGCTGCTAAATAAACATCGTACAATGCATATGGCAGCCCCCAACCAAAGAATGATTGGGTCCCAAATGTCAATAGTACCAAGGCTGAGAAACCCTGATCTAGAGGCTTGGTTAGACTTAGGCTGCTCCTTTTTTTTCCCCCCCTCTCCTGCCCTCTCCTCCCCTTCTCTTCCCTCCCTTCCCTTCATCTCCTGTCCTCTTCTCCTGTCACATAGACGTCCTAAGTTTATTTTGTACATTTCCTGCCAGACTTGGAATCAGTCATTTCCCTAAAGAGTTCTTTCCTTTAGATCCAAAATGGTGCTAAGAGCACACAATCTGAATGCTATTTGTCCTCATTGCTACTGAGCTGTCATTGTAGACAATTTTAGTAGACAGAACCAGGAAATCTATAATTTTTTAAGGAGAAAAATATGTAATGAATTTTTTCCTGATATTTCTAATTCAGATTTAAAGAGTTTTGCTTAGCTACTTTGACTTTAAACTTTTGTGTCCTCATCTTAAGCTGAAAATCTTTGTTTTTTATTTACTTTATCTGATACTTGTAATAGTTTCAGAATAACAAGACAAATATTATTACTAACAATAAGATTACTGAACACACTTAAGGTTTTAAAAATATTTCTTTTCATTTTAAGATTGTTTTACCTCCAGGGAGGCATAGCCCAAATTCTGTATGTTAGAATCACTCGAAATAATTCTTTGAGTTGTTATGCCACCAACATGACATGTAGTTAGATTCATTTGCTTCACATTGCTTTCAATTTTCAGATTCCTTTATTCTTTCAGTTTAATTTTCAAAATTTATTAAAATAGTTACATGATTTCAAAATCAAAAATATAAAATGAGATGTAGCCTATGCCCTCCATTCTGCTCTCCTTGCTTCTATTGGTAACTATATTTACAAGTTTTTGATTCATTTTTCCACTCTTTCTTTTAAACATTGTAAGCAAATATGGATAAATACTTGTATATCCTTCTTTCTTACCCCATATGTAGCATGATGCAAATACTCTGCACAGTGCCATTTTTGCTTAGAAATTCTAAATTAACTCCCTGTGGGTACATAGAGATCTTCCCCCATTCACTTTAGAGTTGCTTACTACCAAATTGTATGAATGTAGCATAGTTTATTCAACCAGTCTACTATTGGTGGGTTGTTTTTAAATGTTTACCTTTACAAAAAGTGATGCAATGAATAGCTTGTGCATATGTCATTTCTAATTTTTGTCATTAAATCATTGAGATAGATACTTAAAAAGAAATCTCTGAGTCAAAAAGTAAATGCATGTGAAATTTTGCTAGATAGTGCCAAATTGCCCTTTAAGGGAGTTGTGCCATTTTTCTTTTCTGATGGTGACATCATTAATAAGTCACAATATTAAACAGCACTTCTATGAAAGTTGCACAATGAAAGGCTATTCTCTCCCTTACGTGCATGCCCATCAATTCAGTTTTATCTAGATACCATTGTTACCCAATTTAATTTGGCTTTTCTGAGGTAGTTCAGCATCTCTTGCCATTTTTAACTCCTTTCTTTGCACTAGAACCCAACCTTAGGGAATGCAACAACCCTTATATTCTACTCCTTCTTTCTGAACCACTATTTACTGCTAAAAAGTGCAATAAAATCATAATACAAAATACAGATTCGTGTGCCCTGAGTCAAGCTTTAACCTTGATTTTGTCCTAAGATATTGTTTTATTAGACTCTTGTTTATCCTATCATTTACTCTTATCATTTTACCCGCATCCCTTGGGTTCAACTTCCAGCTCTGACACTTAAGAGCCATGTGACCCTGGGTGAATTACTTCACCTCTCTTTTCCTCTGTGTCCTCAACTGTAATGTGGGAATAATAATAGAAGGTGACCCCTCATTGGGATTTTGTTAAGATTACAAGAAATAATGCATGTAAAATACTTAGAAGAGTGCCAGATATATTAAGTATTAAATAAATAATAAGTTTTTTGTTATTCTTATTGGTGCTAATTATAATATTAATAATATCCAGTCTGTCAGAACAGTCCTTCTTGGGTCTTTGGGAACTTTACTGATGGTCCAAATGCGGTGAAAGATATTTGTGTCCACAGGGAAAAGTATAAATTTTAGAGGTCACAAAATCCAGGTCTTAATCATGACTAGCGGTCATAATTTTAGTGTTTTTTTTTTAAACTGCCCTCTACTTCTTTTTTCATACCCAATGAAATAGTGATATTAAGTGATATATCATTTCCTTGCTTAAGGGAATAGTTTGAATTTTATAGGCTTTTAGAAGATGCCTCAAAGGGTTTTAAAATATTAATCCAATGCTCAGACTCTTTGTGTAGGAATAGTTCTATTTTCTATCTCTGCCATAAGAGAGTGTTCAGAAAAGAAAAGATGAAAATAGTCTATATCTAAAAAACTTTGGGCAACTTGCCTGGGACTAGTTAAAAATAAGTATGGTTTTATTGGTGAGAAGATGTCTCAGTCCTCTGTTAGACCTGGGAAGGCAGCTTTGTTCTCTAGGCTTAATATGAATACTTTGTTTCTCTGTGGGTTCATTAATCCAACTATTTGTGTTATTTCAAAGATAAAGTTCTTCAATGCTCCTGACTGGACTCGCTATTTGTGCTGCTCTACTTTGAGAAGTGATAGTTTATTTTATTTTAATTTTTATTTCTATCATGGTTATTATCATGGCATACTTCCCCAGCTCTTTTCATGAATCTCAGGTCTCCAGTCTGACTCCCATCCACCCCACTCTCAACCCAGACTAGTGAATTTACTTTCTGATGTCTCTTGGTATGCCTAGGTATCAGCATAATTTATACCCATCTCCTTTATTCCCCCTCCCCCGACAAATTTCTGAAAGTCTGGGACTGTATCTTTTTTTTATATCTATTATAGTATTTATTATTTTACATGATCCCATTCTCTTAGAATAGGGTTAGTCAATCGAGTGAGAAATCATGGCCCATTACTAACACTATCTTCATTCTTCTGACAAAAATTCAATGAATTCCATAATTTATCTATTCTTGTTTTTACCACAATCCCTATCAGCATAACTAAATCAGTTATTTCCTCTCTTTTAAAATCCAACCAATCAGCATAGAGATCTCTCTCTGATTTTAATTGTAGAGTTGTTTTTATTTTCACTACAGTCCCAGTCAGATTGTCCATTTCAGTCATAGATAGCCTCCTATAGTTCCTCAAATGGCATCAAATGATAAACGATTAAGAACTTTTTAAAGGATAAACCAACATTTCCTCTGCAAGTTGTACACAACTTAAAATACATCTTTAAAAGGGTATGTGTGACTGTATCTTTTAATCTTTATATTTTCAACAGTGACTGGGAAAGTCACTTTCCAGTGACTTTCCAATACTTTCTACATAAAATATACTTAATAGATATTTGTTGACTGTCTGAATAAATACATTTAATGATGATGTTATTCTTGAATCATAAGACCGAAACTTTAAAAAAAATCTTTTTCATGATACTGTAGATAAGAGCTTTCCTTGTTCACTGCTGGTTTTGAACTTATCTCCAAATTTTCTGACTTTCAAACTTCAATTTTATAGAGGACATTAAGTCCGGTATAGTAAAAATTCTTCTATGTTTTGTTACAACTTTTTTGCTCTGACAAAGAAGTGTTCTATTGAGTCATATATAAAATAATGCATAGAATCATGAGACGTGATCTAGGGCCCACCGTTTTATGACATTTAGGAGCCCTGATAATGTTTTTAAATTATTTATTTATTATTTATTTTAAATTGGTTTGTTTCTCTGCTTGGGAAACCGAGGAAGCAGATATTCTTGGACTAACTGTGCCAACAGCCATCTTTCCGTTCTTACCTAAATCCCGTGTTATGTTCTTTGCTGATAAAACTGAGGAATGGAAAAATTCAGGAGGAAAATAGCCAAAGACCACATAAGAATAATAGTTCTAGGACAATTGTTCTAGGACGATCTCTTCTCTGAAAGGTAGACTAGTAACTCGTAAACATAGCTAAGTTAGATTAAAGGTGTTTAGTAAGAATCGATGGGTTGCTTTTTGGGAGTTAATATTTCCTGGTCCCTTTCTGTTGGTCCCAGTCTGTATTACCCCTGTGAAGATATTGGAACGAAATGAGCGGGGGTGATTCAAAGTGAGATGACTCTGCATGTGAGGGAGGAACTGGAGGCCGCCCAAGGCCTGGCTCCTCTGAGCAGTGCCGGTGACGATGATGACGGTCTACAGAGGGCAGCAAGCTTTAGGACATGGCTCCCAAGACCGTTCAAGGTTGATATTGCCTGTTTGGCCGCTATAAAAAGGCTACAATATTGATTTCATTCAGAACATTTTTTTTACTTTATTAATTAGTCAGTTAGCACCAGTTAATTAATATATTTTAAAAATGCTCATTATTAAAAAATGCACACTTTGGTGCGCCAGGCTCTGTGAAAGGATATGTCTCAAAGCCTAAAATTTACAATGCTTTTCTGATCCCCTTCCTTTCCCTCCATTGACCCTTTGATCCTGTTATTCCTTTGCTCACTTGTCTTGGTTCCCTTCTACTCACCTTTAAGAATCAGCTTGTGTCCTACCTCAGGAAGCCTTCCAGGACTTCCACAGTCTTGTTTAGTGCCTCTCTCTCTCTCTCTCTCTATATATATATATACATATCTATGGCTTTCTACTTCTCTGGCTCTTGGGGCTTTCCCAAGGTCCATTTCCAGCCCCCTTTTCTATTTTTCTTGTGAATATCATTCAATAGTATGGCTTAAAATTCCACCTCAGGGAGGATGAAGATTCATACAGTTTTTATCCCGACCTGTTACTTACATTATAGTGTGAGAATTTGGCAATGCCATTACATATTCTTCATAAATATAATTTGCAGTGGCTGCATAGTACTTACAAGAGCCATTATAAAAAGTCCCTGCCAGAATTTAGTTCCAGGAAAAATGTCTATAAATGGATTTTGGGGGAAGCAGCATAATATAGCAAAAATTACTCTGGAAAGGGTATTGTATCAAAATGACAGACTAAACACAGGCACCTACCTCCTACTCCTTCTCCATATCCCTAGAAATGATAGAAAAGATCATTTCTTTTTTGAAAAAAGAACAAATCATAACAATCTTGGAAAAATAAAAAGATTGCTATCAAATGAGAGCAGAAATAAGACATCTCTTAAAGATGGAAAGCAAAAAGGATTGGTCACATGCAGGACTGTTGGAAGAGATGGGAGCAATTTTGATAGCCTGGTGCAATGATGAAGACGACAGTTATTTAGGAGCAACTGTATCAGCTGGTATACACCCCTTCTTCCTTGTGCCATGCAGGGCGCAGAAGACTAATTCACCTCAAATTTGAAGCAGTGAGTACAGAGCAAAGAGATAATGGCTTTTGGTGGCTGGTGACAGTGGTGATGGAGAAATATGAGAGGATTTGAGATACATTTTGGAGCCTTTTGGATGAGTGACAAATTGCATCTGTGCTTGTGTGAGTGTGTGTGTGTGTACACGCATTTGTGTGTGGGTTGTACTAGTTTTCTCTTGCTGTGTAACAATATCACCACCAACTTAGTGGTTTAAAACAGCACACTTATATTATCCCAGTTTCTGTGGGTCAGGATTCTGGGCACAGTTTCGCTGGGTTCTGTGTTTTAGTGTCTCATTTGAAAGCTGCAACCAGAGTGCCTGCTGGGGCTGCAGCTTCATCTCAAGGCTCGAATGGAGAAGGATCCACTTCCAAGTTCACATCGTTGTTGGTGGAATTCAATTCTTGTAGCTTATTGGACTGAGGCCTCAGTTTCTTTGGTTGGCTGCTGGTTGGAGTTCCCTGCCGTGTGGGTCTCTGCAACGTGGTACTTGTTTTATCAAAACCAGCAAGGGAGAGAACCTCTCAGCAAGACAGATGTTACAATGCCATGTAATATAATTACAGAAGTGACATCCTGTCACTGTAGTCATGTTCAATTCATTATAAGCAAGTCACAGGTCCTACACACTCAGAAGTATTTCTCAAGGGTGTGAATACCAAGAGGCAGGAGTCATGGGGGCCAGCTTAGGTTTGCCCACCAGAGGAGGTAAGATGCAAAAAAGGAATCAGTTTTTTTTCCCTGAGAAACTGGTTGGATTCAAGTCTGTAATAGACAAGGACTCAAAACTTCTTGATTTTGTGTGTATAAATGAGTCACTTCGCTGTACAGTGGAGATTGGCATGACATTGTAAACCAACTATACTTCAATAAAAGAAATAAAAAATTTAAAAAATTTAAAGAAACCTTGATTTTAGGCTCAAATCAACACTGATAGTGTGACATGGGATATTTCACTTTCTTCCTTGAATCTCACTTTCCTCATATATAAAATGAAGGCAGAGCTGGACCAATGTTTCCTCTAGCTTTAACATTAAGGAAAATTTTAGTAAAAGAAAGGGGAGAATCTTCACTGCAAGTGATTAAGAATTGCACCAATGGAGCTACTCGAAGGGTATGTGATATATGTGTGTTTATGTGTGTGTGTATATATATATATTTGTGTGTATACATATATACATATATATCACATATATAACATATAAAACATATTACATATATGAAACATATATATAACATATACATCACCCATAGCAGAAACTAATGCTTGATCCTTCTACCCTTTGAGCTATCTTTTCTCGTCATTTTTCTTTCCTTCCTTGATCATCATCTGTAAAGGATAGTCTATGTTTATTCATTTTAAAAAATTATTGGTGCAATTCTTAATCACTTTCAGTGCAGATTCTCCCCTTTCTTTTACTGAAATTTTCCTCTCAAAGGTCATCAACAAACTATATTTGCCAAATTCAGTGAAGTGATCCCAATCTCCATCCTCCTTGACTCTTTCTGGCATTAGGTACCTTAAACTTTTCTGACTTTGAAAGTTCCCACTTGTTATGGCATCTGTTCGCTTTGTTACCTTGACTTCCCCACTACACTCTGACCCTCATTTACTGACACCTCTGACTTCTGCTGTTCCTCATCCCCCTAAAAATCCCAGTGTCTCCAGTGTTCTGTTCTCAGTCTTTTTCTTCTACCCAGTGGATCTTATTTACCAACATTGCTTAAAGTATTACTTTAAGAAAGATGAAAGCCCGATTGTTGTATTTAGCCTTTTTTCTTCTAAGCTGTTTTTCTTTATTTCCAAATGTTTATAATCTCTTTGGCACAAGTGACCCCTTTAAAATTAAAATCCTTCTCCTGATGTCTCTATTGCCATTACTAGAAGCACCTTTTACCTGGGTACCAGAAGTGATTTTTTGGGTTCCTTTCTTTCCTTCATAGATGACATCTTATTCGTCGCTAATAAGTCCCATACAATTCCCCTCCATAATGTCACTCAAATCTGTCTTCTTATTCCCATTTTTATTGCCAAGCTTCACTCAGATGCTTGATTATTTTTTTGAATTGACAATTCTAATAGAATATTAACAGGTGTCTCTCTCTCCATAGCTCTCTCCTACAATCCATTATTCAAACTAAGCCAGTTCTAATTGCATCATTTCCTCAATTAAATCTTTTGGTAGCAGCTCTTTATCTCTTCCCACACCTGCCCTGCATGTAAGGCCATCCTTTCTCTAACTATGGCACTGATTTGCTGGAAATTTCAACTTAACTTCCCTCCATATGTACATTCCTCCATCTGAATGGATCAGCTCACCAATCCCTAAACCAACACAGACAATTCTGCTCTTTCCTTGCTGATGGTGTTCCTTCATCCTGAATATCTTTTTATCTTCACCTGTCCAAATCATACTCATCTTTCATCACACACTCTGACAACTATTTCTTTCATTCATTCGTTTAAGAGATTAAGAGATATTTATTGAGTTTCAACTATGTATTAGTTAGGCACACATAAGACAGACAAGGTGCCTACTGCCAGGGGTGACAGACAGTGAGGGGTTGACCATTGTGGCTGGATCATAGGAAGGGAGGAAGAGTAGGATGAAGTGAGGTTGGAAAGTTAGACAGGAACCAGACCATGTCAGAAGTTTGAATTTTTATTTTTCTAAGAGCAACAGGAAATCACTGAAGACTTTCTAAGTAGGGTATAGCACACTTTATTTTGAAAAGTTCATATTACCTTCGCTGATGTGGAGGGAGACTAAAAGAGGGAAAAGGGAAACCAGAGAGGATGCTATGGCAATAGTCCTAGGTAGGGATGGTGGTGGTTTGACTAGATCACAGCAGTGAGACTAGAAAAACGTATGTGGATTTGAGATGTATTTTGGAGGCAATGCTGACTGGACCTGGTGACAGATTGGATAAAGGAATTATATGAAAAAAAGAATTAAGTTTTTGTTTTGGGCAATTATATGGCAGAATTATTTACTAAGATGGGAAAGGCTAGGGGAGGAATAAGTATGTGGGAGAAAATTAGGAGCTCAAGTTTTGACATGTTAAAAATCATTTTTACACAAATGTTCATGGCAGCATTAATCATAATAGCCAAATATTGGAAACAGTCTAAAAGTCCACCTATTGCTGAATGGATTAAAAAAACTATGGTGCATCCATAAAATGAAATGCTATTTGGCAATAAAAAAGAATGATTCATGATTCAGCATGAATACTGATTCATGCTACAACATGGATGAACCTTGAAGACATTATACTAAGAGAAAGAAGCCAGACACAAAAGGCTGCATGTAGTAGGATTAAATTTACATGAAATGTCAAGAAGAGGCAAATCATAGAGACAGAACTTAGATTAGTGGTTGTGAATGGGGAGTGACTTTAATGATGGAGTTTCTTTTTGAGATGATGAAATTGTTCTGAAATTGAATAATGGTGATGGTTGTACAGCTCTGAGGCTATAAAAATCACTGAATTGTGCACTTTAAAAGAGTGAAATTTATCATATATGAGTTGCATCTCAGCAGATTTAAAGGTATATTTAAAAGAATTTTTTTGAGATGCTGTTTTGGTCTAGGTTCTTCAGAAAGCAAAGTTTCTGGTGAAGGGCTGATGTATTTTTTCTTTCTTAGGGAGCAGGGAAGTGAAACAGGGAAGGGTGGGCACCTCAGATTAAGATGCTTTATTGAATTGACTACAGCTAAATACAACTAAGTGCTTGATTCTATATGACCATTTCCCAAGAAGTTGCCTAACTCTATCCAGGACAGTCCATTGACTCCCATCTCTCTTGTACAAAGGTTCACCCCTTAGAGCATTAACTCCCCACACTTCCAGACTATACATACATGGGTACCACATAGGCTTGTCAATGTCTTTTTTAGATGTTAGAGGTGAAACCTTTGGGTTTGAGGTAAGAGATATCTTGTGAGGGAATGGGCAAGCACCGTCATTTTATATCTACTTGACACTGGTTGGAGCCTAAACAAAGATGATTCTTGTAGGAGCTGAAGGGCTATACTGTAGAGCCTAATTATTTTCTGATAAAGATACCCATTAAATATTCATATTGCTGGTATGGCCAGTGAAGTTAGGTAGGGCTGTGCAGTGGGAAGAGTGTGGCAGTGATGCACAACATTGGGTGGAAGTTTTTGGAAGCTAGTGTGTGATTTGCCACATGCCCTTCCCCTATTAGTAATATTTTAGAGGACAACTGTCAGCTTAAGTCTTTGAATGAGAATGTCATCCATCTAAGACACCCACCAAACTGAGGGAATGTATAGTGTGAGCAGGAAATAAACCTCTGATTCCTCCAAGCATCTAGACTTTGGGTTGTTTGTTACAGCAGCAAAAACTAGCCTTTCCTTACTGATCTGTTCAAGAATATAAAGTGATCTGAAGCACTTTATAAGCTGAAACCCTTTATAATATCACTAACATCAAAGGCAGTAGAGAAAAACTGGGAAGAGCATGGCTTTGGAGCTACGTGGGTTAGATTTGGAGCTTGATTCTGCTGATTATTAACTGTGTGACCTTGGGAAGTTGACTTAAACTTTCTGGCCTCAGTTTTCTTATTAGAAAAATTGTAATACCCATATTATAAGATCATTGCAAACATTAAATGAATTAACATTTGTTAAGTGCTTAGAGAAGTGCATAGAGGGACTTCCCTGGTGGTCCAGTGGTTAAGACTCCACACTTCCACTGTAGGGGGTGCAGGTTCAATCCCTGGTTTTGGGGAACTAAGACTCTGCATGCTGTGTGGTGCAACCAAAAAAAAATGCATAGTAAGTCCTCTTAATATATATATATGTATAAATATATATATATATATATATATATATACAATGTATATGGTAAGATATATAAACAAGTAGTATACATAAAGTGTTTAGAACAGAACCTAGCACAGAGTGAGCCCTTCATGTATATTTATTATTACTAATATTTAAAATAAAAAATATTGAATCAAATACTTGGCTAAGGATTTTCTCTGGGAAAGTCTAAGAGGAGATAGGAAAATAAAAAACAAGCAAAAGAGTTTTTTTTTTTTTTTTTAATTGTAATTGGGGATAAGTGATTCATAGGTCAGCTCAGGTGGGTTTTACCTCCTGGTAAAATATGCCTGGACACATTGTCGTTACTTCCCTTTCTATTCAGGTGTGACCTGAGAAAAGAAACAGAGCACAAGGGAATGGAAAAGACAAACTAAGGTTTTTTCTTTAATTATCTCTATCACCCAGAGAATAGGTCACCTGTGACTGACACTGAACATGCCTGTCAAAGAGAAATAAGCAGCTCAGGGCAATTTCACACAGCCAAGCAAAGACAGAGTCCTTGAAATCTCATGAAAGACTGGTCCAGAATTTATCAGGATGATTTATTCATCAGAATCACCTGAGATACTCATTAGAAATACAGATTTCCAGGATCTCATGGTGGTAGAGGGAGAGGATAGTTCTGGAAATCTGAATTTCAAACAAGTTTTTTAGGGCGTTTTTCTGCCTGTTTACATTTGAGACCCCTCCATCTCCAATCCGGTAGTTCAGACTAACTGAAATAAATAACATTGCCACCTGGTGGCAGTAGATCCAAATTACAGGTTCAGAAGTCATTGCATGGTAGAATCAGAAGTAAAAAATTTCAAGTAACCACCGAACAGTCACAATTAAATGAGAGCAGTCACCTCTGCCCTCTGTGACTCCCACACATATTTTTGAGTTTTCTGGATTAGCTTATGTAGAGTTTATATAATTTGGACTCTTGAGGATACAGCCTCTTATTTTAATTCATTCCTTTTGTTAAAAATTGAATTTGAAAATAGACCTTATCTTTTTGATTCTAACTATACACTCTCATAACATGTAATCACTTTTTAGAATAAAAAAAAATGTCCAAACTTAAATTATATGACCTGTAGGAAGTTCTTGGGTCAGAGAACCTCAGGGAGGAGGAATTTTAACAGAGAAATGTCTGGAATAATTAGTTTTGCCCTTTGGGCTCTATGGTTATCCATTAAGGGGGGAATATACAAAAGGAGTTGGTATCCAGGAAGTTTTCTTTATCTATTTTCAGAGAATCTAGGCTGTATAAAAACGATTCTTTCCTAAACATTTGAATTGGAATAGACTTAGTTTGCTGAGCTCAAATTCTTTCTGGTTTACTTTTGTCATGAAAAGTGGACATATTTCTGCAAAATGGGAGCAGAAGTAAGTGCTGTGCTTTTAAATATAACTGGTATTTCATAATGGATCATGGTATCCAAGCTTGTTTTACTAGGAGTCAGTAAGAACCAAGCATGGTATAACATGACTTTAAATCGGGCACAATTCCACTCAGCCCCAGTGTGGCAACTCCACAACAAGACAGCTTGGCAATGTTCAAGATGATTTACAACCAAAGATTGTATGTTCTCCATGGAAAAAAAGACATGTTAACAAGGATAATGCTCATAAATGAAATACATGAAAATTACTACTACGTTATCCATAGCTATCCTATTATTTAGTGTTCTTACAGCCTCTGTAAAAAGACTTGCTCTGATGGATTTCTATAGCAATGCTTTAAAAATTTTAAAGTATTGAGATGAAATTCACATAACATAAAATAACCCATTTTTAAAGTGAACAATTCAGTGGTATTTAGGACATCACAATGTTTTGCAACTACCATCTCTAGTTCCAAATAATGTTCTTTACTCCAAAAAAACTCCATACCCATTAAACAGTTGGTATACCAATGCTTTTGAATGACATATGGAGAGAATTTCAAGAAGCTGTAGAAGTGTTTACATGGTTGCCAAAGCTTTTTTTAGTTTAGCTAAATCAGTTGGGAGGAGTTTATAATCAGAGGATTTAAAGAGCCTCACATGATGCAATCAGAACACTGGTTAAACCATGGAACACCGATGAAAAGAATTCAATTGTGTGTCAAGGATGGCCGCTGGCTTTGAAGATATGACACATTCCTTTGCAAATAGAAAAGCCAACAAAAATGTGGGCAGTGAGTGTGTGGGTTCCTTTATATGCATTTTATTAGCAATTATAGAATTATCTATGCAAATTTATCATAAGATGTCTAGGCAAGCATTGCATGCCCACCAGCTTAAGGTATAAAAGGCCCTGTGTAGGACGAGAACTTCATTCATTCTTGGGTAACTTGCTCTTTGCAATCTATCCAAATCCTTCTCAACTCCTGCCACCATGACTCATTATTTCTGCTGTGGAAGCTACTTCCCAGGTAATCCTTGCTATGGAACCGATTTCCACAGGACCTTCAGAGCCACACTCCTGAACTGCGTCATGCCCCTGGGCTCTCCCCTGAACTACGGTTATGGATGAAATGGCTACAGCTCCCTGGGCTACAGCTTTGGTGGTAGCAACATTAGCAACCTAGGCTATGGCTACGGTGGCAGCTTTTGCCGGCCATGGGGCTCTGGCTCTGGCTTTGGCTACAGCACTTACTGATGGACCATGGCTCCAGATGACTACAGGACTCTTCGATCATTACTCTGTGCACAGAACAACCTGAAAAACAAAGTCTGTCTTCCTGCTTCCAGATATGCTTGAAAGATACATCTTCCATCTTCTCGCTGACTTCTTGCTGAAATCCTGGTCTTTGATGATGCTGAACAAGTCATCCAGGCATAAAATGCTGAACTGATACTCATCTACAGCCAAAGCAAGATACATTTCTCTGATATACCTGAAGTTTTACTAGTGAAGCAGGCAATTTGTCTCTTATGGTCGCTCTGCCCATGTATCATTAAACTCTACATCAACATCAATGCATTACAATTAGGTGTGAGTAGGAAGGGGTTTTGCTGTTCGTCTCAATAAATCAAATTCATTTAGCACAAATATTTTTGTTCTGGTTGTTTATTTTATGATGCTTTTTTGTTTGTTTGGTTTTTTTTGTACTCATCAACCACTTTCAACATGTAATGGTGAACTTCAATCAAATCTTATTCTGATTTCAGACTGTACACCAAGATAGGGTGATGCCTAATAATTTTGTCCCTTTATGTTGAGCTTTCAATTGTTAAAAATTCCTTTAAAAAGTCCTAAATTTAATCCAAATACAGATGACCCTTGAACAATGCAGGGGTTAATCCATGTATAGTTTATGTTCAGCCCTCTGTATCTGAGATTCTCTCTGACTCTGTGGATTCAACCAACTGTGGATTGTGTAGTACTATAGTATTTACTATTAAAACATATCCACATATAAGTGGGCCTTTGAAGTTCAAACCCACTCTGTTCAAGAGTCAACTGTATAGTCTGTATACCACAGTTGTTAGTGTTTCTCTATGCTGATTATAAACAGGAACATTTCTTAGTTGTTGAATGTTAAAAAACATTTCTTTCCTCCTTTCATTAGTGACACAATTCCATCTTGTTTTTTCCCCTTTTCCTGCTGTTTATAGAACACAGTCTAGAGAGATTTGAACTCCATAAACTGTTGGAAAAAGTTCACTAAATGGACTGAGTTATGACACTCTGTTTTTAACACGTTCTAAGATTTGGTCAGTAAAGGGAAGCCGACAGCTAAAATCACGTAGTAGTTTTTTCCCTTTTTGATTGATGGGTTTTATTTTTCCTACCTTCTTCACCTCTGATTATATATATAGCTGTATTAAAAATGAAGCATTTATTCTTTGGAATGATAGTTGCCATCAAAAGCACTTGAAATGATACGTGGTCTGCACTTAGAAAATGCTTCTTATCTTCTTTCCTGAGAAACCTCTGCTCTGTTTGAATGAAAGCTCATGCATTCATGTATCAAGTATTTATTGCACCCCTGCCTGTGTCAGAGAAGATGCTCAATAACTGTTCATTGGTTTGTTAAATCTCTGCTTTATGGGTGCAAAATATTGTAGAGTCCAATATAAACTTCATTTATGTATGAAGTTATTGGGCTCTGGACACTGTGTTAAAACTTGAGGCACTGTAAAAACCTGCAGCAATCTCTGGCCTGAGACACTGACTATCTTCAAGAGATACTCATTCAACAGACACTCACCAAGTAGCTACAACACCAAGCATTGTCCTAAAATTTGGGGACAGAGAGATAAATAAAACACAATTCTGACCCTCAAGAGTTAAATATACTTTATTCAATATTTACAGGAAATTTAATAGTCTCCTATTTTATGTCAATTAACATGTTATAAATGATTATCCAAAGACTCATTTCCTTACAAGGACCCAAAATACGAGACAGCCTATAATAAGGTATACATGTATATATATATTTATATATATCCCTTGATTTGGGTTTATCCAACTTTCCTCATGATTAGATTCATGTTTAGCATTTTTTGGTAGAAATGCCATAGAAGTGATGCTGTATCCTTTTCATTGCATTGTATCAAGAGACACTTTATGTTGGTTCATGTAAATTTGGTTGGTGGTTACCTTGATCACTTGATGAAAATAGTGTCCTTCACGTTTCTTCACTGCAAATTTGCTATTTCTCCCTTTGTAATTAATAATTAATTTGTGTTGATACTTTGACACTATGTAAATATTCTATTCCTTATCAAACTTTCACCCACTATTTTAGGATCCATCATTCACAATTTTCTAATTTTCTAATTCCTTCTATATTTATTATTTGGCATTCTATGTAAGAAAGAAATTTCTCTTCTCCCCACTTATTTTTTGTGTGCTTATTTATTAGTATCAATATCTATATCAATATGGGCTTGAGGATTCTTATTTTACTCAATGTGTTACCATCCATTATTATTATTATTATTAATTTTGATGCTCAAATTGTCCCAGATTTGGAGAGAGGGGACATCTTCATGCTGGCTCCTTTGTCCTTCAGAAATGGCCCCCATTGCTGTTTGATCAATGCCTTCCTTTCTGGCTCAACAAGATATTCCAGGCTCATCTTGAACTTTTCTCCTTCAGTCATGGAAGTGCTAGATCCCTTAGGTGAAGACTGGTATTAAGAAAGTATGATACAGGTGTTAAGTGTACTTATTGCTATGGTATCATTGCTACATATGCTAATTTCTATCCTCTCATATGTTATAACAGTCATTGTTATGATTGTCAGTCATTCTTTCAGATTTAATAATGACACACTGACGAGCTGCACTGGAGCTCTGGGTATGGTGGAAAAGTTCATTGACAGGCAGAATTCACTTTAGGGTAAGAGAGGGGTGGCTGACGTTTAGGCTGGATGAAGTCCTCAAATGCGTAAAGATCTAAAGTTTAAGTGTATAAAGGTCTAAAGTTTTGCTCTAAAGTTCAAGTGACAACACAAGTTGCCCTAGTACCCCGCCCTGTTCTTCAACGAGATTTTCATTTAACCACCTTATCTCTGTTTCAACCCCAATCCTGGTATTTTTCTTAGTGTTCTGAGGCCCAATCCTCCCTGGGAAATTGAAGGGAAGATCAGCTTACTGTTGCTGTAGTGCCCTCCTCTCATAGCTTCTCCTTCTTTCTGTTTTCCCTTCATCTCCTTTCCATCATCCAGACCTTTAGTTAATCTCCCCTCAATTGATGTTGTCCCTACAATTCTCTCTGTCATTGTTGGCTTCCAGCCTTTGCTATAATTTAATGGGTTCTAGGGAAGGGGAAGGAAAAATATCTGTAATGAGGGACAAGCAAGGATTAAGTACAACAAAAACTTATCTCTTTTTCTCCTGTAGTAATTATGTAACAGATACAACAAAAGATAATTTTAATAAAACAATAACAGGTTTTTTGAGGCAGATTTCATTATCTACTATATTACTGAAGAGGAAACCAGTGTCGAAAAGTTTAATTTGTTTTAGGCTGCATCATTCATTTGTAAAGAAAATGTCAAGCTATAGCTAGCCAAGGATGATCTGACTCTAAATCCATCTCTCCACTCTATCATATATATGAGATATATATTTAATATATATTATATATTAATATATTACACAATATATAACAATCATATATATAATATAATAATATATACTTTATATATTAATATATATTTAATATATGTCATATATATATAATATCATATATATATTTTTGGCTGCATGGCATGTGGGATCTTAGTTCCCTGACCAGGGGTTGAAGCTGGGCCATGGCAGTGAAAGTGCTGAGTCCTAACCACTGGACTGCCAGGGAATTCCCCCTCCCTCCATACAACACTTTTAAAGCTATAGAGCTCTTTCCCAGAAGTACCCCTGTTTGATGCACTTTTTGTTTTTTTTTTTTGTGGACCATTTTTAAAGTCTTTATTGAATTTGTCACAATATTGCTTCTGCTCTATGATTTGGGTTTTTGACTGCAAGGCATGTGGGATCTTAGCACCCCAACCAGGGATTGAACCCGCACCCCCTACACTGGAAGGCGAAGTCCCAACCACTGGACCACCAGGGACGTCCCTAATGCACTTCTTATGCCATAAATAACTGTACCTAAATGTACATATTGATTTACAGTTTACAGAATACATCTATAGAATTTTATTTAATTCTGACAATTGTCTTGGGAAATAGGTATCATTAGGAATTTGACGGAGATTAAGTAATTTTCCCAAGTGGGCAAATATTTACCAACTGGGAAAGCTGAGCCTTAAGCCAAGGTATCAAGCTGAGGTCTTCTGATTCCTTCCAAGCACATTATTCTACCACTGATAACAGAGGCAAAACATTCATTATGTGCTTACTGATTTGACCCTAAATGAGGTTATGAAGGTCCTCCAGTATTTTCATAAGCTTGCCAAATAATCTTAATAATTATTAGGCTTCATTCTTTACCTTGGTACCAAGTCCTTAGGTTTTCCCATCTCATTATCTCTACAAAATGGTGGCAGATCTTCACTCCTAATTTCTGCCTCCATTCATACGCTTATCGTTTCTTGCCTGGATTAATACACCTGCTGCCTATCTGGTCTGCCAGGCAATCTCCAAACCATCTTCCATACCACAGATGAAATCATCTCTCGAAATGCCAATCTAATAACATGACTTTGTTTCACAAACTCTGGTTCTTTTGTGGTTACTTACTGATTTCAGGATAAAGATCAGTTAGTGGCTCATAAGAACACCGATTTCTCTAGTCTCATTTCCTACTTCATTATAACACGCTTCCCTTTCTCCTGCAATGGTTCTTTGTTGTCTTCTCCCCTCTTCTTCATCCAGTGAACTCCTACGGAGCTTTCAGAAGGCCTTCCTCTACCCCAGGGGTCCTCCCTTGTTCTGACTGAAAAGCTTCACCTCTGTTTACTTTAATATGGCAGTGCTCACACTACTCTCTGCCCACCAACCAAGACCACCTGGAACACATCGTAGTCAAACAAAGTTGGGCTTATGACTTACTGTGATGATGGAGATCATGCAAATGAGAAACTGTAGGATGTCTCAATAAGAGGGTTAGGAGGGGCTTGTTCTAGGATTTGGGCTTGAAGGAGTTGATTTTGGAGAGGATTAAAGGAGGCAGTGGTCTCTTCTGGATTGGATACCGTCTGTAAAAAATTTCCACAAAGTTAGTGGTTTAAAACAACACAAATTTACTCTTACAATTTTAGAGGTCAGAAGTTCAAAAGTCAAGGTATTGGTAGAGCTGTATTCATTGTGGAGGATTTCATTTCCTTGCCTTTTCCAGATTCAAGATGCTGCCCCAGTTCCTTGGTTTGTGTCTCCTTCCTTCACCTTCAAAGACAGTAGCATAGCATCTTCAAATCTCTCTCCCTGATCTGACTCTGACCCTCCTACCTTCCTCTTTCACTTTAAGGAGCCTTTTGATTACATTGGGCCCACCCAGATAATCCAGAATAATCTCTCTACCTCTAGGTTTGTGGATTAACAACCTCAAAGCCCTTTTGCCATGTAGTATAACATATTCACAGGCTCTGGAATTAGGATGGCGGCATCTTTGGGGGACCATTAGTCCACTTCCCAGAGGTAACATCAGGAAACAGACCTAATTCTATGATGGGTATTTTAACAACTTTTACTGAGGAAGTGGAATAAAGCTAAAACTGTCATTGGTAAAAAAGCAGTAGTCACTGAAGATGATGTTTAGTCATTTTTGTGGTTTGTATAGTGTTCTTGTTTTCATCAGTTCTCTGGTATGGCTACAGAGTGGTCTTGTTTTTGTCTCTCTCCATCATTGTCACAGAGTGACCTTGTCTGATTTGATGTTCTGAAGATTGTGTGTGGGAATCAGGGAACACTCTCGTTTACCATTAGTGTTTTCAGGGCTGCTGTTTATCTTTCTCACCATCATTAATTGGCAGGTCTGATTCCCTCACTGTAGCCTGTATGCTGTAAGGTTTTTGAGGACAAGCACCATGCTTTATTCAATGTTCTATCACCAGTGCTGTATCCCAGACACCTGATAAGTATTTGTTGAATTAATATAATTATTTAAAGCCATAGAGGAAAAAGCCTACTCCCTTGCTACTTAAAATATGGTCAGCAGACAAGAAATATGGGCATCACCTGGGAGCTTGTTCAAAATGCACAATCTCGGGTTTTCCTCTTCCAAATTATACTCTGCACATTGACAAGATCCTCAGTGATTTGTGTGCACATACAATTTGAGTACTGGCCCAAGTCCTGTTGATTCTTATCCCAAAATAAGTAGAGAAGGAGACATATCTCATTGTTGATGTTTAAAGTGTTGATGAAATGGTGTTAACATTTTCAGCAAAAAAGGAAAGTTAAAAAATTATTTTCCTATACTTTTGTTCAATTTTTTATTGCTATTTACAGAAAAACTAGTTTATGTTTTTTCATTTTTATTGAGAATAGAAAAAAAGCACTTAAAATTATAGCAGGAGAGCTTTCTATTAGATAAATGGAAATATTTCTTGCTTCTAAGGCCTGCCAGGCAGAGACCACTCAGAATGTTATATGACTCCTGAGTATGTTGAATATGGTTGTCTCTAAAAATACCCTGTTATTCCTCAGACACCAATTCCTTTTCAATTCCTTGACTTGCCTCTGAGGCTCCTGACATTATCTTTGACAATGATATTTGCATTACAGTATTCTGTTCCATTTTCTTCCCTTTCCAATCATCCTCCCCTTTTAATAATCTGCTTTATGCCTCATTATTTCCATTTTGAAGCTTCTATGTCCTACGCACTTGGTTGCAATGACAGAATTTTCAACACTTTCCTAATGAACAGCCTTAAATTTTAAGATAAAGAAATCTTTGGGACACAGGTCCTAATTTTTTAAATTTAAATTTATTTGTTTTTATATTTAGTTTTTGGTCAGCAAAGACTTTGAAGAAATGATGTTTTTAGTAGATTGAACTTGCCATCATTTTTTGTTTGGCTGCAATAGGAAACACTATTTTCAAGGTCATCAGAAGAACACGATCTCAGGCCTTCCAAAGGGTAGCTAACAAGCAAGTTGAAATGTCATGCTTCTACTCATCAGCAAGTCTGTCTTAGCACCGAGGTAGCACAACAGACCATAACTTCTCATACTTGATCCTTTTCACTAACTCAGCTTGCTGGTTGGTTCTGTGCTTTAATTTTATACACATTTCCAGTTTCTGGCTCTAACTCTCTCTTTGCGTCACAAGTAGTAGACCTCAGCTCCTCCATTTTGCATCAGCAGGAGTAGAGGGTAGATGCTAAAAAGGACCTTCAGATCCCACTAGTGACTAAAAGCTTGCAGAAAAAATGTACTTTCCTTGGAATTTCTTTTTCATATTGATTCTGAAACACATGTGAAATGTTTCTGACCAGAATCAGTGGGCCTATTATGCATCCAGGCATTGTTGTGGTGTCACATTATTTCTTAAGAAAACCACATGGGTTCTACATCAAATAGCAAGCTTCATTAATTAGGTGCTTGCTCTGATAATTAACTAAGTAGCCTCACAATGTGGCTTAGCTCCAAAAGTGCTGCGATAGCAAGGCAATGAAATTGTGTCTCAAGTTAGTCCCAAGTCTTGGTCAGCAAGTTCTGGTCCATGTCATGTGACATTTTTGGGGTATGTTGCATGGCAGTCATATTTAACTGCATGTGATCTTGACTTTAGACCAGCGTTTTTGACTTTGGCTCTGTTGACAGTTTGGGCTGGATAGCTTTTTGTTGCTGGGGGGAGGGGAGTGTTCGGTGTGTTGCAGAATGTTTGGCAACATCCCTGGCAAAGCAGCATCTCACCAGTCATGACAAGTGAAATTGTCTCTAGACATTGCCAAGTCCCCTGGGGAGCAAAGTTGCCCATGATAATAAGTTACATCAACTCTGCTTATTAATCCTGGCTAAGAAGGTGTCTCCTTTTTCTCCTTCACCATTTTACACTCATCCCATTTTAAGTCGTGTGTTTTGTTAAAGAGGACACCTTTTCAGATGGCTAAACATTGAACAGTACAAATTTCTCGAGGAGTGACCAAAGCACTTTATTTATTTATTTTTTGGTGTGCCACGTGGCTTGCGGGATCTTGGTTCCCCGACCAATTATTGAACCCAGGCTACGGCAGTGAAAGCACTGAGTCCTAACCACTGGACTGCCAGGGAATTCCTCCAAAGCATGTTATTGGAATCACTTGGGCTGCTTATTTAAAATGCAGATTCCTAGGCCCCAGCACAGATCCAGGCAATCAGAATCTACAGGAACAGAGCTCAGAAATATGCATATTAAACAAGTGTCCGAGGAGATTCTTGCACAGACTAAACTTTGAAACTACTGTGGTGGAATGTCTTGCAGAGGTTTCAACATTTCTCTTCTGCAATTCTGTCACTGCATTTTGTGTTTTAAAGTGATGGCAGCTGGGTGCTCATGAGTGTGTCTTAGCAGGGGTGTGTAACACAGTGAACAAAAGCACTCTATATAGCTGCATGCTTAATTGACAAAATCCAGTGGGAGAGGGTTGAATTGTAATCTTAGCTTATCAGTAATTTTGATGTTAGGATCATTCAATGGCTAAGGTGGTGAGTCCCAGGTTGTCAACTTACCTCCTGTTACAGTCAAAAGACTTGGGACCCAGGCAAGTGATTTGCATAAATTCTTACAGCAAGTGAGTGACCAAATTTGACTTGGAATATTCATTCATTCACTCATTTATTCAACTGATATTCATTGAAAACCTACATCATGCCCAGTAGTGATCTAGGCATTGAGGAATCAGGGCTGATTAAAGACGTCATTTTTGCTCTCCTTGAAACAAGCATGTTGCTGAGGCAGGTATTAATCACACAAATAAAGGTTAAAGGACTACAAGTAGGAGGGAGATGGTGGCCACTATGATAGTGTAGGTGGACTTTGGCTACTCAGGGACCACAGAAAGGCCTCCCAAGGGAAGTGATTGAACTAATATCTGAAGATTGATGGGAGCTGAGGAGGACAGAAGAGGGAAGATAATTCCATGTAGAACAAACAGAAAGTGGCAAGACACATGATATATTTGAAGATCTAAGATAGTCAATGATGTCTAATCAGAGTGAGTTGAGGGCTTTTAGGTCAGATTAAAGATTAAAAAAAAATCTAAAAAGCAATGGGATGCTACTGAATTTTTTAAAAATTATCATTATTTTTTGGCTGTGTTGGGTCTTTGTTGCTGTGCGCAGGCTTTTCTCTATTTGCTGAGAGTGGGGGCTACTCTTTTTTGTGGTGTGTGGGCTTCTCATTGTGGTGGCTTCTCATTGCTGAACAAGGGCTCCAGGCACGTGAGCTTCAGTAGTTGCGGCACTCGGGCTCAGTATTGTGGCACACAGGCCCTAGAGCGTGGGGACTTCAGTAGTTGCAGCACATGTGCTCAGTAGTTGTGGCTCACAGGCTTGGTTGCTCCACAGCATATGGGATCTTCCTAGACCAGGGGTTAAACCCTTGTTCCCTGCATTGGCAGGTGGATTCTTAACCACTGCACCACCAGGGAAGTCCTGAAATATTTTTAATGTTTGTTTGTGTGTGTGTGTGTGTTTGTATTGTAACCAGATCTACATTTTGTAAACACTTTGGCAACGGGAAGCAGTGTGTAAGGAGGGAAACTGTCAACTTGATTAGTTTTGCAGTCACCATAGCAGTGTAGGTACATAAGCTGGTAGCTTGAAGTAGGTAGTGTGCCAGGCTGAATAAGCTGCCCCCAGAGTTGTCCACTCTGAATTTCTGCAACCCATGAAAATGTTACCTTACATGGTAAACGGGGCTTGGCAGAAATGATTAAGTTAAAGATCTTCATATGGGGAGATTATTTTGGATTATCCAGGTGGGCCCAATGTAATCACAGGGGTCCTTATAAGAGGGTGGCAGGAGGGTCAGAGTCAGTAGTAGGAGATGGGATGATAGAAGTGAGAGATTGGAGTGATGAAAGGAAGTGGTCACAGGCCAAAGAATGCAGGCCACCTATAGAAGCTGAAAAAGGCCAGAAAACAGATTCTCCCCTCAGAGCTTTCAGAAGGAACTGGCTATGCCAACACCTTAATTTCAGACTTCCGGCTCTTGGAATTTGTGATAATAAATTTGTGTCTTTTTTAGTCACCAAGTTTGTGGTAATTTGTAGCATTAGGAAACAATAAGAAATAGAGTAGTGAAGTGGACATTGATAGAAATTAATGGATCCAAGAGAGTGTTAGAAGGTAAAAGTGACAGCACTTTGTGACAGACTGGATTTGCAAATGCAGGGGAGGGGGGTGTCAAGGGTGACTCCTAGGTGTCGAGATTCTTATTATTCAGATGGTATCACCTCACTGCTGGGTGTAAATCTTAATTTCATATCAAAAACCAGATGCAACTTCTGAATATGAGGCCCTAGACAACAATAATTAAATTTTGTACGCAAGTTAGTAAATTGCCTGAAAGGAAGTCATATTTTGAGGGTCTCAGTGTCTGATTACCAGATAATAGTAACCCAAAGGCGTTAGGAGGATTTTAAATCAAGGGTCTAAGCAAGCAACCTCCTTGGGATAACTTTACATTCTGGAAGCATGAAAATTTTCTTTATTTTCTTCTTGCAGCAATGATTAGATGTTGTCTCTACTGGCTATTGTATTATCTCTAATTGTCCCAAATACCTTACAGAGCCTTCCAATGGGAGGACCTCAGCACTGAATTACAGGTGTGCCAGAGTGTTGCGGCTCTTAGTCCTCCAGCTGATCTGGACAGGACCTGGGGTGCCAGAGCTCCCAGGATGGCTATCTCTTCCCAGTGAGTCTTGTCAGATTATCCCACTGTACCCTAAAGATGTGTAATGATGTACTTTGATGCCGTAATGGGAGAATGATTGAGAAGCACTGCCCTTTGGTATTCCTTCTCCCAGTGTCTTCCACGGATGTCTTGCTTCAGAATTCCTGGTAGGGATATGATCCTGATAGATGGTTGTTAACCCACTTGTTAAATCTACCTCCCTAACAATTCTTAATTTCATCCCCTTGCTAATACTGCCACCTAGTTAGTGAAGTAGCTTTTGTGTAACTGATTATCAATCCAGTGACTACTCTTCCTCCTTCTTCTAGGTTGCCAGAGCCTGCTTCACATGATCCGGGCAGAAAGTGCCCAATACAACTTTTCTAGCTTCCCTTGTCATTCGACCCTGGGATATGATTCAATTCTGGACAATGGGACATAAAAGGAATCCATTGGAAGACAAATAGGAAATGAATTCCTGCTCATTGCACAATGAAAAGGAGCTTTGAGAGAAGTCCTTTTTTTTTTTTTTTTTAACTCCTTTATTTTTAGATGTTGACGTGAACGAATCTGAAGCATTGACCTGCTGCAGTGATTTTGCAGCCATGAGAAGACAGAGAATCACACCTCTGAACCCTGACGTTGTCAAGCCCTGGAGCAACCTGGAATTGCTTACGCTCTCATTTTCCATTATTTGTGAAAAATAAACTCTTTTCATTTAGCAACTTTCAGCTGGTTTTGTTTTTTGTTTTTCTTGTTTTTTTGGTTACTTGTAGCCAAAATAATGCCTAAAGGATACAATTTTAAACCTGGTCTTCATACCTCCAGGGTTTCCCAATTCTAATTCATCTTCCACACTGTCAGAGTAGTGATCTCTCTAAAATGCAGAACTGATTATGCCAACCCTAGCTTAGTGTACGAGTGACTCTCTTTTCCTCCACAAAACACACAGTCTCATATGTCCCCTGACTGTCTCTCCAGCTCCAACTTCCATTAATTCTTCTGTCACATGCAAGGCTACGGCCCCACTGAATGATCAATGTCTCTTGGAAGGCATTGTACTATTTAACACCGTTAAGACTTTGCTTCAAACACTTCTTTCTAGAATATCCTCTAAATCCACTATCTTCCTAACTGATGTCCATTTTCAAGACCCAGTTCAAATATCTATCCCTTTCATAATGAAGCTTTCCATGGACATTACCCCTTACATCACGTAGAATTGTCCACTCTCTGTTTCACCCACTGAAGTCTACAAGAGGGCAGTGTGGACTTCCAGGGTAGAACATAAAGTATTGCATGTTCATTTATTTATCATTTTCCATTTAATTACCCTTTCTAATTTGTCTTTAGATTTCTAGCACCTAACAACATGCCTGGAATATAGGAGATGCTCAATAAATATTTGTAGGAATAAATGAAAAGAATGAAATATAATTTTTATATTATAGAGTAACACTGATGTATATTCTAAAATTCATTTAAAACATTCCCTTGTAATTTTTCTCTCATTTTTAATGAATTATAATATCTTGAAGCTGGAAACTTTATATCTGAAACTGATAAGACGAGAACTGTTTTATTGTGCACACTGGAATTGACTCTATTTCTATGATCTGTACACAATACATTCTTGCTCCTTTGTAGAAAATCAAAGAGCAAGGTTTTTCCCTATCTTTATTCATGTCACATTTTATTTGAAATCAAAGAAATGTGAAAGAAGAAATCAGATTATTTATTAAATAACATCTTAACATTGTTATTAAAAGATAAAGGGTCATGAACTTTATCTAAACCAATAAATACCCAGCAATGATTTGTTCAATACCATGTCATTTCATATATAAGAATATAATATTTTTCTGTTTTTCAAACCTCCATGTCAAATGACCCTAGTTTTTGAGAAACTCACAAAAGTAAGACATTTTAACTGAAATTGGTTTAGCCCGCTGCTGCTTTCCACCTGGGGTTCCCTACACTCACACTTCCCCTCAAGTTGGAAGGCATTAGAGAGACCACGGACCCTTCTGGGATCTAGCTAAGGAGAAGTTGAATTTGGATATGGGAGATAGATTTATGTGGTTTGCAGTTACTTCTGTGTCTAATTAGGCTAGCTATAGCCATCCATGTATGGTGATGGCTTCCAGGAATTCTCTCCCATTTACTCTTCCAATTCACCCAGAATTTGTGACATGAATGTACAGGACCAGAAGTCACATCTCAGTATGTATTAGCCCCATGGCATCCAGCGTAGAATGAGTAGTGGAGGAAAAAATTTGAAATGGTGGAGCCCAAAGCTCGTCTATGGAAAAAATATTATAGAAGCGTGTCAGGCAGTTATGTAGTAAAAACATTTTTTCAAAATTTTATAATATTTGTGACTTTTATTAGTGTTTAAATTTGTGATTTATCAATTTAACAAATGTTTATTTTTGTACTGAATTTTATATTTTTATGTTTACTGTTTTTCATCAAGAGGCTTCGCAACATTGCATAAACTTCAGGCTCTACAAAACCTGGATCATCCCTAGATAAACCTACATTACAATAAAGCTTTCATAGACCCAATGTAAGGTTAAGCTAGCTACCGATTTTGTTTTTAAATAACTTGATAAATCATGTATTTCCCTAAAATTTTCTTGTGTTATGATTTTCTGCAGAATTTCTAGAGAAAATTCTGAATGCTCTTTGTAAATACGGCTTAAGTTTTTAACAAGACAACATATTTTAATTTTTATTCACCATTACTACTCAGATACAGAGTTGGGTATTGTGCCCTGCAGGGCAAAGCTAGCATATTGTCAGACTGGGTAGGCAAGTGAGGGGGGACCTTATTTAAACAGAGCATCATAACTGAATTTTAACATTAACTCAATCTTTTTTTCTTTCCATTGTACAATGATATTTTTGTTCAATTTTTCTTTTTTTCCAAATATTACCAGTTTTGTTCTTTATGGAGCAGGGCAATGTGATGACGGCAGAAATAAGACATAAATTATTCTATGATTTTTAGAGAAGGATCTGCTGTTGAATGCCTTTATATTTTGTGAGTGAAGCTAATTGTAATTCCCTGGCCTTATTTAGCTATAAGTCACATGAAGTGTTTGAATTTTAAATGCTGAATCACCCTAGGTGGTCATACAGCTTTGTTCGTGATCAAGGATGGTGCAAGAGCACGGTGTATTTTCAAAAATACCTCTGTTAAAATTAACCAATTAGTGGTTGAAACACTGTCACAGTTTTGCATTTTTCCAAGTGTCCCACCTTGTCCTTGGAGTCAGCCTGTGACCTCTATATGCCTCCAGAAATTTAGGTCTTAGCTGCTAGCAACAGGAAGGAAATTTATGTCTGAGATCTAAAGTAAAATTTTGGGGGCTAGTATGTAATATGTATCTGTTCTGTGCCTTTCTAAGAATGATTCCTTGCAGTTCTGTGCCTTTTTATTTCCGTGCCATATGTCCTCTTTTGCTGTATTTTCTGTAAGTTTTCTCTTAAGTGCCATTCCGAGGAATATCAATGCAGGTATCTGAGAATAATTTTTTAAGTCTTGCATGACCCAAGATGGGTTTGATCAATCTTATTCCTCCTTTAATTCATATTTGAGGACTAAATTTCTATTTAGAGAGAGGAATGATTTTCTTTCCCAATCCTGGGGTGCATGATCATTCTAAAAGTGAAATAACTTTGATTTAATATTGTCACCTGGCTCTTTACAAGATCATCACATTTGTTAGATAATCTGGTTTTACTAGATCTAATGGAAGAAAATAGTGTACATTTTAAGGTAAAATTTCCCATTAATATTTCTGTTTTTATCCTGTTATTATTTTCAACATTTACTTTGAAAAGCATAGTAGGCCAACAGATGATATTTGACAATTTATTTCTAGGATCAATCCACAAGCTCTGTTTTTTTTTTTTATAATTACAAGATTATTAGTTCAGGCAGTGGTTTAGAAATGTGATGTTAAATATAGTTCAGGCAGGTACTATAATTAAAATTAAAATTATATCCAGTTTTGTAAACAGGGTAGCTATAGATAGAGGGGAAAAAAGGAGTCTTTCCAATAAACTCTTTGGCATTCGTCTTGCATACTGCAAAAAAATTCTTTAATCAGGTGAATACTAAGAAATATCTCCATTTTTTTTTTTTTTTTAAATTTTATTTATTTATTTTTGGCTGTGTTGGGTCTTCGTTTCTGTGCGAGGGCTTTCTCTAGTTGCGGTGAGCGGGGGCCACTCTTCATTGCCGTGCACTGGCCTCTCACTATCGCGGCCTCTCTTGTTGTGGAGCACAGGCTCAGTAGGTGTGGCTCACGGGCCCAGTTGCTCCGCGGCACGTGGGATCTTCCCGGTCCAGGGCTCGAACCCGTGTCCCCTGCATTGGCAGGCAGATTCTCAACCACTGCGCCACCAGGGAAGCCCAAGAAATATCTCCATTTTGAGGCTGTCTTACTATGTATTTGTTATTTCATTTATTAATTTATTCAACACATATTTTTTGAATTCCAACTGTGTGGTATGGACGTTCAAAGAGCAAGAGGACTGAATAACAGTTAACAACGTCAGAAAATTTCTTGGTATTGTAACGCCTGCTCACAGAGGCTCGTATCTAGGACCTACAAGACCCAGTGCTTTGAAGTCTCTGCAACGTGTATTTTAATGAAGAGACACAATTTATTTGAAGGAATCCTGTCCCTGTGTTCTATCACATGAGAAATTTCTTAAGCAAGTGTAAAGATATCTTAAGCAAGCAAAACAAACGAATGAGCTATTCGTGAAGCAAACTGGTGTCAATGAAAATGACGCCTTGTGTTTTCCGCCACACCCCATAGCCAGGGTATATAAAGGAGAATGGAGAGTAGGGAATCCATCACACTGAGGAAACGCATTCCACTGCTATCTAAGCCCCCAACTCCAGACACCATGTACTATAACAACTTCTCCAACACTGTCTTCCCAGGATGCTACTGGGGCAGCTACAACTACCCCCTGGGGTATAGTGATGGTTGTGGCTATGGCAGCACCCACTCCCCAGTGGGCTATGGTTTTGGCTATGGCTACAATGGCTGTGGGGTTTTCGACTACAGAAGATTCTGGCCATTTGCTCTCTATTGATTTGCTGAAATACCCGAGGCATGGAATCTTCTCTCCCAAGGCTGAGAGGCATAATTCCAGGTCCTCATGTGCTCATCAACCTCCTAGTCGCTGCTTTTCAGACCTAGCACCAGAGTCTCAAGGGAAGAAAATGAAAAATCACTTGATGCCTCCAGCTGCCTTCCTGGATGATGTTTGTGGGGACATTTGCAGAAACTTGACACCCAAACATGTATTACTTTTGAATTTTTCACCATGCTCATGACGTTTGTCATCATCAAGTTGTGGATGTGTCTGTCAAATTCTCAATAAACTTGTGTCAACCATCATAATATTCTCACCTGAGTGGAGTTTCCTTTTTTGGTGGGTGCATATTTTTTGGTACATTGAGTGGGGAGGGAAGTGGATTTATTTTTCTCATGTGCGTGTTAGAAGCAGTGAGAAAGCAAATAATCCTTGATCTTTTGTGATAAGCAGGCAAGAGGGGTTTGCTTATGATTAAAAAAAATCCTATCTTAACCTTCCTTTAACTCTGTGACATCCACCTCCAATTCTGGTGCCAATGGTACACCATTCATTGCTTGGTGTACCATCTCACCACTCCTGCTCCTCTTCAAGAGAACAGAACATTGATGGCCTATTTCACTTATTTCTATATTAGTGCAAATGAAACCCACTATGTTCCCTCTCCCAGGGACTAAGGATTGTAGAATAAAATGTTATGTCCCCTATTTAAGGATTCTGGGGCATCTAGAATAGCTATAGACGTATTTTAGGAGTCTGAGAGTCTTTTAGGGGAAGGATAAATCCCTTATCTCAAACCACCTACGGTATCTACTTTACAGCTTAGAAGCGCCAGTTTAGAAACAACAATGGAAAGCTTCTTAATCTTTGTAGAATCAATACCAGGTAGTGAATTTTACTCTTAAAAGAGCCCCTTTTCATAGACCTGAAGATATATCCGCCTTTCTCTGTGTTCTTTTAGAGAGGAGAGTAGTATTCTTTTTATAAGCCAAGTCAATAATGTCTCAATCCTTTTGTTGAAAACATTTTAGGTAGAGTACAAATATTCTTGGTGACAGCAGGATTTGGCTAAACTCTGCTCTTCTATTGAGTGTCTGCATGTGGCATGTTGCATATTTTTCGCCTTAGTTATAAATGTAAAGGCTATTTGGAGAGATCATTTTAGAAAACAATATTTTCTGCACCGTATTTCATCCAACAAATATCTGTTTAAAAAAAATTCAAAAGACATCTTGTTTAAGAATTGACTTAGTAGATTCTTTTTCAGTAGACTATCGTTATAACCAGTAAAATGTCCAGTTTGAAACTTTCTAGCAGTCGTAGGTTGATGCATGCTGAGAACTGTAACTTAACCAAACATGCAGGTTAGAATAGCATAAGAAAAGAAAAGGGTTTTTTTTCAGGAATTAGAGGGTCAGATTGAGGTTAGAAACTGTCTGACTGTTCTAGAATGATGACTGAGTTATAAAAAATTTGTGCTTGAAGAGACCACAGAGAACATCTAATTCAGTGTTTCTGAAGTTGCAGTATGCAGGAACATCACCTGGGCAGCTGGCTTAAAATGTAAATTCTTGTGCCTCACGCCCAGGAATTCTGACTTGGTATATCCGAGGTATGATCCAGAAATAAAATTTTTTTTCCCAGCTTAATTGAGGTATAATTGACAAATAAAAATTTTATATATTTAAGGTGTACAACAGGATGTTTGATATGTACATACATTGTGAAATGATTACCACAATCAATTGAATTAACATATCATTCACCTCAGATAATTACCGATTTTTTTTTCAGGTATATGATGTTGATATCACTAATCTTCAGGGAAATAGAACAAAACCATAATGAGTTATCATTCCTGTTGGAATGGCTTTCATCAAAAAGATAAGAGATAGTAAGGGTTGTTATCTCTTATAGGATGTTGGAGAAAAGGGAACCCTTATGCACTGTTGATGGGAACGTAATTGATTCAGCCACTATGGAAAACAATATGGAGGTTTCCCAAAAATTAAAAATAGATTTACCAAATGATTCAGCAATCTCTCTTCTGGGTGTACACCAAATGGAAATGAAGTCATTATCTTGAAGAGATATCCACATTCCCATGTTCATTGAAATATTATTCATAGTGGCTAAGAAATGGAAACCACCTAAGTGTCCATGGAGGGATGAATGGATAAAGAAAGTGTGGTATAAATACAATAGAAAATTGTATTTATTGTTTTGTATTGTATTCAGCCTTAAAAAAGAAAGAAATCTTGTCATTGGAAACAACATGGATGAACCAGAAATCTAAAGTTTTTAGAATTACCCCAGGGATTCTACATCAGGTGGTCTGACCCCCATGCGTTAAGAAGCACTGCTTCAGGCTATTACACACACACACATGCACGTGCACACACACACACTTTTTATTTATTTATTTATGCTCAGGTAACTGAATCTTGATAAAGGAAAATCATCTACATCTCAACAGGATAAGGGCAGAAGAAGGAGTCCTTTATATCCCCAAGGACATACAAGAAGTACACTGAAGTACAATGTCTGTGCTTGGCACCCTTCAAGCACAGACATGGTACTGGGACTGAAGTTTCTGATGACATGCTCTGCTTAGAAGAAAAAAAATGTATTTTTGGTTGATTTGATAAATTAATACTTTCCTAGGTAATAAGAAAATGTTCTACATTACTTTATGTCAGGTATTTTTAACTGTAATTCACTCCTATTACATATGTTTTTAAAAAAATGCTTGTACTCAGATCCCACCCTTGGAAATTCTCACAGGAAGATCTTCTATGCGTTCTGGAAGTTTGTATTTAAAAAGTTCTCTATAAGTAATTTACCTTTGGGCTACCAATTTGGGACAATTACAAGGTCCTTATTCATTGCTTTTTATTTCCCATCCTTTTCAGCCTCCTCCACTTATCTTGAATCTAGGAATGAAGAGGTTTCATCTATATTTATACAGGATTCATAAAAATGAGTACAGAATAAATACCATTTTACAGATAAAGTGAAAAGAAAGAGTAGGAAGAACATTTGATGTTGCATTCAGGCTCAGCTGTGGTCTGTAGGGAGTATGGCTAGCTATTTGTTTCTAATTGTACATGAGTTTTGGTATTGAGCTGGGCCAGTTAAGTGTTCTGCACATAGTAGAAACTCAATAAATATGGCTGGGTTATCTGACAAATTTCCCCAACAAACATGAAAAAGATATCAAACATCCATTTGCTAACATCTCATAACTATTCTTTAATTCATAGCCTTTTGCAGGTTGGAAGCCTGATGTCTGCGCATTTTATAAGTTGGATTCATTGCAGAAGGTCACACATGAAGAAAAGTGTTGTTTTTATTTCCGAATTTCCCATTAATTGCTTACTTCTCCGAATTACCTGAAAAACTAATCTACGTATATTTAAGATTTCCATGCTGAATAAAGCCTGTAGCTGAGAAAGATGACTTGAATACTTAAAGACATCTTTTTTTTTTTAAATTTATTTTTATATTTATTTTTGGCTGTGTTGGGTCTTTGTTTCTGTGCGAGGGCTTTCTCTAGTTGCAGCAAGTGGGGGCCACTCTTAATCGCGATGCGCAGGCCTCTCACTATCGCGGCCTCTTGTTGCGGAGCACAGGCTCCAGACGCGCAGGCTCAGTAGTTGTGGCTCACGGGCCCAGTTGCTCAGTGGCATGTGGGATCTTCCTGGACCAGGGCTCGAACCCGTGTCCCCTGCATTGGCAGGCAGATTCTCAACCACTGCGCCACCAGGGAAGCCCACTTAAAGACATCTTATCTACAGAAGAACGTTTGAGAGAAAAAGAGAGAGAGAAAAAAAAAATTTCCTCCTATATTTTAGGATGTTTCAGAGTAATTCTTCCTGGAAGAAAGGCATGGCTAGAGAATATTCTGGAGTACTTTCTTGAATTATGAGTCTGTGACTAACTGTTGCACTTAGAATCATACTGCATAACCCTTGCTTGAATCCAGAGTGTAGTGTTATTTCTACTCTGCTTACTATTTTCCTAATGACTTATTTCCATAACCAACTTGACTCCACAAAGGAGGGGTTTCGAATGCTGCAAGTTCCTTTAGAAATTTGTTTTTCACATTTTCACGTTCTATGTATCAATTATGTACTCATGTCCCTCACGAACGTCTACCACCTGGATTCCAGATTTCTGTCCTTTTACCTAAACCCTCTACTCGAATTGTTAGGTTTCCCAATTCCTTGATTACTCAGAAGTAGTGATTCATTAGTCATAGCTGAATATATGAATGCTGATTTGTATTTACCCATGTGGTTCACAGGAGTGGTTTAGAGTCCCAAAGAGTTTCCAAGACTAACTTTGATAGTAAATCTATTAGTGATACCCTGTTAAACATTTCCCAAGTTTTCTCTTAAGGCTATTTTGAAGGCATCTAATATCTGCCTTCTGTCACAAGTTGATGGAGGAATGTTCTCCAAGTGTGACTCTTTTTGTGACTAGAGTATTTGATTACACTAACCAATAAAGTTGTTGGCCATAAAATTACTACAGTGGAGAATGCGAAGATGGCAGAGTCATAGCGAGCTTGGTACTGGTAGGAAATTTTACAGCATATTTACATTGTTCTTGCAAATAAGAAATGACCAAATGATTTTCCCTCCCTCCCTCATATTTTTTCCTTTGTCTGCATTTTCTTCTCTTTCGCTTCTATATCTTTGTCCTCAAGTTTTTACTTCTTAGAGGACCACAAGATTCACCTCTATTCCCATAGATCATATGAAGGCAGGGTCAATTTCTAATTAGATTTATGAGCAGTCTCTCAGCAAGAAGAGATCAAGAGAAGCCCCTTCCCAGCACAGAGAAATCTCACAGTTGCAAAAAGTCATCATTTTCAAAGATTCACACTGGCTTTGCCTTGTAGACTCAAAAAAAAGCTTTCAGCTACAATGGATACCTAAGGAAGATTACCAAGTACCTTACAAGTCAGAGTTCTTCTTCACCTACTGAAGATACTAAATAAACATAAACATAAAACACTGAAGAATCAATGGATGACACTGGCATTTGATAAAATTATTCAAAGTGAATCTTTTTCTTATCCAAAGAAGGTTTTACTTGCTCTTTTGCCCCAAACTTCAGACACAGGAAGCGAAGCTGAAACTGGAAATGCTTCATACTTACATGGCTCTGATTTTTGATTTCCCATAATTTTCCTTCAGCCAAAGGAGCCATCCCAAATGTGATAGCTGCTGCCCAGTGGATATGTTCAACCCATGGCTTTATGGTGGCAAATGTGTAAATAAATTTTTCTTAAAACCAACCAACCAACCAACCAAACAACCAAACAACTGCCCATCCAACTACCCACCCAACCTTGTGTACATCCTAGAATAGCATAATAACTTTGGAGCTAAATATTTGGTAAGCATGTTTTCATCCCATTGCTCTCTTATGACACTGAAATCCTCTGAACTGGGTTTATTTGAGATTTTAGGTGAGGTCATCACCTTGAACATATTCTAGTATAATTTTTCAGTCATTTCAATGATAAAAATAATTAGGTAAAAGAACTAATATTTTATATATTCCTGGGCTTGTAGTACACTACTCTTCTTCACAACTCCATGAGTTTGGTTTTATTCAAGGTTCTGTTATCCTCATTTTACACAAGAGGAAACTGGAATTCAGAAAGTTCAATGATGTGTTCATGGTCTCAAAGCTGGAGAGTGGCAGAACTGGATTTGTAATCTGGGTGTGTTTGATGCTGAAGCCTTGCTATCTATCTCCCACTAACCAGAGTCAACTCGAATTGCATTCTATAGATCTGTGTGCTCCATGAAGGGCTATTATCTAACTTGATCACCACTGTGTCCCCAAAATAAAGCACAGCATTGGGCTCATATTAAGCCCTGGATAAATGTCACATGAATGAAAAGACAAGATGTTATTTTCAAATTAAAATAAAGAATCCTTAATCATGGCAATGAGATCCTTTGAAAATCTTTTGTTCAAATCTGAAAACAGCACTATTTGCTTTGTTTGTTTTTTTGACACTCAAGAGATATTTATGAATGTGTTGATTATGAGCCCAGAAACAATTTCCTGAGATGGAGGAGTGGGCTGCGGATGCCGTTTGGTTAGGATCTACTGATAGGATGAAGCAATGACATCATTCAGCAATTTCACGTCCCCCAGCTCTCTCAGTGTCATTCATTCAACTGTGTCTCTTAGAATTTTAGAGATATCAATTATAGAGTATTTTTCAGTACCATTCATCATAAATGTCAAAAATGATTTGATGTTCTGCCTTAAAGGAAGAGATGAGTAATCTATGTAAAATTGCACAGTCCAGAGGTAGAAGGCCAGTGAAGAAGGAAGTAAAGGGAAGGGAAAGAGACTTGCTCATCTGACAAAGATTTCCTCCTTGATCAAACTCTAATCAGCCTCCACTGAACCCTCTTCTCAACTAGGCTCTGACTTTTGGTTTCCCGTGTTTGTCTCTGCATTGTCCAATTTTAGCAAGAAACCTGCTAATTCAGTTAAACAAGAACCCCTCTACCACCACACCCCCCCGCACCAACCTCGATGTCTGATCACCTTCAATACCTGATCTGGTTCCTCATCTTCCACCACCTCCCAGTCTGATCTCTCTGGACTGCCTTCAGCAAGAATCCTGTTAGGTTGGTTTAACCTGAAACCAACCCCCTCTCCCCTTAACCTTGATATTTCTTCTTAGTAATTTTCCATCCACTGATTCCCCCCTGCTCCTTGGCTAAAAATTCCCACTTTTCCTTGTATTCAAAGTTGAGCCCAATCTCTCTACACTATTACAAAACCCGTACTACTACATTGTAGTAGCTCCCCTTGAATAAAGTTGGCCTTACCATCTTTAACAAGTGTCATGAATAATTTTTAAAACACATCTCAGTTCTCAGTTTTCCTTGTCTATTTTTTCAAATTTTGTTTTCATAATTTAAAATATCAAGAGAAACTTTCCTTTGTTATCTGAGTGCTATGCTACACACTCCTTGGTCCTAACATCAATCTTAAAGTTTAATTCATCTTTACAATTTTATAGCTACACAAACTCCTACTATAATCTCTGCTCCACTAGGTCCACACAACATTTTATAATTATGGGATTTAGCTGCATATATTTATGTTGATTGTAGGCTTGTTTGTTTTGCTTTTGCTTCCAGTTTGAAAGGTTTGCTAGATCTATGAGCTCTTTGAAATCTATATCTCAAATCCTGGTGTAGAGCTTTATGAAGCATGAGGACATTCAGTAAATTCCTGTGGACTAAAAACATGGTTTGGTGTTGCAACCAGCACAGTTTTTGTTGTTGGGAAGTCTGATAATTGGAGGATTGAATTTGGAGTCCAGTTTAATCCCAGACTTTGAAGACATGGCAGTAACTTCTCATTTACAGAGACAAAACCCATAAAGAAGAATTCTTGAGAAGTTAATCAAGCTCAAACTTCTTTCAAGAATAATGAGGATCTCTTCTTTTTTCAATGAGATCTAAGAGTTTAATAAGAATTTTAATTCCCTTGATTTAAAGAATGAAGGAGGTACATTTCTTCATCACAGCTATATGAGTCACTTAGGAAGAAGGATCCCATTACGTGATGGCTGTAGCCATCAAACTTGCTGACTGATCAAATCTTTGTCTCCTGGACAATGTATTATGACTTCTTCCCTGACAACTTCAACCCCAATGGCTACTGGGGAAATTACGGGTATTCCCTGGGCCACTGTACTGACTGTGGATATGGTAACATCCTCGTACTTGTGGGCTGTGGCCTGAACTATGGCTGTAGAAGTTACCAACCCCTTAGCTATAAAAGATATTAGGCAACAAGAGCCTATTGATTAATCTGCATATCTGAGACCTTGGCACTTCTGGGACATTTTGCTCTTTTGTTTCCTGTCTGATTCCACCTTTCTTTGAGCCCCAAGATGATGCTTGACCAAATCCAGCTTCTTTATACACTGGATCAGTTTCACTTCAAGATGTATCATGTTTAGATGATAATTCTTTGAATTTTTCCACAAGTTCATCATTTAGGCTGTGATTCTTATTTGAAATATGTTCTGCTCTAATACATTTGACAGTGGTTTTCCATCTTGAGGGCACTTCTGTTTTCGCCTCAAAAATTTATCTGAGTTGACAAAGAACCTGTGGTCTGAATATCTGTTTTTTGGTTTAAATATGTTTATGGTGGTCATATTTTCAGTTACATTGTACAATAAAAATAACATTTTAAATCCAATAAAATGAAGATTGATTTTTATAGATTACCAAATGATGTTAGCTCTAATATCTGGGCTAACTCAAATGGGATTGATGATGTCCAGGTTAATTTGATTTGATTATTAATATGCAAAGTCCAGTAATGAAGTCAAACCAATTTACTTTGGATCCTAAATAATACAGAATGACTGTTTATGTTGAAGTATACATTACGTTTACTGAAGTATACATTATGTTGAACATACATTTCTCTATCCTACTATATTCTCTTTAATTTTATCTCCTGTCTAGAACCATGTTTCTCAATGTGTGGTTTCTGGACCAGCAACATCAGCATCAACTAGGAACATTTTAAAACGGCAAATTCTCAAGCCTTTTATCTCCTCCCCTCAAGACCTACAGAGTCAGCAGTATGTGTTTTAACAAGTCATCTAGGAGATTCTGATGGATGCTACATCTGTGAAATACTGCTATAGAACATTTAGTGTATTTATTCATCAAATTAATATAGAATAGTTTTAGTTAACTGTTTGTAAGATTAATTAGATTTGGAATGACAAAAGAAAACAATGATTTTAACATACATTTATACTGTACCTTATGATTTCACTGTATATTCATCTACATTATCTTATTAGAGCTTCACAAAACCTCACAAATTAGGAAAAGTAGTTGCCTCTTCTTTACAACTTTGCAACTGAGGCAGAGAATGTGGTGTTATTATCAAAGGTCAGGCAAACAATATATAAATTCAGACCAGAATTTATATTTTCTACTATTGTGGTCCTTTCATTATATTACATGTTGACCAAATCATACTCTAATAAGTGATAAAAGCAGAAATATAAGCAAGTCCATGCAAGGCTTAAATACATTCTTGGATATTTTATGTACTTTTTGAAATAATAAAAAAATACATTAGTTCATTTTGGCCTTTGTACCTTAAAGGCTAACACTTTGTTCTTCTACCTAATATTAAATATAGCTCCAATAAGATCCTTTATATGATTTGAATCCTGATGGATTCAACATGATCAATCCAGAGTTAAATAGAAATTCAAATATATTCTTTTCATTAACCTTTCCAAAATATACATCAAGCTCCATGCCATATTCTGTTACACTTTTCTAAACAACGCAGTATTTTAAAGAACTAAGTAAACATTGGAAGAATTATTATTGTTTTATTAAATTCATACTTTTATACAATAATCTAGGTTTTTCTTATTTCAATCATCTCAGTGGGCGTTTTTCTGGCAATATTGATCATATCCTAAGGAACAGTTAAGTGAAAGCCAGTTGGTTTAATAATTTAAATATATGTAAGATGTAAAGCATGTTCACAAATGCTTTAAGCTTCGTTGAAAGGCTAATGTTACATTTCTGATGTGTTCTTCTCATTCTCAGTGCAAGTGGGTAGTTAATCATGTAAAGTCATGTTTCTTGAGGGTAGGTTATTGAGAGAAACATGAGGGAAACTACATTTGTAATTTATCTCACTTGGTTGACCCTGTAGAATGCTGCATTCTTCTAATTACTTATTTTCTCATGTCTGGTAGATCTTGGTTAGCATCAAGGCTATTTAATGAACTTAGAGACTAAACGTGGTTCATTATTTCATGACAAAGGAAAAACAGTGAAAATATTGAAACTTCATTAAAAAGTTAGTTGAAAATAGTGACCATCCTCAAAAACTGATTACTCATAAACATAAAAATATATTTCCTCATCATTGATAAATATCAAGTGATCACTGAACACAAGGTAATTGCAATTAAATTGTGGACTAGATTCTCAAAGAAAATAAAGATTTCTAGATCTCATGAGATATGATTAACAGAAGATTTGCCTTAGTTTTTGAAAACATCTATAATGGGTTCAATCATGTATCAAAAATTTCTTGGGAGAACAATCTTTGGTATCTTTAGCCACACAGTTTAGACAACATTAATAATCACTTTTGTGTGGCCAGAAAATGTCTGCAATCTCACAGGCAATATTAGGTAATATAGTAAGAATATTCCTGGTTGTTTGGAAGCCTGAGTTTTGAAGGTTAAATTGGGAACCTGCTTTTACCAAAAACTTTGATGACTCTTCAGTAGCTTCCCCATTATAGGGACTAAACTAATTCAAGGAACACTGGGCAGTCAGTCATCCTCAAACAATTTTAAAGAGTAATGAAAATACCTAAGAACAAGGTGCGTATTTGTTGCCATACCTTTTAGTGGGGGTGTATAAAAGGCTTGGACAGATGGAGCAAGTCATTCCCAGTAAACGTTGTCTTTGCCACTCAACACTCAACTCTTAACAAAATGTCCTGTGGCTTCTTCAGTGAAGACATCTACCCAGGTTCCTACTGGGGCAGCTGTGGCTAACCCCTGGGCTACAGTATTGACTGTGGATATGGCAGCAGCTACTCCCCAATGGGCTATGGCTTTGGATGTAGATATGGCAGCTCCCGGCCACTTGACTACAGAAGATATTGGACATTCGACCTCTATTAATCAACTTCTAACCACGAGAACTGTACAATGTGTCCTCAGGAACCAAACTTGAAGCAATGTTGTACTAACAGCTTTTTTTATGTGTTAAACTGTGCAAAGTAGAGTAAACATAAACTTTGTGGATTGAACTTTATTTGAAGTCTCAATTTTTCTTGGTAGATTACTGTACCTTAAGATTTTAAATTCCCAATATGTTTGATTTTCATGTTTCCCCCTAAATTCTAGTTCAGTTTTTTCCATTGATTTCCCTATTCTAATAAATATACTTAGCTATAAACGTGATTTTCAATTTCGTTGTGTTCTCTTGATTCATTCTTTGTGGATATATTTTCCTCCTGCATTTTGCAGTGAGGGTAATACTTTGCTATTCTAAGCATTCTATCTATTAAAGGGATATTGATTTAAGAAAAAAGTAGATAGCGTGTGGTGAATGTTCATGGATTCTTCTTTCATTCCCTTATTCATATTATACTCTTGAATAATAAATCTGGGGATTAAATTTAGCCCTAACCTCTCTAATCTCCATTGTGTTAAGTGCCACTATAAAAGGTTTTTAGCTTTTTAAGATTACTTTCCCGTTTCCTGTTGTCTTCATTCTGGCTCAGTGTTGACAATGCCAACTAGAAGAAACAGTGTACAATCTTAAATTTGTACACAGTGTGCAATCTTAAAATTTACATCCCGTATATGTCCATCATATTCTGTTTTCAGTTTGATTTTTGTTTATATGACTAATTTCTTGAATCTGTGGTATGAATTTAATGGTTAAACAAAAGAACAAAGATGTGAATTAAAATAAATCCCAATGATGTTACAGTGGTATTTGCCTCACACAGCTAGCTAAGGAAAGGTTATTCTCTTGAGTATTCTCAGTGGACTGCATGAAGGAAGATGAGAAATATATTTTAAATTCCTTTAAATATAAAAGGTCAAGAAAGGTGAATTTTGTTGCAGTAAGCTGTGTTTCACATTCTGGTTTATTCCTGAACCACCAAACTTGACATAAAAATGGACACATAAGACAAATGGCAGAAGATTCACTGCATTAGATCAAACTTGACCAAAATTACAGTTCCCTGAATAATATTCACATCCCCCTGGGTCCATAACTTTGTGCATTCATGGTCTTACATTGAATTAGCTGTAAATGCTAAATAATTTTTTTAAAGTGTTACTATTATTATTAAATATCACTTTAAGAACATTTCCATAATTAACATTATAATGAGTTTCTAATGTCTATTTCTTATAATCTCTTTCAATGTAAGCCTATGTGGCAACATAAAAGCAAAATCCAGAAAAATGCATTTGTATAGGTAAAAAATGATGCAATGTAGATTTAAAGCTCTCTGGAAAATTTCACTTTATCCAAAGATATAATCTGGATCGCTAAAATGCATGGAGGATTTTATATGTCTAGGAAAATTTTCTACCAAGCCAGATTAAAAACATTTAAAAATCAACATACAGTAAAATCGGGTACATGTTTTAAAACATGCATATATCTGTGTAATTATCAGAACAATCAGGATATAAAAAAGTTCCATCACCCAAAAAACTCTCTCATGCTGTCCATATTTTAGTCATACTCTCTCCCCTAATTCTTGACAACCATTGATCTGTTCTCCATCACCATATGTTGTCTTTTTGACAAGGACATATAAATGAAATTATACAGTATATAACCTTTTGAAACAGACTTCTTTAGGTATTTCCTATATGGGGTTTGCTAAGCTTCTTGAATCTGTTTTGGCTAGGAGTAAGCTAAGAGCAGAATCCATCCAGAATTTGGGGTAGGCCTGGACCTCTGGGTTGATTGGTCTAGCAATTGAAAGAGAGGAAATGTGGGGATAGAGAACCAAGCAATTTCTGAAAATGTCTTATCAACCATGATGGATATATAAAATATGTGAAATTTATTTTACAATAACCTGGATTTCATGATTTTCAAATCTGAGCATGGATAAAAACTCCAGCCAAGCTGTTAAAGGATACACAGTTTGGGGTTTTGCCTCCATAGATTCTGGTTCAGTGTCTGGGGCACACCCCATTTATCTGCCTGTTTAACTAGCACAAAATGACTGCGAAGCAGATGGTGTCAGAATCACCTCTTGAGAAACACTGATCTAGATAAAGAAATTGACATGTTCACCACATTTTCCCAGTGTCGCTAACTTGAGTGGTATTTCCAAACCTTGAAGGTTTAGGAGCAGATTTCAAAGGTGACCTAAACAAAGGGACCAGCAAGAATGAAGGTTGGCACGAGACAAACAAGTGCACATCAGTGCCAGGGAAAGGATGGAGAAATCTTAGCTCAGGAAAATATTGTAGAAACTGAACAAGTCATACACTAAGAATGAATCAGCAATGTAATGTATAATTAAAAAAGAACCTGATGCAAATGTGAGTTAATAGAAGTATGACACATAGGAGGTGATAATCCTTCCACCATATGGCTCTGTCCAGACCCATATTAGAATACTCATTCTGTTTTATCATCTGAATTTTATTAAGAATGTAGAAAAATGAGGAAGAGTCTAGAGAAAAACATTAGAAAGCCTTGCTTAGAAATAACTAGAACTTTCTCTCTATTAGAAGTACAGGGAAAAAAATTGAGCTCCATAGAAAGGATTCTTACTTTTGTAGAAAAATAAAAAAGTATTATATTTTTTCTATGAGTAATTGTTCATTGCAAACAGTAGAGAAAATAAAGTAAGAAAAATCATAAATACTACCTATTAATCAGGAGTGAATAATAGCACATCCTTAGTGACTGAAAGTAATTTTTTATACTTTTTGTAGTGTGATTATTTTGAACTCTCATAAAATTAAACATTATTTGAAAACATAATTTTAAAATTACTGCATCATATTTCTCTACATAAGTACAGCATATTTAATTTATTTAATCTCACTTTTACACATTTAGGGTGTTTTCAAACACTCATTGCTTGAAATAGTGTTTTAATGAACATCATTAATAATCACTATTCCCATCTTTGATTATTCCCTTGTTTTAGGCTCCAAGTAGAGGCCAAGATACTAAATCAAAGGTCTTAAATATTTTTACGATTCAGGATACATGTTATCCTCCAATGTCAGGCCATTGCAATGAAAATAAATTCCTTATTCCTTACTATGTCCAATAGGATCCTGGAGAAAACTTTCCTGAGCTAGTGGGTCTTTACATAAGCTTTGTGAGATCCTGCATATCTGAAAGTATGTTTATTTTACACTGACAGTTAATTTATATATTGACTGGTTTTCTAAGCTAGAAATATATACTTTTTCATCTTACTAAAAAAACATTGCTTCATTTTCTTCTGGCTTACAATTTTGCTTTTGAGATATCTAATATCATTCTGATCTCTAGTCCTTTGTATGAATGCTTTTTTCTCCTCTCTGTGAAATCTTTTAGGATTCTCTTCATAGGTACTGGCTTGGAAATAATTTTTAAGATAAATTTTACTACCAGGTTAGATCATGGGGAACGGATTCCTGTGATTTTTCTTCTAGAATAGCACATTTATTAATATACTTGTGTTCTCTTTTAAATACTGTGCATGTGATACTCTATCTTTTTTAAAAAAATTCTGTTTCTTTGTTAAAAGATTCTTGCCACTACTTATGACCCATAACACAACCCAACTAAAGGAAAAAAAAAAAAAAAAAACAGTACAGCGTGAGAAGACCAGGTGATAAAATGGCAGCGACCTCTCCTGTAAACTGACTGGCTGGTTGATCTAAACATTGTTTTGTCAGTCAATAAAATGGTGAAGCCAGCACTCAGGGCAACATGACACAGAGGTTAAACACTACTCCATGGGAAGGGAGCAGCAATATTTTTCACTGACTATTGACAAGAGGCAGGATTGGGCATGAGAGCAAAGAAGTGTTAGTGATAGTTTGGAAGAAAATCACATTCAGACACTTGCCAAAATGTTGTTTCTTGTAATCCTACAAATCCTGACTTTAAGGCTTCTCTAATCACTGCAATCCTTTATGTAGCTTTAACCTTCCTTTAACAACCCATACTCAAATGTGCCTGTGTTTCTACCATTACTATATCATTTTGTTAGTGAACATTATGTTAAGCAGTACCATTGGCTCTAATTTTGCCTTGAAAAGAAAATGGCTTTCCTTTTTACTGAATTTATTGATATATGTATAGTTATTTCTATTTACTTTCTAAACTTGTACTTGCAATAGTACTACTGTTTACTTTGTGTTTGCACAGCAATTCAGAGTATTTTATTGATTGTACCAGCAATTTGGTGACTCTCTATGAATATATCAGCACATTGTACTTCTCACCATAATATAAGAACAAATAGAAAAGTAGAATTCTGGATCTAGAATGGAATTTCTGTAGGTTTCAAGGTCCAGTCTAGAAACCTATTGAGTAGATAAGGTTTGTTTATGTTGCTTTACTGTTAACGGTGACAAATCAAAGTGTAGAATAGGTTTCATTTTCAAAAACTCTTTTTGAGCAGGGCCTTGGGATTTCTACTTGAGCTTTTCATCAATTCAGGGACCAGCAACTGTTAAGTTTAATATGATTCCTATTGAGCAGAGGTATTCATTGAAACACCTGTACATCCGGAAAAGTAAGCGAAGCCATTTATTATTGTTACAGAGTCCAAGCTCATACTGCTCACCATATGACAGGCCAATAAATCCAGAGACTAGTTGTTGGGGCAAGGAATAGACACTTTATTCAGAAAGCCAGCAGACTGAGAAGATGGTGGACTAGTGTCCCAAAGAACCATTTAGAACTCAGACTTCTTTTATACTAAAAGGGGAGGGGGTGTGGTTGTTGCAGATTTCTTGGTGTCAGAATCCTTTGTTCTTGCATCTGTCCACATAGGTCAGGTCATGATGTTCCTGTAAATCTCCAACAAGACAAATGTTATTCTCTGTTCTGCAACTTTTTAATCTCTATATGAATGGAAAAGTGTTATACCTTTAAAGGTCAGAGCCTTGAGAATGGGCTATCCTGTAAATTTCAGGCTATAGGCAACATTCTTAACTTGTAGCAAAAGCAATAGAATACAAAGGTTAAAGTAAAAGAAACAGATCCAATATGGAGTCAGAATTGTTCTTCCCTATTACATTATCTGGATGCTTTTTGAGAGAAATAGCCATGGCTTCAGGTCAACAGTGTTGGTTAATGCTGGCAGTTATCTTGGCTGGAGTCTGTCAATATCTCTAACAGTTGTGGGCAATTGTTACATTTGGACACATCCTGTTGGTCATTCAGCTTACTGGTGGGAGTGCAGGGTGTGTCAGCATCAGGAAACCCTGTGTTGGGAAGGCAACATTCTAAACAAGGGAATTTGTTCAGAAACTCCCAGTTTCTGGGAAGGTTCATCTAGTCAAAAGTTTTGAGAGGGGATATGAGATCTTATTAGAGGGCAAGGAAATTTCAGTATGCTGTATGTGAACAGAATCAAACAGTCTAGTTTCAGAGCTTTACCTCTGGGGTCAAAAAATTAAAGATGTTCTCTTCCTAGTATAGTTTACAGACTGAGATGTGTACAGCGAAGTTGCAACTTGACCTCAAAGAATACTGTGTCTTTAAAAGGGTACCAAGTTTGTCCTCATGTAAAAAGAAAACTGGTTAATGAGGTTTATTATTATTTTTTAAATACATTTTTAGAATAATGAGTTAGGGGGTTTACTTGCAGTATCTTACCCACCGCTAGGTAGATGTATTAATAAACAGACTTACGGACCATGGAAACTGCGATGGTCTAACTTTGATTACGTGCTCCAGGATATCAGAGGGCACACTTAGTTTCAATATGACTTATTACAACAATTGCTCTTCTGACTGGTTATCCCCCTGCCCCCAGGCTTTTCTGGACTTTGTGACTCTAGATATGGTGTCTTTGAGACCTGAGTTATTGCTGGGGCTCTGGCCATGGGTTATGGGGCTCTGATTCTGGCTGCAAATTTTCCAGTGACTTGGGTATAACTGTGGATGTGTCTTTGCTGTTGGTTGGGCCTATACCCAAGCCCCAGTTTGCTGTGGAAGATAATGGTCATCTGGACTCTCCCACGTTTTAACTGGGGACTTCTACACCTTGATCACCATGAACTGTCATCTTATCTGCCTGCTCACTTCACACCTAGCTGCCAGTTCCTATATTATTTTTTGGTAACTAATTTTCCTGTTCTTTCTTGTACTTGGGAATCCAGATATAAGTGTTGAACTGACTTTTTAATTCACAGTGGATACTGGAATGAATTTTGTCTGAAGTCCCTCAGATACTCTCTATTTAAAAGTCCATTTTCCTCTTAATGGAATGCTATGCTTGGGTGATGGAGCTTAGAGTTCACTGTCGTTCAAGCTGGGGGCCACTTTGCTATGCGGATTATTCTAAGTATTCTTTTCCTGGAGTAGCAATTGTTGGTCCTTCTTTCTGATTTTTTGTGTCTATTTTGTTGTATTGTTGCTATGCATTTTTTCATTCTGTATTCATTTTGGATTCTGGATTTATGTCTGTACCCTGGATCCCAGAATAATTTATCTTCCAGTTTTCCCTCCTTCTTTCCTGAATTTGCCCTCTGTTTCACTTGTTCATGATTTTGAATTTTCAGAGGTTCACATTTCGGCAGATGTTTTTCCTATTCTGAAAAGCTGACCAGATATATGTCCAGATTTCGGCCTGTTTTTTTAGGATTTTGATTCTCTGAGTGTCCTTTCCATTTTATCACTGTTGAAACACTAAGGTATTTTGACCTGTATGGTCCCCAAAAGAGGAGCATTCCTGTGTCCTGAAACAATGTAACACACCTCCTTTGGATCCAGGGCTCAAATATTACCTAAGAAATTCTCCAGAGGATGGAACACATTTGTTGTTTATACTAGAATATTCCTAATATTCAGTTAATATCAATGATAAAAGATTGAAGTCCATAATTATTAGACTTCTTTTTTTTTTTAACTCGTTTTATGTGTTGAGTACCTAGAGAAATGAATGAATGACACATACGTACTCCTTCTAAAATGTAGCACCAAGTGGGCTATGGTTAGCAGGCTGATAATTGATCATTTCAGATTGTGTTTTCTGATTTGGTCCTGAATGTTTATAGATTACATAATTGATTAAGGGAAGAACCTTAATCTTCCCTGTGTGCATTTAGAAGGCATGATCATATTTTTTATATAAAGGTCTTTTAATTATTCTTGTTAATTTTGGGGGGCATGGGGATAATATTATTTCTAAAGGTTATGGTATTCATGTGATATTAATTAATCTTCATGAGAAAAGCACAATACACATAACACTCTTTATACTACCATATTTAATTTGTCAAGCTATTGATATGGGTTATTCCATGGAAATAAAAGAGCATATCAGTATATAAGAGGGTAGAATTCATCCTGGCTGAAAGATGCAGTATGTTTTCATTATAAACATATTGTCCTGCACACATAAGTATATATTCTGTTTTAAGAGGAAAAGTAACAGAAAAAGAAAGAAAATGTATTGTCCAGGTATGTACAGAATAACATTAACATTTGCCTTGGCTTCAACTTCTGGAAATCTGAACAGCCTAATGTCCACTCTCTGAACTTTTCATTATTTCTGATCCTATGATGGCTCCAGCCCTGTGATGATTATCAGTTATCTAGACAAGGCATGTTGTTGAGATTTGTAGTTATTGTCTGAATATTCCCTTCAAATACAGGCAAACTGTCCAGGTGTAAACTGAACTGCTCATGTTTTTGTAGATTGAAGTGCTAATTGAGGTATTCATGATCATAAGAGAAACGTGCTGCAGTAATTAGCAATGATTGTGAAAGCTGTTGATTTTTGGATCAAAATTATTAGGAATTGATAAGCATTTAAATAGAACATTGATAACCAATCCAAATATTATGGGAGTATATGCTATCTAGATCAGTGTTTATCAGTCTTTAATGTGGGCCTGTGATATTGTGATTTATAATAAGAAATATGTATTTGATCTTTGTTCCTGTTTCTGCCAGAGTTCCTAAAACCCTAAATTTTTCTAAGTAATGAGAGCAACAAAAGTGTCTTTTGTTATGTTAATGAGGTTATATTTGAACCTCACCTAAGGATGGGTGCTGGTTGCCAGGGAAGCCAATCCTGTGATTAGAGGGTTGGGACTTTCACTCCCATCCCCCTGATCTCCAGGGTTGGGAGAGGGTATGGAGTAGCCAATTACCAATGATTTAATTAATTTGCTTATGTCCTGAAGCCTCCATGAAAACCTGAAAGGACAGGATTTGGAGAGTTTCCACATTGGTGAACACATGGAAATTTGGGGAAAGTGGTGTATTCCAAGAGAACATGGAAACTCTGTGCTTTTTCCCTATACCTTTCCTTATGCATCTCCTCCATCTGGTTGTTCCTGAGTTATATTCTTTTGTAATAAACTGGTGCTCTAGTAAGTAAAATGTTTCTCTGAGTTCTGTGAGCTTCTCTAGTAAATTAAATGAACCCAAGTAGGTGGTTGTTGGAACCTCTAATTTATAGTCAGTTGCTGAGCTTGTGATTGGCATCTGAAGTGGGGAGGGGGTGTCTTGTAGGACTGACCCCCTTAACCTGTGGGATCTGACACTATCTCTAGGTAGATAGTGTCTGAATTGAGTTAAATTGTAGGACACCTGGTTGATATTCCGAGAATTGCTTGGTGGTGTTGGGGGGTATTCACTGCCACCCACCCCCACCATTGGAATTGGGTGCAGAACCAAGGCCCAAATCACATGAGGTTTTGTTAAAAATCAGATTCCAATTCAGGGGTCTGGAATGGGACCTGAATTTCCTCTTTTCTAGTGTTGACTAAAAGAAAACCTGCACAAAGTAAGAGCAGTGAGTTAAGTTTTCTTCAGTCTTACTGAAATTTTAAACAAGATGGTCAGTGAAGTTTTCCCTGATAAGATGGCATTCAAGAAAATCTTAAAGGAAGAGAACATGTGACTCCTGTTTATGTGGGGAAAACATCTGAGGCCAAGTGAACAGGGAGTGCAGAGGCTGGACTCTGCTTAGTGTATCGAAGAGGAAGAGTTGGAATTTGGCTACAGAGGAGTGAAGTTGGTGGGGGGGTAGTAGGAAATGAGGTCAGAGAACCTACAATAAGGGTTTTAGCTTTTATTCTAAGATGGGAGTCCACAGCAGGGTTTGGAGCAGATGAGATGCAAAACCTGACATATTTTATCTGGATCTCTCTGGCTGCTGTGTTGATAATATTCTGCTAAGGGGTAGGGACAGGCAAGACTGAGAGCAGGAAGACCAGTCAGAAGGCTACTGGCTATTGTAATTGGCTTTTGGTGATAGCAATGGAAATGATGATATAGTTCAAAGGTAGAATTTACCAATTTTGCTGAATGATTGGATGCTGAAGTGTAAATGAGGTGTTAAGGATGATTCCAAAGTCTACGCTGAGTGACAGGAAAGATAGGGCAGTCTTAAATTGAGGTAAAGTAAGCTGCAAGAGGAGTGGTTCTGTGGGGCAAGATCAAGAGGTAAATTTTGGACTTTTTATGTTTGAGATGCTCATCAGATACCCAAGTGGAGATGTTGATTAAACAGTTGGGAAAGATGTCCAGGAAGAGGTCTGGGTCAGAGTTTTAAGTTTGGTAGTTGTCAGAAACTGCCAAAAATAGACAAGTATTTAAAACCATGAGACTGGATGAGACCATGAAGGAAATGAATGCAGGCAGAAGAGGGAAGAGGTTCAAAGAGAGAATTCCAGGTGCTCTATGTCAAAATCCTGCTTCACCCTAACTATATCACAATTCTACCTATTCTTTACCCTCATATAATTTTTCTTTCCCCCTGGAATATTTTCCTTGATTCTTTGTCTTATGGTATCTTACTTATCCTTTTGAAGCTTCTCAGAACCCTCTAGCTTAACCTAGTACCCATCTCTATGTTCTCCTTGTCATATTACCTTGGATTTTCCTACTTACATGTTTATTACATGTATGATCCTTGAGGATAGGAATTATTTTTCATTTTCATTATTTAACACATGTAAATTTTTCAATTAATATTTATTGCACAATCGAATGGATGCTTTAGTTCATGTAATGCATCTGCTTATCAGGCGGTAGTAATGGGAGACCAGAACAAAGGTTTTGATTATATGATCCAGCATGTTATTGCAGTGATATTAACTATTTGAAAGAACATGGTCTTGTGTTACTGTAGAAAGAGCCCTATATTTCGAACAAGGAAATTTTAGTAGTAATTTGCCCCTCTATTCACTATTTGCTTGGCCATCTGAAAATAGTTTAATGTCTCCAAACCTTGGTTTTCTTTTCTGTAAATGGAATTCATAGTTTTTAATCACTATATAAGATGATATCATGAAAGTGTTACTGACCAGGGTTCTTGGCCTTCCGTAATCAATAGAAATTGATAAGAGCTGAGACAAGAAATTCAGGGAAGAATTTACTGGGGCCCCTGCTGCAGCAGCCGAGAGTGAAAACAAGTAACAGGTTCCCTTCCACATCCCCTGCTGGGGGGCGAGCTGGTTCCTTATATGGGGTGAGGGTAGGAGGGGGTCCAGGGGTCAGGCCAGAGGAGTGACTTATGTGGTTTGTCCACCCCTTTGGTGATGTTGTGTGCAGGGGGCATGCACAGTACCCTGCGTTTGTTCCCAGCTCTTTAAAAGTAGCTGTTGAGTTTTTTGGTCTTTTTGTATCTTTTTGTACATAATTTGTCCCAACTGTACATGCAGGCAGTTATTTTTAGTCCCGTATAGTTACTTTGTATTCTATTGCTGGTGGAGATGTTTGTCCAGGTGCAAGCACTGCAGCAAAGGGTCCCAGGTCCCAGGTCCCAGCCTGTCTCAAAAGCACTTTGTAAAATGGAAAACACGATCAAATGTAAGATGTTATTATTTGTCTGTCTGGAAAGACATCCATTATCAACCTGTGTCTTCCCTTGGTGTTGAGTGTTAAGATAAGGTGTGTTTAAGATTAGTGTCCTGTGTTCCAACATGCCACTTATGGCTGATGGCGCATATGGCAGTTGAGTTTCTATTATGGCTAATCTCCTTTCATTTCAGGGACCGTAATGCTTTACCTGGCTCCTATTACATTTTATATGTTGTCAGTTACAGCCTCCAGACCAAGCTATCACAGTGATGTCAGATGCAGGTTAAAAGACGGTTGTACTGGCTTTGAATAAAGGAGATCCTGATGTTCATGAGTTGGATGCTTGAGCTGGAACATGTTTTCCTCATTTGTGGCTTACTGGTCCATGTTCTGAGGTGTTAAGCTGGCTTTAACCTTCATCCTCGTGCTGGAAGTCAGAACACATGCTGCTTCATAGAGCTGGGGTGAAATCAGGTAACTAGCTTCTTTTTGTATTTGAAATACACAAAGATTATCTTTAAATTTTCTCTCTAGGTCTGGTCTGCCTGCATATACAGCAGGCATTTGCCTTCAGGAGTGAAAACTCCCGTGGCTTCCTGCTCTTCTATGAGGCTCATTTCTCTCTTGAATTCAGTTCACAAGGTCTTCATGCATCTACTGCTCTTTGTTAACCCCATGGAGGAGTATGATTTTGTTTTGTTAAAGCTTTTCTGGTTGTTATGGGAGGGAAGATCTTTCTTAATCTTTTTTTTTTTTCAGTTTATTAAAAAAATTTTTTTATTGGAGTATAGTTGCTTTACAATATTGTGTTAGTTTCTACTGTACAGCAAAGTGAATCAGCTATACATATACATATATCCCCTCTTTTTTGGATTTCCTTCTCATTTAATTCACCACAGAGCATTGAGTAGAGTTCCCTGAGCTATACAGTATGTTCTCATCAGTTATCTATTTTATGCATAGTATCAATAATGTATATATGTCAATTCCAATCTCTCAGTTCATCCCAGGCCCCCTTTCCCCCTTGGTATCCATACATATGTTTTCTATGTCTGTGTGTCTGTTTCTGCTTTGTAAATAAGATTGTCTATACCAATTTTTTCAGATTCTACATGTATGTGTTAATATACGATATTTGTTTTTCTCTTTCTGACTTACTTCACTCTGTATGACTGAATCTTTTATATGACAACTGGAAATAAAAGTCTCCTCATATAGTTCTTGATTCACACTCTACCTGCAAATCAACTTAGGAGTTTTGGGAAGTTTCTGAACTTTCTGATTGTGACTCTTTTGACTTTTCTATATTTCCTGGTGCAATTGAATTATCTGCTGGGGAAAACTCAGAACTTTGGAGCAATACTGAGTGTAAAAGAGCATCTGGTCCAATTAGTGGTTCTTGTCTATGACTGTCTCAATAATGTGGAGGTTTTAGGCACGATTCTTACTTGGGGAGTTGAGTGTAATGTATTCCATCACCGTGGCTTGGCGTCCAATCCAGGTTATTCACCTTTGATCTGCATGTTGCCATTTCTAAAGGGAAAAAATATGGATTAATTATTTCTAATCTTCTGTTTCTCTTACAAATAGTTATGCAAGTATATCTTCCATTGATGGCTTATTTCTGTCATATTTATGAAAAGGAAAAACTATGTAAACGCTAATAGAACAAGATAAAGCTATTCAAAACATGCCACATGCCTTCCTAAAAAATGTTTTCAATTTTCAGAAACATTAGTAGGTAGCATATTAAGCCATTTTGTAAGTGAAAAACTCGAGGAAAATAAATTTATTTTATTTCTTATTTTTCACAATGCCTTTAAAATCCTGGGGAAAATATTTTTAAAATATTTTATCTTTCAAAATTAAATAATATATAAAGCATTAAATTTAAAACTACTTTATTCATATTCAGTCACTTATTTATATATGTTTCATCTCCCGAATTTTCTAAATGCATCCTATTTGTATTTCATGATTGTTAAACTGAAACTAATATTCAAGCCCAACTGTTAACATTTCTATGGAATATTAACATACATTTTGCCTCAGGTAAAAATATAGCAAAGCTAATAACTACTTCCTTCTAAAAGTTTCACAGTCCCAAAGGTCCCTATAAACATTCTCTGTCCTTAATGCTATATATTATCAAATAGTACTGTTTTAGTTGGTTTTTCAATATTATATTTGTTTTACTTCTGAAGTACCATAGGCCAGAAGGATGTGTTACTCTTCTCTCTCTCTCTCTCTCTCTGTGAATGTGTATTTGGTTTTAATATATGGAATAATAACCATAGCTAACACTCAATAATATAATAATAATTACTATTTCCAGACATTGTTCTCAATGCTGTACATATAGTAACTCACGTAACCCTTAACACTTACTTACAGATGAAGCAATTTGAGAGACAGAGAGATTATGTTTGTCCAAATTTACACAAATGGTAAATAACAAAGCTTGGATTTGAACCTAAACAGGCAGACCCTCAAGTCAGTGATAATAGGACACTGGTAGAATTTATTATCCAAGCTGGAATACCCTTGAGAATAGAGGGTGGCAATATTAATAATTATACCAACGAATTAAGTACATGGTCCCACTAGCTTTTCCTTGTGACTGCGCTGTGATTATATGGTTGCTTAGTTAAAATAACACATTTAAAATGCATTATACTTATGATTATGTTATTTCTTTATTTGGGTATGGCAGTGTTTCTGCCAATCGCCAAAAGATGAGTGATGTTTCACAGTGGAAAAAGAGAAACAGAATGAAGGGCAGGAGTTTGGAGAATACATTGGAAAATGTTAAACATTTTTTACCAGCTTTACCATAGGAATGAATTTTGAATAATAGAAATACATAAAACAATCACATGAAGGATGGATAAATTATCAAAATATGATTAACAACTAACAAGTTAGACAGATGAGATATTACAAACAGAAAAAAATAAATTATTTGTTTTTAAAGCATAATTTTTGATAAAAGTGTTGATAATTTTCCTCATTAATTAACTCTAGATTTGATGGCACATGTGACCTAATCACAATTGTACTGTTTTATTTTTACATATACATATATCTATTCTTTTTCAGATTATTTTTTCATATAGGTTATACAGATATTGAGTAGAGTTCCCTGTGCTAGACAGTAGGTCCTTGTTGATTATCTATTTTATATATAGTAGTGTGTATATGTTAATCCCAACCTCCTCCTTTATCCCTCCCCCACCTTTCCACTTTGGTAATCTTAAGTTTGTTTTTGAAGCCTGTGAGTCTGTTTCTGTTTTGTAAATAAGTTCATTTGTATCATTTCTTTAAGATTCCACATATAAGTGATATCATATGATATTTGTCTTTCTCTTTCTGACTTACTTTACTTAGTATGATAATCTCTAGGTCCATCCATGTTGCTGCAAGTGGCATTATTTCATTCTTTTTAATGAGTGAGTGAAATTCCATTGTATATATGTTCTTCTTCATCCATTCCTGTCGATGGACATTTAGGTTGCTTCCATGTCTTGGCTATTGTAAATAGTGCTGCAATGAACATTGGGGTGCATGTATCTTTTCAAATTATTGTTTTCTCCGGATATATGCCCAGGAGTGGGATTGCTGGACCATACGGTAGCTTTATTTTTAGTTTTTTTTTTAAGGAACCTCCATACTGTTCTCCATAGTGAATGTAGCAATTTATATTCCCACTGACAGTGTAGGAGGGTTCCCTTTTCTCCACACCCTCTCCAGCATGTATTGTTTGTAGACTTTTTGATGATGGCCATTCTGACTAGTGTGAGGTGATAACCCATTTGATTTGCATTTCTCTAATGATTAGCGATGCTGAGCATCTTTTCATGTGCTTTTTGGCCAACTGTATGTTGTTTAGACAGCAGGTGGACGCAGACATAATTCTGTCTCTGAGGCTTTACGCATTAATAGGAATGTAACTTCCTGCCTAATCTGACGTGTTAAATTGCAATGAGGAAGAAGTTGAGTTTATGGTCTTAGGTAAAATACCAGGATAATGAAAGAGCAAAAGAATTTGTTGTAGTAGCTTTCCCATGGTTGTGCGTTCACAGGGGAACGTCACATTAATAGAAGGTGTCACACTGCTGATTATGTATAATAAAATCTGAATAGTACATCTCATAATAATAGAACTTATTATTTTAGACTGACTGAAGATTTATTTTGGGGAAACCCATGTTAGCAGGAGGTGACTTGAAAACTTCCTTAACTGCTGTGACAAAGTCTTTTTTTAAGAGGACACCACAAAATAATGAGAGGCTGCTACACAATTGGATGCATTGAGTGGGAAGGCAGAGTCCGTGTGAGACATGGTCCACCCATTCCTGGCAGTGGATATATGTATAGGTCTTGGAGCTCTGAATGACATCAAACTTCTTTTACAACCAACTGAAAATTCACCTTCTGACATCATGCATTCCAGTCATGGCAAGAACTCTTGGCGGAGCCTGTGGATGTGGCCTTGGCAGTGGCTATAATATGGATGCAGGAGCTACCCAGGGCCAGGTTGTAGTTTATGCTCAAGATATGGTGGTGACTGTGGGCTTAGCTATGGCTTGAGCTAGATACAGCTCTGGCTATGAATACTCTTTTTACTGACCATTATATTCCCAAAGATGTTGGTCATCTTGTGGCTATTTTTAAAAAAAATAAATTTATTTATTTATTTATTTTTGGCTGTGTTGGTTCTTCGTTGCTGCTCGCGGGCTTTCTCTAGTTGTGGCGAGCGGGGGCTACTCTTTGTTGCGGTGCGTGAGCTTCTCATTGCGGTGGCTTCTCTTGTTGCCGAGCACCGGCTCGGCACGCGGGCTTCAGTAGTTGTGGCACTCAGGCTCAGTAGCTGTGGCGCATGGGCTTAGTTGCTCCGCGGCATGTGGGATCTTCCCAGACCAGGGCTTGAACCCGTGTCCCTTGCATTGGTAGGTGGATTCTTAACCACTGCACCACCAGGGAAGTCCCTTGTGGCTATTTTTTGACTTTCAGAGTTTTTATGCTTCTCACTAGTATCCTGTGACAAATTTCAGGAAGCCCATGTTGATTTTCCTTACATTTATCTTCATCTCTTGTGGACAGTGGGCAACAGCACGACATGGCAGCTTACACTTCAGCCTCTGGGACAGAGTTACCAATATTTTGTTATAATCAACATTTAAGCAATTGCTCTTAAACTGTTAAACTCTGGTGTCCCAACCTCTCTATTTAGTTTATGTGTTATAGCACAGTTCCTTAATAAATGCATTTAAATTCATCTCATTATTTTTTCTGCTTGTTTTTGTTAAAGACTTTATGATTCTTTTTAACCATTCATGAACTGGGTCATGTTTAACAGTTGTAATCATTCAGAAGAAATGGTCCACCTACAGAGCTGGACACAGGAGCAGTCAAGGATTAGATCAGATGAAAGAGACTGTGTTGCTTTTGGTCTCTACTTCCAATCTTATACATCTTATATGCCCAAGTTTTAAGTTTCAAGTGCTACAGAACAATATTATTTGGGAAATCTTCTTTGTCTTGGTTTGTTATAAAGTAGAAAAATGATTATTTTCTTTCTACCATGATGTTTATAAAAGTCACAGTCTTTCTTACCCCTTTAACACATGAAAACATTACTATGTTTATTAATTTCCATCACCTGACTTACCTTGAACACTGTTTATTGCTCAATCTGCACTGTGGGTATGTATTTTAGTGAGTGCATTACAAAATAAACTGTAGAGGCCTTCCTTATAATTTAGAAAGTCAATTTTTACCTCTTTTGTTGCTCACGCACAATGTTCATGCTTGAAATATAGCTTATACTTCAGTGAGTCTAGATAGGAAACTTTTGGGGCAAGTAAGCCCAGATTTTGGAAAAAAATAAAATGAGAGATTCTGCACATGAAAGAAGATATTGGCATATTAAAAGTAAAATGTAAAAAGGAGCTTTTAAAGGCTTTAATAGTCCAACAAGTAAGGAATTTTACAGCAGAAGTTCACTCAATAACCAGAAGTTTGTGTGTGTAGTGCCAAGCACTAGTGCTGTTTTGTTTTCATTTTTACCATTTGGTAATTATTTTTCTTATTATCTCTTTAGATTTTGGAGTGATTATTATATATGTAAATTTGAAAAATAAAAGAATACAAGCCCTAAATTTGTAGTCTGAAAACTCTTCTTCTAGCTGGAAGCTCTGTAAAGTCTGAGACTGTGTCTTATTTCTTGTTCACCTCTCTATCCTTAGCCCCGAAACAGTGGCTGGCATAACGTGGACTCAGTAAATATTTGTGAAATAAATTCATGTGTGAGTTTTTTACTATAATGATGCAAATTGTATTGCCTTCAACTTTTAATACCAGAAAAAAACCACTTTTGCAAAAAATATTTCATTCTATCCTCATAATAGCTCAATGAATTGGGCAAGATTGGCATTAACATCTCATTATTTTAATCCCCTCACTCTGCTGTCCCCTTCCCCTCATTCATTTTATCTATTTTTACCTTTTTATTTAAAAATTTTTTTATTTTATATTGGAGTATAGTTGATTAACAATGTTGTGTTAGTTTCAGGTGTACAGTACAGTGGTTCAGTTATACATATACATGTATCTATTTTTTTTCAATTTTTTTCCCCATTTAGGTTATTACAGAATATTGAGCAGAGTTTCCTGTACTATACCGTAGGTCTTTGCTCTTTATCTATTTTAAATATTAGTAGTGTGTGTATGTCAATCCCAAACTCCCAATCTATCCCTCCCCACCACCTTTCCCCTTTGGTAACCATAAGTTTGTTTTCTAAGTCTGTGAGTCTGTTTTTATTTTGTAAGTAAGTTCATTTGTATCATTTTTTTTTAGATTCAGCATATAAGCAATATGATATATTTGTCTTTCTCTGTCTGACTTACTTCACTTAGTATGATAATCTCCAGGTCCATCCATGTTGCTGCAAATGGCGTTAGTTCGTTCTTTTTAATGGCTAATAGTCCATTGTGTATATGTACCACGTCTCTTTCATCCATTTCTCTCTCACTCTTTTTAAAAACAAAGAGACTACATCTCAGTGAGCTTAAATGATTTATTTAATATCATATAAGGATGGCTGGAGCTTCAGTGTGACGTTCTGATTTCCAAATCCATGCTCATTTTCTATGTGATTAATTACTATAAAATTCAAGGACATTGTTTAATGTGTTTTCAGAATATTAAAAATAATTTTTGTGTTGATTTACCCACCGCATTTTAATTTTTTAAAAATATGTATTTTATCTTTAGTCCTCTGCACAAAATCCAATGTTCATTGACTAAATATAAAAAAATAAATAAATGAATTATAATTAAAAAATACAATAAAACCGATTAGAGAGCCCTTATAAAACATTGACACATTTATGAGCTGAATACTTTGTGAATGTCAGTGTAGCCGTTCTGTAGTTACAGAAGAACATTACATTCAATAATTTGTGCTGGAAATTCTTAGAAAAGCACAACCTTCTGAGACTGAACCAGGAAGAAATAGAAAATATTAACAGACCAATCACAAGCACTGAAATTGAAACTGTGATTAAAAATCTTCCAACAAACAAAAGCCCAGGACCAGATGGCTTCACAGGTGAATTCTATCAAACATTTAGAGAAGAGCTAACATCTACCCTTCTCAAACTCTTCCAAAATATAGCAGAGGGAGGAATACTCCCAAACTCATTCTACAAGGTCACCATCACCCTGATATCCAAACCAGACAAAGATGCCACAAAAAAAGAAAACTACAGACCAGCATCACTGATGAACATATGTTTCTCAATAATTTTAAACATAAAGAAACCATATAACCCAGCAATTCAGTTCCTAGGTATATATATCCAAGAGAAATGAAAACATATGTCCCTACAAAAACTTTTGCTTGAATCTACATAGCAGTATTCATATTAGTCAAAAAGTGGAAACAAACCAAATATATGCCAACTGATGAATGGGTATAGAAATGTTATATATCCATTTCAATGGAATAATATTATTTGGCAATAAAAAAGAATGAAGTACTGATACAAGAAGATACAGTTGTGCCCATACTGGCCATATGAAGTGTTGTATGTGTACCTGACCATTGAAACCCATGAAAAGACTCATCATAACCAATACTTTAAGACAGGTAGCAAGAAGATTCATGATGGTTCTCTCTGCATTACCTATAACACGGTGAACTAGCCCATTTTCTTTTCACTTCATATAAGGTTATTATAGGATAACTGCTAGTATGACAATCTCTATTTTACAGGAGTCAGTTCTTCCAACATCAGGTTGAGAGATGCCTCCCAACAGTCCTTGGTGTACCCCCTTTTTCTTTTGTCTGTATTCATGTGTTTTTTGAGTCTCTGGAAATTTCTTACAGAAGCTTGTATTTCTTATTCATGAGAAATATTGAGGAAATAAGGGAAGAGTATTACATAATACGCTGGTTCCTAGGATTGCAAGGAGCAGAGACTTATTATCGGCATTATTATAACATGAGTTCCAAAGGAGTTCACTGGAAAGAACAGCCCACTCAACAGTGAGGTTGTCGGTTGGTTAAAACCCTGTGTTTTTGTGGATATTTTTCCTTCTGTTTACTCATTTTATTCATGTCCATGTTTCAATATGTTTGTTTCCATAGATCACCCCTTATCTAGTGTGGACTGAATACCAAATGAAGTTTTCCCTCTTGAAAAAAAAAAGATATATGAGTTTTAATACTTTTTGATTTCCTCCTCAGCATTAAACTGGAGTTCTTAAATTGCCAATAAAATCAGGGAGTGTTTAATCAGATATAATGATATGATACTCAGTTGATTGCATTAATCAATGGCCTGAGGGGTTCCTCAGAAATGGAGTGTATGGCTACTCCATCACATAGTCTGAGTGATTCTTTCTTTTTTCTTTTTTTTTTTGGGCCATGACAAATATTTGAAAATTAGAATTTTTTAGCAAATATAGATACAGTGTGTAAGAGCTAAACATTCAAATGTTTAAAATAGCCAGAATATTATCTAATTTTTTTTCAGGTTTCAGATGTGACATTTGATCACGTGAAGACAAGGTCTAGGTATTTTCCTAGTTGAACTGATGAAAAACCCAGAGCTTTCTATGAGCTGGATTTTATGAGGTGCCAATGAGAGGCATAATTTTGTATTTATTTCAATTTATCTTATATTTAATGAAGCACCTATGTTGAGGTATTTATTACCTGAAGTAACAGTTCAAAACTTAAAATCTGGGTAGGGAGATAAAATCTTGCTAGTGTTACAGGGAAGGAAATAAAATTACTTACTGGTTTTAAAAAGGATTCATCTGCCAAACTATATCAATTCTTTTACAATAGAGATATTTTAGGCATAGAAAGATGAAAAGAGGAGGTAAGAGATCTAAAATACTGTTACCTGCTTATTTTTCATTGACTGAGGATAAGAGTACAAAACTCAACAGAAGTGAAAATGACTGCATTATGGTGTTATATCTATAGGCTAATTTCCTGATGCAATTATTTATATTTTCTTTAACATGGAAAGTCATTTAATTTCCTAGTTATGTATTTTCTAATGCCTTGAACAACTTTGAGTCTAATGTTTAGTTACTCTAATTTTTCATTGTTAAAGAGAACTGACCATCCAGAAACTATTTTGTTTTCATTTTTTGGACAATGTTTATACTATTTTCAATCCAAAATAAATTTATAAAATTAAGCAGTGATCTCAACCTACCTGTCTCCCCTCCTTTCTTTCACTCAGCCATTCTCTCATTTTTTACTTTTTAGTTTCTTTCTACAACTATACTTAATGGGTTCATATTTACCCAATAATAATACAGGAAGGGCATCTTGTAAATTGATTTGCTCTGCTTTCTGCACACAATTTTTAAATAAAAAAGTGATCAACTTGGTTCTTGTTAAGATGAAATATTCTTATGATTTAGATGAAATTGAATAAGAAATTTAGGAAGATAATCTTTTAATTAAATTTAACATGAGAATTTGGATTTTAGATTTTTAACTTATAAGAATAAAATAATTGATTTAAAAAAAGATGAAAGTTTAGGAAGAGTCAAATTATATGCTATGAAACATATCAGGTTGTAGCTTTTCAATTTCTTTGTGTGCTTTCTGAATTCTGGGGACTTGCAAAGAAAAAAAGTTGGATTTGGTTGTATTAATTGTATTAACTCAATTACTGTTTAAAATGTAAAATTGTTATCTGTTCTAGACTTTTTTTTTTAACCATACTTATCATTTGAACAATTTCTATTTTGATATGAAAACCTCTGGCCACTTTAATTAATCTAAATGGGAATTGTTAGTCTCCTGACTTGAATGTTACTGTTGAAACTAAAGATGGCCATCACCAGCTCTGAGCTGATAGTAACTGTATTAGTCAGCTTGGACTGTCTAACAAAATACCATAAACTGGGTGGCTTATACAGTAACAATTTGTTTCTCACAGTTCTGGAAACTGGGAAGTCCAAGATCAAGTTTCCTTGGTGAGAGTTCTCTTCTTGGTTGCAGATGGGCTCTTTCTGGCTGTGTCTTTAACATGGCAGAAAGAGTGAGAGGAAGCAAGCTCTTTAGTATCTCTTCTTACAAGGACACTAATCCCTTCTTGAGGGCCCCATCCTCATGACCTCATCTAAACCTAATTACTTCCCCAAAGCCCCATCTTCAAATATCAACACCATCACAGAGGGGATTGGGGCTTCAACATATGAGTTTAGGGGGGACATGATTCAATTCATAGAAAGAACCTATGCTAATTGGAAATTGGGCTAGTTACCAAGTGTCATATGTACTACAGAGACAACCATTATGAGTCCTCTTGCTGCCTATTTTAAAGTCTAGTTTATTATGTGTCTTTTCATGGATTTCAGTTCTCAGCTGCATACACAACATTTCATAGGATTGTAGGGGCACAGTTGTATCTTCCTTGAGATAATTTTCTTTTTCTTTCAACATCATATGCAATGTGTTGCTATAGATTTCTCTTGTGAAACACAGCAAAATTATACAATTGGCACAAAAAATGTCTTGGCTGTAAAATATAACAACATGGTTTGCCATTCAGTTCTAGTTGGAGGCTTGGTGGTTGCAAACACAGTCTCAGTACTTGTGAAAGAAGCATTTCTTGCTTTTCTAATATCAGCATCAGCACAACTCAGGCCAAAAGGCATGCCCTCCCTTGGGTTTCTGTTCTGCACAATTAGGAGCACAACCCAATAATGGCTTCCCTGGATTCTCCTGTAACTTTAAAGAAGTATTGACCAATTATCATTGAAACTTATGTTCCCTCAGACATTTAGCCAATTACAGTTTGCTGGTGAACATGAGATTCTCAGAAAGAAATTATCTGGTATAAAATTGGTAACGTCATTCCTAATAGGAACACTTAGGCAGGCCCACATCTATACTTTATCATGGTTACCTCACTTGCTGTTATACTAGGATGGCAAAATAAATGATGTAACAACTGCAAACTGTGTTTATGATAAGGGATTGTGGTGGTTACAACAGTAGCCAAAGGTGTAAAGTTAATAACTAGATCATTTCTTTTATGAGCATCTCCAGGGTGTGAAATACCCAGTGGAGATGAGTATCAGAGCTTTCATTGTGGGAATCTTTCCTTGATCCCAAAGATCTTACACATAGAGAATTGAAATCATCTTAACTTTAAAAGTAAAGAAAAGTAAAATAATAAATATTAAAATGTTGTCATCTTTGCCAAGTTGCAAAGGTCTGAAAGTTTAACATCATCATCCAGTTCTTTTCCCTCACCACCAGAACCAATCTCTTGTCAAATTCTGCTTGTATTTCTTTTAATTTACTCTTCCTTTGAGTGTCATTTCAACTGTCTAGGTTGGAGATTCTTTACCTTTTATCTAGTAAAATAATTTTATAAATGTCCTCTATGACTTCAGCTTTTCTCTTGTGTAATCCATCCTAGACCTTACTATAAAAATTAATTTTTTGTATCCAACCCAGTTCCACTCCATCCCATTCTATTCCATTTGATGTAGCAAAAAATCAAGCCTATATATGTACCACTTGCTGTGTATGATAGACAATGGGGGAATATAAGATAAATGAACAAACAAAAAACCATTTCACCCAAGGTATCCCTAGACTTTATAAAAAAAGGAACAAAACCAACAAGATGACAATTGTAACAAAGTTATGCCCAGGACACTAAGTAGTTGTTTTTAATTAAGACATCTTTACTTTGTGTTTAAAGTTCAAAATGAATAATAAAACAACCGATAAAAGTAATTCCTCTTTGTAATTCATGTGTCTACTCATCTGTAAAGCCATTAATGGAGTGCTATGCTGGAGACTGGCTGGTATGAAAGGAGGTCCTAAAAACTTCACAAAAGAGGTGAAGGCTGAGTTTGCCAGATAGCACCCTGATGGAGATATTCCAGGCAGGCAAGGTAGCAAGTGAAAAAGCAGGAAAGTAGGAAAACACTGGTGTTCTTCTTGCCAACTAAATACAACAGATGTTTATTAAGAACCTCCTGCAGGCTAGGAGTCATATCTTTGTAGTTTGGCAAAGTTGAGGAATACATAGTATGTCATGTTGTCATTCAAAATGTGTGTTTCACTCTCATGGTGATGGGGAGTGTTGAATTAAGTGAATGAAGACACACAATTAGCCTTGTAGCTTAGAAAACTTATGGTAGTGGTTTGTTAAATGGGTTGGCGTTAGACCAAATTTATACTAATAATGCAGGAAAGATGATGGTGATGATGATGATATATGAATAGAGCATGGCCTGAGGGGAAGTGCAGATTCCACAGATATACGTACGGCTTAGAATCAAGGCTTGATGACTGCCTGGTGGTTGGTGGAGATGTCATTGTGAAACATGACTTTCAGGTTTGTGGCTTGGGTGATTGGGTTGTATCAGTCATTGAGAGTAGAAACATGGAGAAAGAGGAGATTTAAGGATGAATAAGATGTATTTACTCTTTCATCCATATAAGAAATATTTATTGGATCTAACAAAGTTCTGGACACTACTTAAGATCCTAGGAAATACAATGATGAAAAAGATCTATGGAATTTCAGCAACATTCACGAGAAATTTTCTTTTTTAGCAAGCTGGATTTGTGTACTTGGAATTACAGGTAGTTAAACCAATGGGAAGAGGAGAGGTAACTCAGTAAGCATGTAAGGAATGAGAAATAAGTGGTGAAGACAGAATTAAGGCAACCCTAATAATTAAAAAGACAAACAGAGGGTACATTAAGAGGAGCCAATGAGAAATAAGAATTTTTCAGAGAAGTAAGATCGGAACTAAAAAAGCCTATTATCACGAAACTGAAGATTGCAAGTTTTCAAGAAAAAGGCATGGTTACTATGCTAGAAAATAGACATATAAAAGAGGCAATGAAAATGTAATGTGGGTCATTATTAATGTTCTTACCAAGAGCAGTTGCAGTAGATGATGGTGTGAAGTGCAGTCACGAAGAAGTGGAGGTTGGTAACATGAAAAAGAACTGTAATTGGGTCATAGGCAGGAGACATGCATGGTCAAAGGGGAGTTCCTGAAATAGAAGTTTAAACCTTGAAGACAGGGAAACATTTTTAAAATTCAATATGTTAAGGCCTTTCAGATTGTATGTGCTTAATAAATGTTCACCAGTTGTCTGATGACCACAGAAAAACAAGAAAATTAATACAAATAAAGATTAATGTAATAAAATCTACTTTGTGGTAATGGTAGTGGAAAAACACATTTATAATAAATCCTGGAGTCTGGAAGGATTGATATTTCAGAAGATAATTCTGAAAGAGTAGTCATAGCACCCACAATAATTAAACAGGCTGAGGAAGGTTTGAATAAAAGGCACGTTTTGCCCATGGAGGTTGTGGATTTATGACACTTTATTACATAAGATTCAAAATTAAAACTGTTAGAAAAATCATTGTTCTGTCTCCTTAACTCCTAGGGTTACATAACTCCTTTTCATAAAAATAATGCGGCCCCTCTCTAAAACCAGACAATAGCATGTCATTACCACAAGAACATAACACTTTGAGTCTGAAGGGAGACTTGCAGTGAATGTAAGAGCTCAGTAAGTGGGTCTACTTAAGAAGCATTCGTGGTTTCACTGCAGTGGTGGAGGTCAAAAAGGAGATTAAAAAAATTGGTATATAAAATGAAAGAATCATAAATTTTTGTTACTTAGAAGATGTGGTGAATATAAACTTTATGAAAAAACCTTGGTAATGAATCACCTTATTTATCTTTCTCTTGCTTTGAGGCATTAAGGAAAAAGTATAGATATTATATTCAAAAGACCTGATTTAAGTTCTGCTGCTGAAGATCTGAGTGGTCTTGTAAATATCTTAACCTCTAACATCGGTCTGTTTGTTTATAAAATGATAAGAACAAATTTTAAAATATTTCTCACAGGACTCTTGAGAATAACATGGGCTAACATGGGTAGGAGTACTTTATAATCAAATCAAATAATCAAATATAACTGTTAATATTTGTTTTATTAACTACTATTGTTGAAATTTGTGTTTTTATCTCTAACAAAAATAATAAAAATTAATATTAGAATTGGGAGCATATTAAATATTGTCAGATCTAATGATTATTTGTCTTTCACAAATTCATTAATTTTCTCATTCATTCTTTGCTTTATTAAACCACCATTTGCTCAGTGCCTCTTTTGAACCAGACGTTGGGCTAAGTTCAATAAACAAAAGGTATTTCAGGTACGCAAATGAAATTCAGTAAGGTAGGTAGATAAAGAGAAGACTATAGTATAATGTGCAGGGGTCATGATATAGTATAGAGCTACATCCTCCAAGAAGGGGTATGTGAATCAGATTGTGGGAGCCAGGGAAGGCCCTCTGGAGAAGGTGATGTCTGTGTTGATTCTCAAATGATGAGTTAGGTTTTCCGAGACATTACTCTGGTGGGAGTATGTCTTACACATTTGAAGCATCATATAGGGAAATGTTGAATTTAATCTTCAGTATTTCTGAAAGTACTATGGAAGAGAGATTAACAAGGAGAGGGACTGTTGTAGGTTAAAACCAAGGTTGCTGAATATGTTTTAATAGCATGGACTTGGGTGATGTTGATTTCCTTCAAGGTTGCTGACTGGCTTTATATGCTTTTTCAGTAACAGCAGATTAAATAGAAAGTTTACAACAAATTTGAAGTCACCAAAATAATGAGTTCAGTTTATGCAAATTTCTGTGATGAGAAAAAGATTCTTACTGAGGTAAGCCCCACACATTCCTCACAGTATATGAGTCCCAGGTGTGTGAGGGACATTAGAAAATTCTTACTATAACCCACTAGTCCTGAAACCATGGGCTGCTGTGGTTAGGACCACAGTTATGGCTGTGGATGTGGCCGTGGCTATTGCTACGGATGTGGATGCAAGAGCTACAGAGGACTAAACTGTGGATACGGTTCCAGATATGGCTGTGGCTATCGTTGTGGATTTGGATCCAAATATGACTGTGGATGTGGTTCTGGCTATGTCTGTTGTCCATTTTGCTACAGAAGATGTTATTTCTCTTGTATCCAAAATATATAAAGAATTATAAAATTATCAGGAAAAAGGACAGCCTGGTAGAAAAACAGACATAAGACTTGGAGGTTTTACCAAAGAGCCAAGAAATATTTCAAATAGCCAAGAAATATTTAAAGTTTTTTAATCTTCACTATTAGGGAGATGGAAATTGAAACAATAATGTGTTATTATTACATACCCACCGGAATGGTGAAAGTGTAAAAACAGATAATATGGAAGGTAATTAAAGATATGGGTAAATAGGACTTCCATTTACTGCCCCAGGGAATATATATTGGTACAATTTTGGACTATTGCTTGGCAGTATCTTTTAAAATGAGCTTACGCATACCCTACGATCAAGTACTTCTACTAAGACTATTCCCAAAAGAAATGCATACATATGTTTATAAAAGGACGTAACACAAGAATACTCTTGGTAGCATTATGTTTAATAGCCAAAACATAAAACAACTCAAATTTTTATCAACAGTAAAATTTATAATGAAATGTCGTATTTTCATAAAGTTATATATTATGAAGAAATGAAAAAGAACACATTACTTTGACATATGGAAAATGGGGAAAGAACTGTACAGTTATAATGAGGAACAAAAGAAGTCAGACACAAAATAATGGATGGGCAAGATTTTGTTTATGTAAAATAAAAAACAGGTAATACTAATTTATAATATTGAAACTCATGGTATTGGTTATAATTTTGGTTCTCCTTTTTGGGAAGAGAATTGAAACGGTAGCTAGGAGGAGGAGAGGGGTGGCGTCACAGAAACTGATGTGTTTTTTCTTGATATCGACGGTGGTTTCCCAGTTGTGCTCACTTTATGAAAATTTATTGAGCAGCACACTTCAGATTTGTACTTTTCTGCACACATGTTATATTACAATGAAAGGTTTATAAATATTCTGCCATCTGTCTCATAGAGGATTTCTCTCTGGTCAGTTCTCTCCTCATTAATCACCATTCACTATGTCATCTCTGTTCCCCACCTCCAAATTCTCTCTCTCTCTCTCTTTTAATATGCAGAGTAATTTAGTTTTCTTTGTAGCCATCATCTAGGTTATGCTTCTGGGCCTTACTTTTTTCTACTAAAGATAAAAATAACCTACAAAGTTGCATTCCTAAATTAAGATACCATTTATTTCCTGGAGATGAATCCTCTCCACTCTTTCTCCTCATAGAGGTCTGCAATTTAATACACCAAATTTTTCATTGTAGTTGTTAATTGTGGCATTCACGAAGGGCATAGGAGAGATTTTCAAGTTTATTTAGAAAGATTCATGATAGGATTATTTAAATTAAATAGGTATTCATGTGCATTAAAACAAGATACTATGGAGAGCAATGAGAGAGTATTAGGAAAGATCATATATTTATACTTGTGTGATATTTGGGACACTCTGATTCATGGGAACCCTTGTATTCTAGATGAATATTGAAGGAAACATTGATTACCATTAAAATCTCCTGTTACAAGAAATAATGATTTCAGTTCATTAAAACAACGTTTCTAAGCCTAAACTTAATGGCATACAATGATTGAAATTCCAGGATCTAGCATGAAAATAGGATCTTCTTTCTGTTATTTACTTGATTTGTGGTCTTGGATAATTTACTTTCCTTCTAAACTGTATTTTTAAAAATAAATTATAAGGAATAATAGTGCCCATTTCATAAGAGTGTTGTGAGGATTAAATGTAGCTTTTAGAGTAGGGTTTATTAAATTCTAAGAGTTAATCATCTAAAAGTCATCAAACTCATTTAATGGTAATAAAATTTCAAGGAAGAATTGCAACTATTCATAATTAAACATATAGAAATATCTCTAAATGGAATATTATGTAAGGACAAAAATTCTTCATCCCTTAGTTACTGAACTCCAAAGTATCATATTATACCAGATTGCTTTCATTACATTTTCAATAATATATTGTTATATAAAACACTTCAGGCAAAGTGTAATAAGGCCACTAAAAGTAAGAGCTTATATTTCCATGATATGACCATTTTATTTCCTGCTTCTTTGTAAAATAATAAAGGAATTATTACAAGGCATCAGTTACATTGACAAATAGTTCAATTATGGTGATTTTGTGAGAATATTGAATACTTTCATAGAGAGGTGAGAGTGAATACAGTTTGCTTAACTTGGGACTGAATGAATAGTAAAGGAGTGAATAAAATGAGTATAAGTTACTATTTTAAGAAGCATCATGGTCAAGGGGAGGAAGGAGATTGATGGTCATTCATCAAAGAGGAACGTCCAAAACACTCTATGTGAAAACATAAGGTGAAGAATATATGTATTCTTCAATTTTGCAGTTCCTCAGAGATTCATTATCTATGGCTGTGTAACAAGTTACCACACACTTAGTAGCTTGAAACAACATACATTTATTATCTGCCAGTAGGTCAGGAGTCTGGGAACAACTTCACTGGGTCTCTGCTTGGGGTCTCACAAGGCTAAAATCAAGTTGTTGGCCGGCTGAATTCTCACCTGGAGGCTGAAATAGAAGGCATTACTTCAAGTTTCCTCAGGTTTTGGGCAGAATCCATTTCCTTGATGCTATAGAATTCATGTTTCATTTGATTCTTTAAAACTAGCAGTGGAGGGAGAGGGGAGAGAGAAAGAGAGAGAGGAGAAGGAGAAGGAGAAGGAGAAGGAGAAGGAGAAGGAGAAGGAGAGGAGAAGAAGAGAGAGAAAGCGAGAGAATGTGCCACTTCAAGTTCTTGCCTGATGGGATCATGAACACCAAGGATAATCTCCCTTTTGATTAATTTAAAGTCAACTGATTATGGACCTTAATTATATCAGAAAAATCCCTTCACTTTTGCCATATGAGGTAACACAATCCTGGGAATGATTCCTATCACTTTTGTGATAGAATACTTGTTAGAAGGATGTTACAGGTCCTGCCTATAATCAAGATGAGGGGATTGCAAAAAGCATGGATGCCAGTGGGTGGGACTCAAGGGGGCTGTCTTAGAATTCTGCTGACCATGACATGACATATATTGTCTGGGTTTAATGAGAGCTGTTCCTTATTAAGGCAATCAGCAAAATTAATTAAAAATATTGACATTACAAAACTATTGAGAGAGAAGAAATGCGAGAAACAAATGCAGAAATATGCTTAGCTTCAGGAAGAATGGAGGGAAGATGGCTACTTTTTAATGGGTAAAAATTGTCAAAGATTACCATCATGACTGAATAATAAAGAATTTCTACAAATAGTTGAGAACTTGAGGCTCTCTTTTTAGGATGGGTATTCTTTGATCTTTGGTATTCCACTTTCCTTTACTATATATAAAAAGGGAAACTCCTGGAGTGATCCCACTTTTTCTTCCTATATTCTGCCAAAATTTAACTCTTATAAAAGAATAGCAGTGATAATAATATTCTGTAACTCAGAGAAGATATGCAATAGGTTTGTGAATTAGTCACAGTGATCTGCTTGCAAAACAAACCATGATTAGATCCATAAAGATAAAAATAATAGAAAAACAAGATATGGGAAATACATGGAAAGAATTCAGTGTTATATTATCAATATGTTGAATATTAACATTTCAAAATGGAAAAATGGGAGATTTCCCTTGCTAGAAGAAAAGAAGCCTGTTTTCATAGTATTTAAAATGATAGAAATAGGGGCAGAAAATATTGTCTGGGGTGCTGGCTATTTGAAAAGTATTAGATAACTGTATTTTATTTGCTTTTCCAACTCAAGAGACCATAATCATTAAGAATAAATGGAAGATTCAAGGGGTTAGACTTCTTGACATTAAAAATTCCTCTAAAAATTAGTTCTGTCTGAAAAGTGGATTGGCAACATGCTTGGCTCCCCTGTCTCCAAAGGTTTTAAACTAGTTCAGGTCACCAATTTGTGGACATGTTGTGGATGGAAATGCTGCATCAGGAGAGAGGTAGAACTAATTGTCCTCTCAACTCTTCTTACTGTAATACTCTGGGATTCTGCAGGCAAACAGTGGCATTGAAATATAAAGGCTTGAGAAGAATAATGATGCTGGATGTAGAAACAGAAAAAAATAACATGATTTTGTACAAGTTTCTGTAATGGAGGTTGAAGTCAAATAGTATTAGTTAGTTTTAAGAAACCTCATCACATTGTGGAGAGATATCTTCTAGCATTGAATACCTTTGAGATCCAAAGTAGGGAGCAGATAAAATGTGATTGCGTGAGAGTGTGTGTGTGTGTGTGTATGTGTGTGTGTACGTGTCTGTGTGTATGTGTTCATGTATGTGTGTGTATGTGTGTATGTGTGTGTGTGTGTGTGTGTATGCGTGTGTGTATGTGTGTATGGATGCTTTGAGGAAAGACAAAAATTCACCTTTAATGAACCAATCTCTATTTTAGATTCTGAATTATAAACTTTCATTCATCAAACATTCATGAAATATGATGTATTGGACTTCACTAGGGGCTGTGGATTTAATGGCATAAGTTAAATTTCTAGACTTCAAGGAATTCACACTCTGGTGTATGGGAGAGGTAACAAGATCACACATGCCATTTTATAACACAAAGAGAACTTCTTAAATAGCACTTACTAGAGGCCAGGTGTTATTCTAAGTGATTTACAGATATTAACTCAGATTTTCTCAACAACTTTAAGAGTTAGATACTATCATTTCATGTCCTCATTTTATAGGTGAGGGAACTGAGGCACAGAGAAGTTCAGTGAATTGACAGAATTTGAAGCCAGGATTCATGTTCTTAAAGTGCCACACCAAGAGGCCTCTCTTGCAGAAGTGTGCAGAAGCCAGCCTGTACCAGCTTGGGAAGGCTAACAATGTGCATCTCTTCCCAACTCCACATCAGGGACATCCTGTTGGTAGTTTGAAATTAACCAAGATGGAAATATTTAATTTTTTTAGTGAGTCAATTTACTAGTGCCCTACTGGCCCCTTATGGACCACTTACAGGGTCAAGGACTAATTCCTAAAATATCGTTGGAATTTTGCAGGTCTGAGAACACATGCTCTTCCTACTTAATCCTCCCAATCCTTGGCACTGTGTCCAGGGCCAGCTACATAATCTGCAGGGTCCACAGCAAGCTGAAAATGTGTCAAAAAGGCAGGAAAAAAGATATTTTGCCTGTATTCTGTGGTCTCTTTTGACATATTATGATGCTTTTTGTTTTCTATTTAATGTCATGTGCTTTGGGGCATGAGGATAGCTGTTGAATGAATCTAGAGCCTCACAAGTGCCGGATCCCAACTTTCCCATGCCTGTACCCAGGTTCCTGTCAGGCGGAGGGGGTAGAAGGTAGCAGCAGTTATAGGACTACTGGATGGGGATGAGGCAGTGGGAAACTGAGGACTTATTCCGGGGAGGTGGGGAAGTGGTGAGAGGTGGGACTGCATGTGACATAACACCCCAAATCCTCTGCACAGGTTCCATTGTTCCAGCAGACTTCACTTACAAACCACAAATTTAAGGATGAAAGGTGTTAAGAACTTAGAGATGGTGACGATGGAACATTTAACACCAAGCACAGGGAGCCTTCTGAGCACTGGGCCTTTTGCACATGCACTGCTTGCACAGCCGTGCAGTTGGCCCTGATTGTGTCTCATAAATGGTGTGTACTCAGTACATGTTGGATAAATTGAATTGAATTGCTTCATGACTGTCTAGCGAAGAATCCAATTAAACTTGTGTAAGCAAACATCATTATTCTAAACTTGTTCGGAGAGAAGGCAGGGATGCATTTGCTATGTGGGTGGAATCATAGCACCAATCCAATTTTAAAGGATTGCATGTGTATTGAGGACTTCTTTGGGGGCAGGGATGGGCATAGGCAATAATGATGGAAGTCTAAGTTTCAAGATGACATTTACTTTATGGTTTAATTTTATAGGATCATGATTAAAGTTTTACTTTTACACAGGTTCAGATCCAGAATTAAAGCACTTATAAACAGCCATATTAATTCTCTCTTAAACCTATCTTTACCTATCTCTTCTTTCAGTAGGAAGAGGAGTAGGCAATTCTGACCTCAAGGGACAAAGCTTAGAGCACTATAATTGGAAGAGTGAGTAATAATGGTATTTTGCTCATGAAGTGATACTTGGAACTCACAGAAACATAGTTAAAATTATCCACTCACATTTTGTTTATACCGACCTATGGAGGGCAAAGTGAAATGTAAGAAATGCTCTATTAATATAAAAAAGCAAAGCATGGGGGTTGACAATTTACAAAATGCAAATATTGGCATTTTGATATTTTTAGTGATAACTAATTTATTAAATTCTGCCTCTTCTTGAAGTCAAACTTGAAGCATATGGAATTTGGAATCAAATGACTAAGTTATATTTCTATCATTAAACAGCTGTGCTATTCTGGCCAAATCACTTAATTTTTTAAATCTCAAACTATTGGGTGTAAGATAGGCTCAAGGATGTATTGTACAACAAGGGGAATACAGCCAATATTTTGTAATAACTGTAAATGGAAACTAACCTTTAAAAATTGTATGAAAATAAAAATATAGGGACCAATAAATAAAATACCCTCCAATTTCTCTGGATCTCCAAAAAACCCCTCAGTATTGTAGTATTATATTATTTTATATAAATTGTAGATAGTGGTAATAATATTACTAGTCTTGCCTAATAAGGATAAACATATACGTACACTATGCAACATATATGCACACACACACACATGATTTCAAAGCCACTGAATTTAATTAGAGGACGAAACATTTACTTTGGTCTTTGTAAGGTCATGAGTCACATGAGAGATACGTTTTCAATAGAGTTGGGGTCATGAAAAAGAAGTCAATGTTATTCCAGGCTTATTATTAACTAGAGAAAACTCTGGGGAAGAGTAAATTAAAGAGATTTCTTAACAAATTCGAAGTGCCTAGTAAAATGAGCTCTTTTGAAGCAAATTGTTATATCACTGAGCAGGCTGACTCAGTGTTTCCCAGCCACACCTGACTGCATGTAAAGGTCTGAGATTGTGGGTAACACTGATTTGCAGACTCCCTTGCTTCCCACATATACCTTACATTGACACTTGTAGCTCCTAAACATCATGAGTTGTTACTGCTATGGAAATTCCTATGGAGGTATAGCTACAGCTATGGCTCTGGCTGTGTCTATGAATGAAGGCCCTGTGGTAGTGGCCATATGGGTCAAGCTCTGGATCTGGCTGTAGTTGCCATGGCTACTATTCATTTTGCTACAGGAGATGTTATTTCTTTTGCTGTTAGCAAATTACTACCAGAATATCCTTTGCTACTGAAGTGACAAGTGGAAATCTGTTCCAAGGGGTAGTCATTGAATATTTTTATTCCTTTCAAATGCTTTTGCCATAGATGGGCGTTGATAACAATGGAAGAAAGAAGATAAAATTCCATTTGTTTTCTGAAATTTAACCCTTACATCTATCTCATGCTTTCTTTCTACGTTGTGTCCTTGGCCATGAGCATTAGTGCTCCACACTGGGGCAAATTGGTTTCCCAATGAAATGCTTCTTTGAATCTATCTAGTCTGTGTCATTAATCTTACTATAATGCATCACTGACTACAGGTTTTGTAACTTCCCTGTTTTTTAATTTTTAATTTCTTGTGCATCTCTGTGACTTCATTGGTTTCTCCAAACATTTCTCTTCAATAATTTACTGTTTAGCGATTACTCACATCTAAAATAACAAACACATACTTGTATATGCATATACACAGAAAGAAGAATTATTTGTTTATGGGGAATGAAACTGGTATTGTCTTACAGAATGGTTTGGAAGAGGAAGAGATATGAGTCTAGGAGAATTCAGGGAAGCTGTGATGTGGACCTGAATTGGATATTGACACAAATAAAGGGAAAGAAGTGATAGACTTCTGAACCCCTTGAGAGGGTGAATCTCTGAATTCTGGACATGATGAGGGGGAAGATAAGAGATGTCCAAGGAAGAGAAACTTAGTGGAAATGTATCCTTATAATATCTAGACTTGTGAGGAAAGAAGTGACATGAGTTATCAAAACATATTTAAAGGCTTATAATATGGCAGGAGAATTGGATTTGCTTCTCGTGTCCCAGAAATCACAATTGGAACTAATAGGTGATAATTACTGGGAAAATGACTTCTAAATATAAAATATGTTTCCAATAACTATGGCTCTGAGAGCTGAACTGGCTATTCCACTGGAATGCATGTGATGGAAGCTGCCTGATCATAGGCAAGGAAGGCAAGATCACCACAGTGAGAACTCCAGGGTAAGTGGTGACCTAGGGTACACCTAGGTCAGGTGATCCAGGCCTGACATTCTGTGAACTGTTCGTCAAGAATGACTCAGAAGTATTGAGCCTGACTAGCAGAGAAAATGATGTTAATACTCTAGAAACAAGAAAGTAAAGGGGGATATTCTTTCTCTGATTTGTGTCTTCCATATTTGTTGCAGGAGTAAGGAGAGTGGATGGAGGGGAGAGTCAGCTCTTCACACTGCAAAGTATTGTAGAAAAATAGGAAGAATATTATGGCTGGTGTGAGCTTCAATCATTCTGTCTTTAAGTAAAATCATGTCAGGTCTTCTGGATCCTCAGCAGTGTAGGAAGAAGTTGTTATCCAGTGTAGAGGCTAAGGAAAGAGAGGTAAGGTTTGTGGTATGGCAGATGTTGTGGACAACTTATCTGTGTATCTATCTATTATCTATATTCTATCTATCATCTATCTCTCTATCATCTATCATATCTATCTATCTTTATCTATCATATCATATCTATCATCTATCTATCATTTATACCTATCTATCTATCTATCATCTATCTATCTATCTATCTATCTATCTATCATCTATCTATCTATCTATGTATCTATCATCTATCTGTCATCTATCTATCATCTATCTAATCTGTCTATCCAAATGGGCTCAGTTCTCAGTGAATTCATAATCTTGTGTAGGAGTAACATAAGATTAAAAATAGAATGAAGTAATTGTTTTTATAGCCGTATGTTGTGAAAGTTATAAAATATGGAGGGTTATTTAGTGAGCATCAGGAAAGAGATCTGAGAAGAGGAGGCACTTGAGTTGAGGCCTGAGTAGGAATTGGCCAGTCAGATAGGGGAGTGGGACAAGAAGTCTTTGTGTCCATTTGTTATCACTCCTGGTGGACGTGTAATCACTAAGCACATCTAGAGAGGAACTCTCAGGCTTTCCCTGTTCTCATAAGAGTACCTAGAGTGCAGTGCATACCTCTTCCGTGAGCAGGAGAGGGCCTGGCCAGAGGAGCATATGCCAGGGAACCCACCAGCAGAAGACTATGAACACTTGGCTCTGATACTCCTCTGCTGTGTGACTTCAGGCTAGTGACTTGATCACTGCGAGGCTCAGCTTCTTTCTCTGAACACTTGTTTGTCAAGTACCCACTCTATTCATTTTACGAGATTGTGAAAATGAACTGAGATAATGTGTATAAAGGCATTTTCCAACGTACAATAGAGATGGACTGGTTAGAGGGAATGTTTTCATTGTTTAATGAGAGTTTAGATTAGAAGATTTTGGGAGATTGGAAGCTAGAAAAAATATACTCTAAGGGGGAAATTTATGTACATTCCTAATTATGGGAATCTCTAGAACATATTTCACATGGATAATGAAGATTTACTGTTTAATAAATCTTTGATCTTGACTAAAATGTCTTACTGCAAGATGATACTTAATCCAAGCTATCAAAATAGACATAGTCCTAAAAATAAAATATTTTTCTATGGACTGATCTTTTTACTCTTGTGGATTTCAAAAAAGTCCACATCAAGTTTTTACATGATATGTACCGAAACATGTTCCCAAGATATATGCTTTAAAAATACAACATAAAGTCATTTTTAAATTTCTGAACTTGAAAATATGCATGATTCCATGCCCCATGACATAATGTTGGCATTGTATTTTTGGTAATAAATTACTATACAATATGGCTCAGTCAGGGTGAAAAAAGGCTGCTAGGAAGGTAATTTATATTCTGGGGGGTTTTGCTTCCTTATCATAAAAACATTTTTAATTAAGGCATATATATATGTATCATAGAATGACCCCTTTTGAGTTACAAAGCTATTATCTTAAATTCAGACTAAATCAACATTTCAGTACAAATAAATATGGGTATCTGAAATCTATTATTAGACAAGAATTTAAAACTATGGGGTAAGAAAAATGAGATTTTTAAAAATTAATTTTTATTGGAGTATAGTTGATTTACAATGTTGTGTTAGTTTCTGCTGTACAGCAAATTGAATCAGTTATACATATACATATATCCAGTCTTTTTTAGATTCTATTCCCATATAGGTCATTACAGAGTACTGAGTAGAGTTCCCTGTGCTATACAGTAGGTTTTTGTTCGTTATCTATTTTATACATAATAGTGTGTATATGCCAATCCCGATCTCCCTGTTTACCCCTCCTGCCCTCCCTTTCCCCCTTGGTAACCATAAGTTTGTTTTCAACATCTGTGACTCTATTTCTGTTTTGTAAATAGGTTTATTTGTACCATTTTTTAAGGTTCCACATATAAGGGATATCATATGGTATTTTTCTTTCTCTGTCTGACTTCACTCAGTATGACAATCTCTAGGTCCATCCATGTCACTGCAAAAAAAAAAAAAAAAAAAAAGTAAAATTATTTAAAATTAAAACTTATGTTTGGATTCTAAAAAGCACATTCTTAAATAACATGTATTAAAATGATAATCACAAAAATAAATATTTATAGCCAAGGGGAAAAAAGACAACTGAGATAAAGGGAATAGCATTTACTGAGTAAAATTCCTGACCCAGAGCACTAAATAGGCATGCAATATATGAAAAACAGTTATGTAAAAATAGTTAGGCTCCATTTTAGAAAAAAGAAATTGGTGTTCAGACAATTTAAGCATATAATCAAATATCTTATAGTTTATAAGTGGCACACCAATATTTGAACATATGTTTGACTTGATCCATTCATTTTTTATGGAGAAATAGTAAGTTCAAATTATGTGCCAGTCATTTACTCATAGCTGGTTATTCAGGGATGCACAGAATAGAGATTGTTTCTACTGTTATAAACCAGTATCCGAGATCTGAATGGAAAGGTATTAGAAATAATGCAATAAAGATAAAAGACTTTTTCAATAATCCAGGGGTACTGTGACCAGAAAGTATGTGTTGGCAGTGGCATTGAAAAGTAAAGTGTCTATTCCAGAGAATTTGTGAAGTAGAATTTATAGTTTTGAATTTTAAGGAGGACAGAAAAGGTAAGAAACTGAAGGATAAGAAAAATTGGAATGGGAATATATTTTCTTTACGTTTATGGTTAGGGATGAAACATAGCAGAGTGATCAGATTAGACTGGAGACCAATACCAGAAAAAATAGGTAGAATGATTTCTCTGAAGGAAAAATATCTAATAATGAAAATTCTCAAAAATTGAAACTGGCAGCTTTGTGAAAATCCCTGTTGAAGGCATTCAATAAAGTACTCAATCACCACTCATTCCTTTGTTGTTGAAATTCAAGTATCCAGTAAAAAGAATGATCTTCTTGACCTTATATTCCCTTCCAACTTGGATTTCATGGTTGTTACAGTAAAAAATAATGTAAATTTTGGAGTCTGCCTGATTCTGAAGATGTTGATTTAAATAAAACCTAGAAAGTAAGATAAGCAAGCAAATCAAAACAAAACAACCCCCTCCCCCCAAACAAACAAAAAAAGCAACACTTTTTTTTTAGACTGAATGTTTGGTCAGGGAGAGACTGGATGTTTGGTATAGAGTGACATATTTTAATTAGTGAGGCAAGACATTGTTTCAATAAACCTTGACAAGTGCTATGACATGTATCTTCACATAGCAGCCAAGAGGAGGATGATCCAATCCAGACGTTAGCAGTGAGGAAAGGCATCTCGCAGGAACTTATCACAGATCTGAATTTTGATGTGCAAACAGATTTTTTTTTTTAGCTGAGAATTAAGGTGGCAAGAAAAACATTAATATCAGAAGAAATGATGCTTATTTTCCTCTTTTATATGTTGAAAAGGTAAATGTGATAGGATTATTTGGAAGAAAGGGGACACATTATATTTCAAAATCACAATGAAAATTTTTGTAGAAGGTTGAGAACTTCTGATTAATGTATGTATAAATACAGGGCAAAATTGAGTTTTGTACTACTTTATGTCATGAATGAATAAGGAGGGTGGGCTTTTGCTGTAGGTATCAATGTTATCTACTAAACTTTAGCTTCTGAACTAAACATACAAGGAACAGTAGTGATAGGAGAAGGAAAGAATGATTTATCGAATTAGAGGAATGCACTAATCTCTCATAATGCAAAACTCTGATAAGATCTGCATATGAAAAAAATTAGACTCTGTTCTGAGGTTTCTGATTCTTCAGCCAAATAAAGTTGGTTAGGTTGTGAAAGTCTCCTCAACGGTATTGATAATACTTATGTAGCTACAAAAAATGGGAGAGAAAGGAGGGCTGCCCCACCTGTGAAGGACCTTACTTTGCCTGGTACATGGAAGAAGGAAATATAACAAGAAACATTTACATACAGCACACTGTCTCCACACTTATAAGTAGTTACTCTTCCAGTGGATGGGCTTGGCTTTGAATGATCAGATGTTGATCTGTTTCTAGGGATTTGAGGAGAGTTGGACATGGAGGAGGTACGGAACACTGAGAGGGTTGGAGAAGCCTGGCAAGAAGTCAAGAAAGGAGATAAGAGTATTACCTTTCCTATGGCCGGAAGCAGGGCTTTTGGAAAGATGAGAGAGAAAAACGGGCAAAAATTTCCTACATTCCCCAACAAGCTTGTTTTATAAGATAGATATTAAATGAAACGAGACTTTGAAAATGATATCAGTTTTGGGACACATGATTCTACTGAGACAATTCTTCAGCAGAACATATTAACATGATGCTCTTTAAATAAAACTGGAGTCTCCAAAACAACAAGCTATTTTAAGCAAATCAGTATTGATTGTCAACAGTGACTGGCACATAATGGTTGCTTACATATTTGTTGTCCATGTCAGGGAATGAATGGTATGCTCTGTCAATTACTGGCAGTATATAAAGGTCCATGGGAAGTAGATGACACACACTTCAGAAACATCCTCTTGTAACCCACCTGAATCCACTTCCCTTGACAACATGTGTTGCAACTACTACAGCAACTCCTGTGGCTATGGCTGTGGAAACAGCTATGGCTGTGGATTTAGCCCTTATTATGGCTGTGGATATGACTGTGGCTATGGAACCAGATATGGCTGTGGATATGGCTCTGGCACTGGTTACTGCAGCTACTGGTCAGTTTGCTATAGGAGATGTTATTCTTCTTGCTGCTAGAATATCACCATCCAAGCCTTGTTTGCTTCTGACTAAATACATCAAAAGATAATGCTGGTTCAAGGATGCTACCCACAATTTCTATATCCAAGAAATTACATGCCTGACAGAGGCTTTGACATCCAACTACACGTTTCTAGATTGGCGTCTTTGAGGCCTGAAGCTCCATGGTGGTATCATCTGACTCTTTTCCAAATGTTAGCCTTTACTCCCTTAATCTCTGATTCTCCATTATGACTGTGTTAATGATGCTAATATCCTATAGCTGGGAAAATCACTTATTCTCAATAAAAATCGTTCATTGTTTCTAACAAATCCCGGTGTACTTGCTTGTGAATCAATCTTTTTTCAGGTGTTATGGCCTCTTTTGAAGATTGGGCTAACTGTTTTTTTTGGGCCTTGAGTTCTTCTTTGATATAATACAAGCATTTCTTCTTATATTTGCATCAGAAATAATACCTTCTCCACCTATTTCTCATATCCCACATGCTCAGCACAAATCTCACAGTATTTCAGAACCATGCTTTGCAAATCTCACTGTGTCTAGGATGGAGCTGGAAGGGAAAGTGGAGGAGGCATGACACATATTCAGGTAGTCATGAGAAAGTCCCAGGTAGAGGAGAGGTGGCCTGAGTGCTTAAAGGAGTAATGGAATGAAAGAGATACTTTCCAGATTTAATGAGAGGGGCTTCCCTGGTGGTGCAGTGGTTGAGAATCTGCCTGCCAATGCAGGGGACACGGGTTTGAGCCCTGGTCTGGGAAGATCCCACATGCCGCGGAGCAACTAGGCCCGTGAGCCACAACTACTGAGCCTGCACATCTGGAGCCTGTGCTCCGCAACAAGAGAGGCCGAGACAGTGAGAGGCCCTCGCACCTCGATGAAGAGCGGCCCCCGCTTGCCGCAACTAGAGAAAGCCTTCGCATAGAAATGAAGACCCAACACTGCAAAAAAAAAAAAAAAAAAAATTCCAGATTTAATGAGAAATTAGAAGCAGAGATAGGTGTTAAATACATGAGAATAAAGAACAAAGGAACGAATAAGTTAGTTAGAATAAAAATATGTATAATATCATCTGATTTTGATGGAATTGCAAGTGAATTTATTTGTATATATTGAGGATGAGGAGACTGATTTCTGTCATTTAACTGACAAATAGTTTTGAGTAATTTTGAAAGGGTCTCATCTTAGACAGTGGAGATAAAGTAGGAAAATTTAAAGGCAATTTCCTGCTCTCACAGTGTTTATATTCTAGTATGTGAAGATAAAAAAAGTAAAAAATAACTAAAAGAAAATTTCCAACTGACAGTTGGGATGGGGGGAATAAAACAGCTTAACGGGAAAGAGAGTAAGGATTGAAGTGTTAGAGGGATAATTCAGGGAGGAATTTTGAACTTGTGACAAATGAACTGATGTCAATTGCAAAGAAAGACAGAAAGTACAGTAGTAAGTGTAAGGGGGGGAGAGAAGTTCACTAAGTTTTGGAAGAATATAATTTATTAAGCATGTATGAGATAATTTATATATCCAGGAAAGAGTCTTCACATCTTAACTCTTAATATACCTTCAAAATCTGAAATGTGACTCCTTTAGTTAAAGAACATTTGAGACATTTAGCTTTAAAGAAATTAAAAAATGATGATAATCTATCCAAATACCTTACACTGACACAGCAGTGTTTGACTTAATCCATCCCTTTTTATTGGAGAAATATTGATTGAGTGCATATTATGTGCCAGGCACTATTCTCAGAGCAGGTTATTCAGTGATGCACAGAATAGATATTTTTGCTGTTGTTATGGATAAAGCCAGAGGTTTGAATGGAAAGGTATTAGAGGTAATGCAATAAAGATAGAAGACTTTTCAGTAATAAAGGGATATTGTGGTCATAAAGGGTGTGTTGGCAGTGGTATTGAAAATTAAAGTGTCTATACCAGAGAATTTATGAAGTAGAATTGATAGTTTCTAATGTCAAGGGAAACAGAAAAGAAAAGAAACTGAAGATTAATAAAAATTGAGATGAAAATATATTTTCTTTATGCCTATTCTCAGGGATTAAACATAGCAGAGTGATCAGATTAGAGCAGTGAACAACATCAGAAAATATAGGTGGAAAGATTTCTCAACTGAAAGAGAATTTTCTAATAATAAATGCTCTCAGAAAATGAAATCAGCAGCTCCGTGAAGATTCCTGTTGAAAGCATTCCGTAAATTATTGGATCATAATGCATTTTGTGTTGTTGAAATGTGAGTGTAGAGTAGAATGAATCACCTTCTGGACTTTATACACCCTTCCAACTTGGATTTCATAGTTTTCACCATAAAAGGTCACTTCGAGGACCTTCAAGATGGCAGAGGAGTGAAATGTGGAGATCACCTTCCTCCCCACAAATACATCAAAAATACACCTACATGTGGAACAGCTCCTACAGAACACCTACTGAATGCTGGCAGAAGACCTCAGACTTCACAAAAGGCAAGAAACTCCCCACATACCTGGGTAGGGAAAAAGAAAAAAGAAAAAACAGAGACCAAAGAATAAGGATGGGACCTGCACCAGTGGGAGGGAGCTGTGAAGGAGGATAAGTTTCCACACACTAGGAAATCCCTTCACTGGCGGGGACAGGGGGTGGGCAGGGGGGACGTTTCGGAGCCACGGAGGAGAGCGCAGCAACAGGGATGCAGAGGGCAAAGCGGAGAGATTCCTGCACAGAGGATGGTGCCAACCAGCACTCACCAGCCTGAGAGGCTTGTCTGCTCACCTGCCGGGGCCGGTGGGGTCTGGGACCTGAGGTTTGGGCTTCGGAGTTCATACCCCAGGGAGAGGACTGGGTTTGGCTGCGTGAACACAGCCTGAAGGGGGCTAGTGCACCACAGCTAGGTAGGAGGGAGTCCAGGGAAAAAGTCTGGAAATGCCTAAGAGGCAAGAGACCATTGTTTTGGGGCACGTGAGGAGAGGGGATTCAGAGCACCACCAAAATGAGCTCCAGAGATGGGTGTGAGCCGTGGCTATCAGCGTGGACACCAGAGACCGACATGAAATACTAAGGCTGCTGCTACAGCCACCAAGAAGCCTGTGTGCAAGCACAGGTCACTCTCCACACCTCCTCTCCTGGGAGCCTGTGCAGCCCCCACTGCCAGAGTCCCGTGATCCAGGGACAACTACCCTGGGAGAACACACGGCGTGCCTCAGGCTGTTGCAACGTCATACAGGTCTCTGCCGCTGCAGGCTTGCTCCGCATTCCGTACCCCTCCCTCTCCCCGGCCTGAGTGAGTGAGAGCCCCCTAACCAGCTGCGCCTTTAACCCCTTCCTGTCTGGGCAAAGAATAGACGCTAGAGGGTGACCTACATGCAGAGGCAGGGCCAAATCCAAGTCCCCTTCACCAGGAAGCCTACACAACCCACTGAACTAACCTGACCTACTTGGGGGAGACATCAAAAACAATGGGAACTATGAACCTTCAGCCTGCGAAAAGGAGACCCTAAACAAAGTAAGTTAAGCAAAATGAGAAGACAGAGAGATAAGCAGCAGATGAAGGAGCAAGGTAAAAACCCACCTAACCAAACAAATGAAGAGGAAATAGGCAGTCTACCGGAAAAAGAATTCAGAGTAATGATAGTAAAGATGATCCAAAATCTTGAAAATAAAATGGAGAAAATACAAGAAACCTTTAAAGAGACCTAGAAGAAATAAAGAGCAAACAAACAATGATGAACAATGCAATAAATGAATTAAAAATTCTGTAGAAGGAATCAGTGGCTGAATAACCCAGGCAGAAGAATGGATAACTGACCTGGAAGATGAAATAACTACCGGAGAAAAGAATAAAGAAAAAGAATGAAAAGAATTGAGGACAGTCTCAGAGAACTCTGGGACAACATTAAACATACCAACATTTGAATTATAGGGGTCCCAGAAGAAGAAGAGAAAAAAAAAGGGACTGAGAAAATATTTGAAAAGATTATAGTTGAAAACTTCCCTAATGTGGGAAAGGAAATAGTCAATCAAATCCAGGAAGCACAGAGAGTCCATTACAGGATAAACGCAAGGAGAAACACGCCAAGACACATATTAATCAAACTACCAAAAATTTAATACAAAGAAAAAATAATGAAAGCAACAAGGGAAAAGCAACAAATAACATACACGGGAATCCCCATAAAGTTAACAGCTGATCTTTCAGCAGAAAATCTGCAAGCCAGAAGGGAGTGGCAGGACATATTTAAAGTGATGAAAGGGAAAAACCTACAATCAAGATGACTCCACACAGCAAAGATCTCATTCATATTCAAAGGAGAAATTAAAACCTTTACAGACAAGCAAAGCTAAGAGAATACAGCACAACAAAAACAGCTTTACAACAAATGCTAAGGGAACCTCTCCAGGCAGGAAACACAAGAGAAGGAAAAGACCTACAATAACACACCCAAAACAATTAAGAAAATGGTATAGGAACATACATATCAATAATTACCTTAAATGTAAATGGATTAAATGCTCCAACCAAAAGACATAGACTGGCTGAATGGAAACAAAAACAAGACCAATATATATGCTGTCTACAAGACACCCACTTCAGACCTAGGGACACATACAGACTGAAAGTGAGGGGATGGAAAAAGATATTCCATGCAAATGGAAAGCAAAAGAAAGCTGGAGTAGCAATTCTCACATCAGACAAAATAGACTCTAAAATAAAGACTATTACAAGAGACAAAGAAGGACACTACATAATGATCAAGGGATCAATCCAAGAAGAAGATATAACAATCGTAAATATTTATGCACCTAACATAGGAGCACCTCAATACATAAGGCAAATGCTAACAGCCATAAAAGGGGAAAATGACAGTAACACAATCATAGTAGGGAACTTTAACACCCCACTTTAACCAATGAGCAGATCAGCCAAAATGAAAATAAATAAGGAAACGCAAGCTTTAAATGACACATTAAACAAGATGGACTTAATTTATATTTAGAAGACATTCTTTCCAAAAACAACAGAATACACTTTCTTCTCAAGTGCTCATGTAACATTCTCCAGGGTAGAATCATATCTTGGGTCGCAAATCAAGGCTTGGTAAATTTAAGAAAATTGAAATCGTTTCAAGTATCTTTTCCAACCACAACACTATGAGACTAGATATCAATTACATGAAAAAAACTGTAAAAAATACAATCACATGGAGGCTAAACAATACACTACTAAATAACCAAAAAATCACTGAAGAAATCAAAGAGGAAATCAAAAAATACCTAGAAACAAATGACAATGAAAACACGATGACCCAAAACCTATGGGATGCAGCAAAAGCACTTCTAAGAGGGAAGTTTATAGCAATACAATCCTACCTCAAGAAACAAGAAACATCTCAAATAAACAACATAACCTTACACCTAGAGCAATTAGAGAAAGAAGAATAAAAAACCTGCAAAGTTAGCAGAAAGAAGGAAATCATAAAGATCAGATCAGAAATAAATGAAAAAGAAATGAAGGAAACAGTAGGAAAGATCAATAAAATTAAAAGCTGGTTCTTTGAGAAGATAAGCAAAATTGATAAACCATTGGCAAGACTCATAAAGAAAAAAAGGGGGAAGACTGAAATCAACAGAATTAGAAATGAAAAAGGAGAAGTAAAAACTGACACTGCAGAAATACAAAGGATCATGAGAGATTACTACAAGCAAACATATGCCAATAAAATGGACATCCTGGAAGAAATGGACAAATTCTTAAAAAGCACAACCTTCTGAGACTGAACCAGGAAGAAAGAGAAAATATAAACAGACCAATCACAAGCACTGAAATTGAAACTGTGATTAAAACTCTTACAACAAACAAAAGCCCAGGACCAAATGGCTTCGCAGGCAAATTCTATAAAATATTTAGAGAAGAGTTAACACCTATCCTTTTCAAACTCTTTCAAAATATAGCAGAGGGAGGAACACTCTCAAAGTTATCTATGAGGGCACCATCACCCTGATACAAAAACCAGACAAAGATGTCACGAAAAAAGAAAATTACAGGCCAATATCTATGATGAACATAGATGCAAAAATCCTCTACAAAATACTAGCAAACAGCATACAACAGCACATTAAAAGGATCATACAGCATGGTCAAGTGGGGTTTATCCCAGGAATGCAAGGATTCTTCAATATATGCAAATCAATCAATGTGATACACCATATTAACAAATTGTAGGAGAAAAACCATGTAATGATCTCAATAGATGCAGAGAAAGCTTTTGACAAAATTCAACTCTCATTTATGATAAAAATTCTCAAGAAAGTAGGCATAGGGGGCACTTACCTCAACATAATAAAGGCCATATATGACAAACCCACAGCCAACATTGTTCTCAATGGTGAACAACTGAAACCATTTCCACTAAGATCAGGAACAAGACAAGGTTGTCCACGCTCACCATTATTATTCAACATAGTTTTGGAAGTTTTAGCTACAGCAATCAGAGAGAAAAAAGAAATAAAAGGAATCCAAAATGGAAAAGAAGAAGTAAAACTGTCACTGTTTGCAGATGACTTGATACTATTCATAGAGAATCCTAAAGATGCTACCAGAAAACTAGTAGAGCTAATCAATGAATTTGGTAATGTAGCAGTAAACAAAATTAATGTACAGAAATCTCTTGCATTACTATACACTAATGACAAAACATCTGAAAGAGAATTTAAGGAAACACTTCCATTTACCATTGCAACAAAAAGAATAAAATACCTAGGAATAAACCTACCTAAGGAGACAAAAGATCTGTATGCAGAAAACTATAAGACACTGATGAAAGAAATTAAAGAGGATACAAACAGATTGAGAGATATACCATACTCTTGGATTGGAAGAATCAACATTGTGAAAATGACTATACTACCCAAAGCCATCTACAGATTCAGTGCAATCCCTATTTAACTACCAATGGTATTTTTCACAGAACTAGAACCAAAAATTGCACAAAATTATGGAAACACAAAAGACCCCAAATAGCAAAGCAATCTCATGAAAGAAAAACAGAGCTGGAGGAATCAGGCTTCGTGACTTCAGACTATACTACAAAGCTACAGTAATCAAGACAGTATTGTACTGGCACAAAAACAGAACTATAGATCAATGGAATAGGATAGAAAGCCCAGAGATAAACCCATGCACATATGGTCACCTTATCTTTGATAAAAGAGGCAAGAATATACCATGGAGAAAACACAGCCTCTTCAATAAGTGGTGCTGGCAAAACTGGACAGCTACATGTAAAAGAATGAAATTAGAACACTCCCTAACAACATACACAAAAATAAACTCAAAATGGATTAAAGACCAAAATGTAAGCCAGACACTATAAAATTCTTAGAGGAAAACATAAGCAGAACACTCTATGACATAAATCACAGCAAGATTCTTTTTGATCCACCTCCTAGAGAAATGGAAATAAAAGCAAAAATAAACAAATGGGGCCTAATGAAACTTAAAAGCTTTTGCACAGCAAATGAAACTATAAACAAGACGAGAAGACAACCTTCAGAATGGGAGAAAATATTTGCAACCGAATCAACGGACAAAGGATTAATCTCCAAAATATATAAACAGCTCATGCAGCTCAATATTAAAAAAACAAACAACGCAATCAAAAAATGGGCAGAAGACCTAAACAGACATTTCTCCAAAGAAGACATACAGATGACCAAGAGGCACATGAAAAGCTGCTTAACATCACTAATTATTAGAGAAATGCAAATCAAAACTACAATGAGGTATCACCTCACACCAGTTAGTATGGACACCATCAGAAAATCTACAAACAACAAATGATGGAGAAGGTGTGGAGAAAAGGGAACCCTCTTGCACTGTTGGTGGGAATGTAAATTGATACAGCCACTATGGAGAACAGTATGGATGTTCCTTAAAAAAACTAAAGGTAGAATTACCATATGACTCAGCAGTCCCACTACTGGGCATATACCCAGAGAAAACCATAATTCAAAAAGACACATTCAACCCAATGTTCATTGCAACAGTATTAACAATAGCCAGGACATGGAAACAACCTAAATGCCCATCGACAGGTGAATGGATAAAGAAGATGTGGTACATATATACAATGGAATATTACTCAGCCATAAAAAGGAACGAAATTGGGTCATTTGTAGGGACTTGGATGGACCTAGAGACTGTCATACAGAGTGAAGTAAGTCAGAAAGAGAAAAACAATTATTGTATATTAATGTATATATGTGGAATCTAGAAAAATGATATAGATGAACCAGTTTGCAAGGCAGAAATAGAGACACAGATGTAGAGAACAAACATATGGACACCAAAGGGGGAAAGCAGGGTGGGGGTGTGTGTGTGTGATAGTGGTGGGACGAATTGGGAGATTGGGATAGATATATATACACTAATATGTATAAAATAGATAACTAATAAGAACCTGCTGTATAAAAAAATATAGATTAAAAAAAAAAAAAAGAACTGGAGTCTCCAAAACAATGAGCTATTTTAAGCAAATCATTATTAATTGTCAACAGTGACTGGCACATAATGGTTGCTTACATGTTTGTTGCCTGTGTCAAGGAATGAATGTTATGCTCTGCCAATTACTGACAGTATATAAAGGTCCATGGGAAGTAGACGACACACACACTTCAGAAACATTCTCTTGCAACCCACCTGAATCCACTTCCCTTGACAACATGTTTTGCAACTACTACGGCAATTCCTGTGACTACGGGTGTGGAAACAGCTATGACTGTGGGTTTAGTCCCTATTATGGCTATGGATGTGGCTGTAGATATGGTTCCCATTATGGCTGTGGCTATGGAACAAGCTATGGCTGTGGATATGGCTCCTACTATGGCTGTGGATATGGCTCTGGTACTGGCTACTGCAGCTACCGGCCAGTTTGCTATAGGAGATGTTATTCTTCTTGCTACTAGAACATCACCATCCAAGGTCCATTCGCTTCTGTAAAGACATCTAAAGATAATGCTGATTCAAAGATCTTTAGGACACAATTTCTAATATCCAAGAAATTACATGTCTGACAGAGGTATTGACCTCCAGCTACCAATTTTTAGATTGTCATCTTTGTGGCCTGAAGTCCATGGTGGTATTATTTGCCTATTTTCCAATTGTTAGCCTTTACTACCTTAATCTCTGATTCTCTGTTTTGATGATCCTAACATCCTATTGTTGGGGAAATCCCTTGCTATCAATAAAAATTCTTCATTGTTTCTAAGAAATCTCTGTGTATTCGTTTGTGAATTAGTCTTTTTTGAAGTATTATGGCCTCTGTTGAAAATTGGGCTAATATCTTGCCTGAATCTTGAGTTTTTCCTTGATATAATATAAGCATTTCTTCTTACATTTGCATCAGAAATAATACCTCTCCACTTATTTCTCGTATCCCACATGCTCAGGCACTCACATACTCAAGCACAAATCTCACAGTATTTCAGTGTGCTTTGCAAACTGCTCTGTGTATGGGACGGAGCTGGAGGGGAAAAGAGGAGGAGGAATGACACTTTAAGCAGGATGTTAATGCAAAGTCTAAGGTAGAGAAAAGGTGGCCTGAGTGCTTAAAGGAATAATGGAATTGAAGAGATACTTGCCAGAATTAATGAGAAATTATAAGCAGAGCTAAGTATTAAAGTACATGAAGAAAAGAGAGCTAGGAAAGGATAAGTTAGAATAAAATTATTCTACTGTATCATCTGCTTATGATGGAATTGCAAATATATTTATTTGCACATATTTATTGAGATTGAGGAAATTTATTCAAGTCACTTAATTGACAAATAGTTTTGAGTAGTTTTGAAAGAGTCTCATTCTATACAGTGAAGACACAGTAGGAAAATTATAGACAAGTTTCCTGCTCTCACAATGTTTACATTCTAGTATGTGAAGATAAAAAAGTAAAAAATAATTAAGAAAATTTCAAACTGACAGTTGGGATGGGGGGAATAAACAGCTTAATGGGAAAGAGAGTAAGGACTGAAGTGTTAGAGGGATAGTTCAGGGAGGAATTTTGAACTTGTGACAAATGAGCTGATGTCAATTGCAAAGAAAGACTGGAAAGTACAGTAGTAAGTGTAAGGGGTGCGAGAAGTTAACTAAGTTTTGGAAAAATATGATGTATTAAGTACGTATGAGATAATTTGTATATCCAGAAAAGAATCTTCACACACTAGCTCTTAACATACCTTCAAAATCTGAAATGTTGTGACTCCTTAGTTAAAGAACATTTGAGACACTCAGCTTTATGGAAATGAGAAAATGGTGATAATATTTACAAATATACTACAAGTTACATGTGCCACACAAATGTTTGACTTCATACATTTTCTTATTGGAGAAATATTGAGTGCAAACCATGTGCCAGGCACTGTTGTGAGAGATGATTATTCAGTGATGTATAGAATAGATATATATATTTTTTGTTTTGGATCAATATCGAGATGTTTGAATTGAAAGGTATTAGAAGTAATTCGATAAAGATAGAAGACTTTTCAATAATCCAGGAGTATAGTCATCAGAAAGTGTGTGTTGGCAGTGGTATTGAAAAATAAAGTGTCTAATCCAGAGAATTTGTGAAATAACATTGATAGTTTTGAATTTAAATGATGACAGAAAAAGAAAGAAATTGAAGAATAATAAAAATTGGAATGGAGATATATTGGTATTTTCTTTACGCCTATTGTTATGGATTAAACATAGCAGAGCGATCAGATTATACCAGTGACCAATATCATAAAAAAGATATATTCATTAACTGGAAGAAATTTGGCTAATAATTGATGTTCTCAGAAAGTGAAATTGACAGCTTTGTGAAAATTCCTGTTGAAGGCATTCCATAAACTACTGCATCACAACTCATTTTTTGTTTCAAAATGTGAGTGCCCAGTAGAAGGAATCATCTTCTGGAATTTTTACTCCCTTCCAACTTGGATTTCCTTGTTGTTACTATAGAAAAGTTACTTTAATTTTGATAAGAAATGAAAGAGGAGAAATAACAAGTGATACCACAGACATACAGAAAATGACAAGAGAATACTATAAAAAGTTACATGTCAACAAATTGGACATCCTAGAAGGAACAGACAAATTTCTAGAAACATACAGAATGCTGAGACTGAGTCAAGAAGAAACAGACAATTTGAACAGACTGATCACTCGAAGTAAAATTGAACCTGTAATTCAAAAAACTCCCAGCTAATAAAAGTCCAGCACTGGAGGATTTCACAGGGGAATTCTACCAAACATATAAGGAAGAATGATACCTATCCTTCTCAATCTCTTCCAAAAAATTGAAGATGAAGGAACACTCCCAAATTCATTCAACAAGGCCACCATTGCCCCAATACCAAAACTAGACAAAGACACTACAGAAAAAAGAAAATTATAGCCCAATATTTTTGAAGAATATGGATACAAAATCCTCAACAATATTTTAGCAAACCAAATTCAATAGTACAGAAAAAGTTCATATACCATGATCAAGTTGTATTTATTCCAGGGTCACAAGGATGGCTTAACATATGCAAGTAAATCAATGTGACACACCACATTAAAAAAAAAAAAAAAGACAAAAATCACATGATCACATCAATAGATGCAGAAAAAGCATTTGAAAAAATTCAACACCAATTTATGATAATAACTCTCATCAAAGTGGGTGTAGAGAGAAAATATCTCAATGTAGTAAAGGCTATTTATGACAAACACACAACCAATATAATACTCAATGGTGAAAAGATGAAAGCCTTCCTGCTACATTCAGGAATAAGACAAGGATGATCACATCACTCTTGCCACTTCTATTTGACATAGAATTGGAAGTCCTAGCCACAGCAAACAACAAGAAGAAATAAAATATCCAGATTGGAAAGGAAGAGGTAACACCATAACTATTTGCAGATGATGTCGTACTTTATATAGAGAACTCTAAAGTCTCCACCCAAAAACCATTAGAACCAATAAATGAATTCAGAAGGGTGCATGATACAAGATTACTATACAGAAATCTGTTGTGTTTCTATATACTAATAATAAAATATTAGGAAGATAAAGTAAATCTCATTGAAAATTGCATCAAAAATACCTAGGAATAAACTTAAACAAGGAGGTGAAAGACCTATACTCTGAAAAGTATAGCACTGAAGGAAATTGAAAATTATACAAAGAAATGGAAATATATCCTGTGTCCTTGGATTGGAACAATTAAAATTATTAAAATGACCATACCTCCAAAAGAAATCTACAGATTTAATGCAATCCCTATCAAAATACTTTTGACATTTTCCATAGAACTAGACCAGATAATCCTAAAATTCACAGAACTAGAACAAATAATCATTAAATAATTCTAACATTCATAGAAAAATATTCCTAAAACTAGAAGAACAAAAGACCCCCAACTGCCAAAGCACTCTTTAGAGAATAAGAACAAAGCTGGACATTCAACCCTCCCAGACCTCAGACTATAGTACAAAGGTACAGTAATCAAAACAGCATGGTATTGGCACAAAAACAGACACATAGATCAGTGGAACAGAATACAGAGCCCAGAAATAATCTCACACACCTATGACCAATTAATCTATGACAGAGGAGGCAAGAATATACAGTGGAGAAAAGACAGTCTCTTGAACAAATGGTACTGGGAAAACTGGACAGCAACATGTAGAACAATGAGATTAGAACATTCCCTCACACCATATCAAAAATAAACTCAAAATGGGTTAAAGAGCTAAATGTAAGACCTGAAAATATAAAACTTTTAGGAGAAAACATAGGAAGCACAATCTTTGACATAAATTGTAGCATTATTTATTTTTTTTGGATCTGTGTCCTACGGCAAAAAAATAAGTAAATAAAAAAAAGCAAAAGTAAACAAATGAGACATAATTACACTTAAAAGGTTTTGCACAACAAAGGAAGCAGTTGAAAAGACGAAAAGACAACCTATGAAATGCAAGAAAATATTTGCAAATGATGTGACTGATAAGGTGTTAATATCCAAATTATATAAATAACTCATACAACTCAATATAAAAAAACCAAACAACCCAATCAAAAAATGGGTAGAAGACCTGAACAGACATTTTGCCCAAAGAAGACATACAGACAGCTAACAGGCATAATAAAAGATGCTCAACATCACAAATTATTAGAGAACTGCAAATCAAGACAACAATGAGATATCACCTCACACCTGTCAGAATGGCTATCATCAAAAATCTACAACTAACATATGTTGGAGAGGATGGGGAGAAAAGGGAACGCTTATACACTGTTGGTGGGAATGTAAATTGGTACTACCACTAGGGAAAATATTACGGAAATTCCTTAAAATCTAAAAATAGACCTACCATGTGATTCAGCAATTCCACTCCTGGGTATATATCAGGAAAAAATTAATACACTAATTTGAAAAAATACATGCACTCCCATGTTCATAGCAGCACTATTGAAAATATCCAACAGATAGAAACAGCTCAAGTGCCCATCAACAGATGATTGAATATATCCAATGCATACAATGTAGTATTACACAGCCATAAAAAGAATGAAATACTGTCCTTTGCAGAAAAATGGATAGACTTAAAAATATTATGCTTAGTGAAATAAGTCAAACAGGGAAAAAAGTCAGGCAGAGAAAGAAAAATACTGTATGATAGCACTTATATGAGGAATCTAAAAATTATAGAAGTGAATGTATATGCAAAACAGAAGAATAAGAATCACAGGTATAGAAAAGAAACTTGTGGTTACCAAAGGGAATCGAGAAGGAGGAGGGCCAAATTAGGGCCGTGGGATTAACTGATGCAAACTACTATATATAAAGTAGATAAGCAACAATGATATACTGTATACATAGGGAATTATACCCATTATCTTTTTTTTTTTAAAGATTTATTGATTGATTGATTGATTACTACGTTGGGTCTTCGTTTCTGTGCTAGGGCTTCCTGTAGTTGCGGCAAGCGGGAGCTACTCTTCATCGCGGTGTGCGGGTCTCTCACTATTGTGGCCTCTTTTGTTGTGGAGCACAGGCTCCAGACGCGCAGGCTCAGTAGTTGTGGCTCACGGGCCTACTTGCTCCGTGGCATGTGGGATCTTCCCAGACCAGGGCGCGAACCTGTGTCCCCTGCATTAGCAGGCAGATTCCAAACCACTGCGCCACCAGGGAAGCCCCCCATTATCTTTTAATAACCTTTAATAAAGTATAATCTTCAAAAATATTGAATCACTATGCTCTACACCTGAAACTAACACAATATTGTAGATCAACTATACTTCAATAGTAATAAAAAAACTTAAATTTTGGAGACTGTCTAATTCTGAAAATGGTGATATACAGGTAAGATAAGCAAAAAATCTCCCCAAACAAACAAACAAACAAACAAAAACTATACTTTTTGGACTACATGTTTGGTAATGGAAAGGTCAAGTATTTGTTTAGAGTGGGTAGATAGGGTATGTTTGGATTTAAACATCTATAGGTATATAAGAAGCATATTTATAAATGCATAGGCGTAAACCAAGATTTCTATTCATAGCACTAATGACATTTTGGAACAGATATTTTTTCTTCTTGGGGGCTGTTTTGTGCCCTGTAGAATTACCAGCATCTTTGGTTTCTACACAAGATGAGATTCAAAACCTGGCAAGTAGGTATCTGGGGGGGAAAAGCCTGGTAAGAAGTTGCAATGATTCAAGAAAATGGACAGAAATATTTTGTGTTCATGTGGACAGACGCAGATGTGAAAGTAAAGAGGAAAGACAAAAAGGAGCAATATTTGTTTAACATTTCCACCCAAACCTTTTAATATAAGATATATATTAAATGATAGGAAGTTTGGAAAATGGGTACAAGTTACTGGGCACATGATTCTACAGAGACAATTCTTTGGCAGAGCATATTAAAATGATGCTCTTTAAATAAAATGAAGTCTCCAAAATAACAAGATAGTCTAAGCAAATCATTATTGATTGTTAACAGTGACTGGTACATAATGGTTGCTTACACATTTGTTGTCTACGTCAAGGAATGAATGGTATGCTCTGCCAATTACTGGCAGTATATAAAGGTCCATGGGAAGTAGAAGACAAACAGACTTCAGAAAAATCCTCTTGCAACCCACCTGAATCCACTTCCCTTGACAACATGTGTTGCAACTACTACGGCAACTATTGTGGCTATGGCCATGGATTTAGTCCTTATTACAGCTGTGGATATGGGACGCGCTATGGCTGTGGATATGGCTCAGAATATGGCTGTGGATATGGCTCCCCTTATGGCTGTGTTTATGGAACAAGCTATGGCTGTGGATATGAATCAGGCTACCGCAGCTACTGGCCAGTTTGCTATAGGCGATGTTATTCTTCTTGCTGCTAAAACATGACCATCCAAACGTTGTGTGTCCCTGAAATGACACATCTAAAGATAATGAGATTCAAGGATCTATAACCAATGATTTCTATATCCAGGAAACTACATGCCTAACAGAGGCTTTGACCTCCAACTACCCATTTTTAGATTGACACCTTTGTGGCTTAAGGTTCCATGATAGCGTCTGCTTATTGTCTGAAAGTTAGCCTTGACCTTCCATAATCTCTGATTCACAGTTATGACTGTGTTGATGATCCTAACATCCTCCAGTTGGGGAAATCATTTATTCTCAATAAAGATGGTATAATGTTTCTAACAAACCTTTGTGTACTTGCTTGTGAATTAGTCATTGTTTGAGATGTTATGGCCTCTGTTGAAACTTGGGCTAATATCTTGCCTGAACCTTGAGTTCTTCCTTGACATAATACAAGCATTCTTCTTATATTTGCAGTGGAAAAAATGTCTTCTCCTCCTATTTTTTGTCTCTCACATACTCAGGGACTCATATACCCAAGCACAAATCTCACATTACTTCACTACTGTGCTTTGCAAATCCCACTTTGTCTAGGTTGGAGCTGGAGGGGAAAGAAGAGGGGGAATGACACTTTATTCAGGATGTTAATGCAGAGTCCATGGTAGAGAAGAGGTGCCCTGAGTGCTTAAAGGAATTGAAGAGATATTTTCCAGAATTAATGAGGAATTAGAATTAGACATAGGTATGGAAAACACGAGAATAAAGAACTAAGCAACAGATAAGTGAGAATCAACATATTCTCTTATATCACCTGCTTTTGATGGAACTGAAAATGTATTTGTTTTCATATATCGTGGTTGAGGAAATTGATTTTGGTCACTTAATTGACAAATAGTTTTGAGTAGTTTAGAAAGGGCCTCATCTTAGAGAAGAAAAAGTAGGTAAATTAGAGACAAGTTCCATGCTCTCACAGTGTTTATATTCTAGTACGTTAAGATAGAAAAACAAAGAGTAAAAAATAATTAACATAATTTCAAACTTACAGTTGGGAGGGGGGAATAAAAGCGGTTTATGGGAAAGAGAGTAAGGATCGAAGTATCAGAGGGCTAGTTCAGGGAGGTATTTTGAAGTTGTGATGAGCTGATGCCAATGGCAAAGGAAGATTAGAAAGGGCAGTAGCAAGTGTAAAGTGGGAAAAGAAGTCCGGGAAGTTTTGGCAGAATATGATTTATTAGGCATGTATGAGTTAACTTATATATCCAGAAAAGAGTCTTCACGAGCTCTTAACATACTTTCAAAGTCATAAGTGTTGTGACTCCTTAGTTAAAGAACATCTGAGACACTCAGCCTTACAGAAGTGAGAAAATGGGGATAATATTTAAAAATATCCTATAAGTTATATGTGCCACACATATGGTTGACTTCATATGCTTATTGGAGAAATATTTGAGTGTAAATTATGTGCCAGGCTCTGTTCTCAGAGCTGATTATGCAGTGATGTACCGAATAGATATGGTTTCTGTTGTTTTGCATCAATATCTAGATGTTTGAATGGAAAGGTATTCGAAGCAATGTAATAAAGATAGAAGAATTTTCACTAACCCATGGGTATTGTGGATAGAAAGTGTGTGTTGGCAGGGTATTGAAAAGTAACGTGTGTATCCCAGGTAATTTGTGAAGTAAAATTGATAGTTTTGAATTTAAAAGATGACAGAAAAGGAAAGAAACTGAAGAATAACAAAAATTGGAGTGGAGATACATTCTCTTTATGCTTATTGTGGTGGATTAAGCATAGCAGAGTGATCACATTAGAGCAGAGACCAATATCAGAAAAAAATAGGTAAAAAGATTTCTCAACTGAAAGAAAATTTTCTAAGCATGAATATTCTCAGAATATGAAATCAGCAACTTCGTGAAAATTCCTGTTGAAGGCACTCTATCGACTACTGGATCATAGCTCATTTTTTGTTGTTGAAATGTGGGATTCCAGTAGAAGGAATCACCTTCCAGAGTTTATCCTCCCTTCCAACTTGGATTTCATAATTGTTACTATAAAAAGTTACTTTAATTTTGATCAGAAAGGAAAGAGGAGAAATAACAGCTGATACCACAGACACACAAAACTTCATAAGCAATACTACGAGCAGTTATATGCCAACAAATTGGACAGCCTAGAAGAAACAGCTGAATTTCTAGAAACATACAGAATGACTAGACTGAATCAAGAAGAAACAGAAAATTTGAACAGATTGATCACTAGAAGTGAAGTCGAATCTGTAATTTGAAAAACTCCCAGCAAACAAAAGTCCAGGACCAGAGAGCTTCACAGGGGAATTCTATCAAACATAAAAAGAAGAACTTATACCAATCCTTCTCAAAATGTTCCAAAAAACTGAAGATGAGCAAACACTCCCAAATTCATTCGACAAGGCCACCATTACCCTGATAGCAAAACCAGACAAAGAGATTATGGAAAAAAGAAAATTATAGTCCAATATCTTCGATGAACAACAGATGCAAAAGTCCTCAACAGAATATTAGCCAACCAAATCCATAATACAAAAAACGATCATACGCCATGATCAAGTTGGATTTATTCCAGGGGCACAAGGATGGATTAGCATGTGCAAATCAATCAATGTGATACACCACAGCCACAAAAAGAAAGACAAAAATCACATGATCACATCAATAGATGCAGAAAAAGCATTTGAAAAAATTCAACTTCGATTCATGATAAAAATCCTTGCCAAAGTGGCTGTAGAGGGAAAATACATTATCATAATAAAGGCCATTTACAACAAACCAACAGCCAACATAATACTCAATGGTGAAAAGGTGAAAGCCTTCCTCCTCAATTCAGGAACCAGACAACGATGATGACTCTCGCCACTTCTGCTTAAATTGGAAGTTCTAGCCGCAGCAGTCATAAGAAAAAGAAATTAAATGTATGCAGATTGGAAAGGAAGAGGTAACACCGTTACTATTTGCAGAGGAAATGGTACTTCATAGAGAGAACTCTACAGTCTCCACCCAAAAACCTTTAGAACCAATTAACAAAATCAGTAGGTTGCATGATACTAGATCAATATACAGAAATCTGTTGTGTTTCTGTACACAAATGAGGAAATGTTAGAAAGAGAAAGTAAAACGAATCCCATTTAAAACTGCATCAAAAATTACCTAGGAAGAAACTTAAACAAGGAGGTGAAATACCTATACTCTGAAAACTATAAAATTAGATGAAGGAAATTGAAATTGATATAAAGAAAAGGAAATATATCCTGTGTCCTCAGATTTGAAGAATTAATATTATAAAAATGGCCATACCTCCGAATGAAATCTACAGATTTAATGCAATCCCTATCAAAATACCTGTGACATTTTTCACAGCACTAGAACAAATATTTTTAAAATTAACATTACTACGACGAATAATCTTTAAACAACCCTAAAATTCATAGAAAAACTATTTCTAAAACTAGGACAACAAAAGACCCCCAGTTTTCAAAGCATTCTTCATAATAAAGGACAAAGCTAGAGGTTCAACCCTACCAGACTTCAGACTATACTACAGTGTGGTATTTGCTCCAAAACAGACACATAGGTAAGTGGAACAGAAGACAGAGCCCAGAAAGAATCCCACACACTTATGATCAATTAATCTATGACAAAAGAGGCAGGAATATACAAAGAAAAAAGACAGTCACTTCAACAAGTGGTGCTGGGAAAACTGGTCAGCCATGTATATAACAGTGAGAGTAGAACATTCCCTCACACCATATACAAAAACAAAGTCAAAATGGGCTAAAGACCTAAATGTAAGACCTGAAAATATAAAACTCTTAGAAGAAAACATAGGCAGGACACTCTTTGACATAAATTGTAGCATTACTTTTTTGGATCTGTATCCCAAGGCCAAAGATATAAAAGCAAAAATAAACAAATGGGATATAATTACACTTAAAGGTTTTGCACAGCAAAGGAAGCAGTTGAGAAGATAAAAAGACAACCTAGGAAATGTGAGAAAATATTTGCAAATGATGTGACTGACTAGGTGTTAATGTCCAAAGTATACAAACATCTCATACAACTCAAAGGCAAAAAAAAAACCAACCCAACCAAAAAATCAGTTATTGGGCACGTGATTCTACTGAGACAATTCTTCAGCAGAACAAATTAAAATGATGCTCTTTAAATAAAACTGGAGTATTCCAACTAACGAGCTCATTTTAAAGGAACTATTACTGATCGTCACCCGTGACTGGCATATAATGGTTGCTTGCATATTTGTTGCCTATGTCAGGGAATGAATGGTATGCTCTGCCAATTACTGGCGGTATATAAAGGTCCATGGGAAGTAGACGACACACACACTTCAGAAACATCCTCTTGCAACCCACCTGAATCCACTTCCCTTGACAACATGTGTGGCAACTACTACGGCAACTCTTGTGGCTATGGCCATGGATTTAGTCCCTATTACAGCTGTGGATATGGGACTCGCTATGGCTGTGGCTATGGCTCAGGATACGGCTGTGGATATGGCTCCCCTTATGGCTGTGTTTATGGACCAGGATACGGCTGTGGATATGACACTGGCTACTGCTGCTACTGGCCAGTTTGCTACTGGAGATGTTATTCTTCTTGCTGCTAAAACATCACCATCCAAACCTCGTGTGTTCCTGAAATGACACATCTAAAGATAATGAGATTCAAGGATCTATAACCCATGATTTCTATATCCAGGAAACTACATGCCTAACAGAGGCTTTGACCTCCAACTATCTATTGTTAGATTGACATCTTTGTGGCTTGAGGTTCCATGATAGCGTCTGCTTATTGTCTGAAAGGTAGCCTTTAACTTCCTTAAACTCTGATTCCCTGTTATGACTGTGTTGATGATCCTAACATCCTCCAGTTGGGGAAATCACTTATTCTCAATAAAAATGGTGCATTGTTTCTAACAAACCTTTGTGTACTTGCTTGTGAATTAGTCATTTTTTGAGATATTATGGCTTCTGTTGAAAGTTGGGCTAATATCTTGTCTGAAACTTGAGTTCTTCCTTGATATAATACAAGCATTTCTTCTTACATTTGCACCAGAAAAAATGTCTTCTCCTCCTATTTCTTGTTTCTGACATACTCAGGCGCTCATACACCCAGGCACAAATCTCACAGTATTTCACTACTGTGCTTTGCAGATCCAACTTTGTCTAGGTTGGAGCTGGAGGGGAAAGAGGAGGGGGAATGACACTTTATTCAGGATGTTAATGCAGAGTCCAAGGTAGAGAAGAGGTGCCCTGAGTGCTTAAAGGAATTGAAGAGATATTTTCCAGAATTAATGAGGAATTAAAATTAGACATAGGTATGGAAAACAGGAGAATAAAGAACTAAGCGACAGATAAGTGAGAATCAACATATTCTCTTATATCACCTGCTTTTGATGGAAGTGAAAATGTATTTGTTTTCATATATCGTGGTTGAGGAAATTGATTTCGGTCACTTAATTGACAAATAGTTTTGAGTAGTTTAGAAAGGGCCTCATCTTAGAGAAGACAAAGTAGGAAAATTATAGGCAAGTTCCTTGCTCTCACAGTGTTTATATTCTAGTACGTTAAGATAGAAAAACAAAGAGTAAAAAACAATTAAGATAATTTCAAACTGACAGTTGGGAGGGGGGAATGAAAGCGCTTTATGGGAAAGAGAGTAAGGATCGAAGTATCAGAGGGATAGTTCAGGGAGGTATTTTGAAGTTGTGATGAGCTGATGCCAATGGCAAAGGAAGATTAGAAAGGGCAGTAGCAAGTGTAAAGTGGGAAAAGAAGTTCGTGAAGTTTTGGCAGAATATGATTTATTAGGCATGTATGAGTTAACTTATATACCCAGAAAAGAGTCTTCACGAACTCGTAACATACTTTCAATGTCATAAGTGTTGTGACTCCTTCGTTAAAGAACATCTGAGACACTCAGCTTTACAGAAGTGAGAAAATGGGGATAATATTTACAAATATCCTATAAGTTATATGTGCCACACAAATGGTTGACTTCATATGCTTATTGGAGCAATATTTGAGGGTAAATTATGTGCCAGGCTCTGTTCTCAGAGCTGATTATGCAGTGATGTACCGAATAGATATGGTTTCTGTTGTTTTGCATCAATATCTAGATGTTTGAATGGAAAGGTATTCGAAGCAATGTAAGAAAGATAGAAGAATTTTCACTAACCCATGGGTATTGTGGATAGAAAGTGTGTGTTGGCAGGGTATTGAAAAGTAACGTGTGTATCCCAGGTAATTTGTGAAGTAAAATTGATAGTTTTGAATTTAAAAGATGACAGAAAAGGAAAGAAACTGAAGAATAACAAAAATTGGAGTGGAGATACATTCTCTTTATGCTTATTGTGGTGGATTAAGCATAGCAGAGTGATCACATTAGAGCAGAGACCAATATCAGAAAAAAATAGGTAAAAAGATTTCTCAACTGAAAGAAAATTTTCTAAGCATGAATATTCTCAGAATATGAAATCAGCAACTTCGTGAAAATTCCTGTTGAAGGCACTCTATCGACTACTGGATCATAGCTCATTTTTTGTTGTTGAAATGTGGGATTCCAGTAGAAGGAATCACCTTCCACAGTTTATCCTCCCTTCCAACTTGGATTCCATAATTGTTACTATAAAAAGTTACTTTAATTTTGATCAGAAAGGAAAGAGGAGAAATAACAGCTGATACCACAGACACACAAAACTTCATAAGCAATACTACGAGCAGTTATATGCCAACAAATTGGACAGCCTAGAAGAAACAGCTGAATTTCTAGAAACATACAGAATGACTAGACTGAATCAAGAAGAAACAGAAAATTTGAACAGATTGATCACTAGAAGTGAAGTCGAATCTGTAATTTGAAAAACTCCCAGCAAACAAAAGTGCAGGACCAGAGAGCTACACAGGGGAATTCTATCAAACATAAAAAGAAGAACTTATACCAATCCTTCTCAAAATCTTCCAAAAAACTGAAGATGAGCAAACACTCCCAAATTCATTCGACAAGGCCACCATTACCCTGATAGCAAAACCAGACAAAGAGATTATAGAAAAAAGAAAATTATAGTCCAATATCTTCGATGAACAACAGATGCAAAAGTCCTCAACAGAATATTAGCAAACCAAATCCATAATACAAAAAACGATCATACGCCATGATCAAGTTGGATTTATTCCAGGGGCACAAGGATGGATTAGCATGTGCAAATCAATCAATGTGATACACCACAGCCACAAAAAGAAAGACAAAAATCACATGATCACATCAATAGATGCAGAAAAAGCATTTGAAAAAATTCAACTTCGATTCATGATAAAAATCCTTGCCAAAGTGGCTGTAGAGGGAAAATACATTATCATAATAAAGGCCATTTACAACAAACCAACAGCCAACATAATACTCAATGGTGAAAAGGTGAAAGCCTTCCTCCTCAATTCAGGAACCAGACAACGATGATGACTCTCGCCACTTCTGCTTAAATTGGAAGTTCTAGCCGCAGCAGTCATAAGAAAAAGAAATTAAATGTATGCAGATTGGAAAGGAAGAGGTAACACCGTTACTATTTGCAGAGGAAATGGTACTTCATAGAGAGAACTCTACAGTCTCCACCCAAAAACCTTTAGAACCAATTAACAAAATCAGTAGGTTGCATGATACTAGATCAATATACAGAAATCTGTTGTGTTTCTGTACACAAATGAGGAAATGTTAGAAAGAGAAAGTAAAACGAATCCCATTTAAAACTGCATCAAAAATTACCTAGGAAGAAACTTAAACAAGGAGGTGAAATACCTATACTCTGAAAACTATAAAATTAGATGAAGGAAATTGAAATTGATATAAAGAAAAGGAAATATATCCTGTGTCCTCAGATTTGAAGAATTAATATTATAAAAATGGCCATACCTCCGAATGAAATCTACAGATTTAATGCAATCCCTATCAAAATACCTGTGACATTTTTCACAGCACTAGAACAAATATTTTTAAAATTAACATTACTACGACGAATAATCTTTAAACAACCCTAAAATTCATAGAAAAACTATTTCTAAAACTAGGACAACAAAAGACCCCCAGTTTTCAAAGCATTCTTCATAATAAAGGACAAAGCTAGAGGTTCAACCCTACCAGACTTCAGACTATACTACAGTGTGGTATTTGCTCCAAAACAGACACATAGGTAAGTGGAACAGAAGACAGAGCCCAGAAAGAATCCCACACACTTATGATCAATTAATCTATGACAAAAGAGGCAGGAGTATACAAAGAAAAAAGACAGTCACTTCAACAAGTGGTGCTGGGAAAACTGGTCAGCCATGTATATAACAGTGAGAGTAGAACATTCCCTCACACCATATACAAAAACAAACTCAAAATGGGCTAAAGACCTAAATGTAAGACCTGAAAATATAAAACTCTTAGAAGAAAACATAGGCAGGACACTCTTTGACATAAATTGTAGCATTACTTTTTTGGATCTGTATCCCAAGGCCAAAGATATAAAAGCAAAAATAAACAAATGGGATATAATTACACTTAAAGGTTTTGCACAGCAAAGGAAGCAGTTGAGAAGATAAAAAGACAACCTAGGAAATGTGAGAAAATATTTGCAAATGATGTGACTGACTAGGTGTTAATGTCCAAAGTATACAAACATCTCATACAACTCAAAGGCAAAAAAAAAAACAACCCAACCAAAAAATCAGTTATTGGGCACGTGATTCTACTGAGACAATTCTTCAGCAGAACAAATTAAAATGATGCTCTTTAAATAAAACTGGAGTATTCCAACTAACGAGCTCATTTTAAAGGAACTATTACTGATCGTCACCCGTGACTGGCATATAATGGTTGCTTGCATATTTGTTGCCTATGTCAGGGAATGAATGGTATGCTCTGCCAATTACTGGCGGTATATAAAGGTCCATGGGAAGTAGACGACACACACACTTCAGAAACATCCTCTTGCAACCCACCTGAATCCACTTCCCTTGACAACATGTGTGGCAACTACTACGGCAACTCTTGTGGCTATGGCCATGGATTTAGTCCCTATTACAGCTGTGGATATGGGACTCGCTATGGCTGTGGCTATGGCTCAGGATACGGCTGTGGATATGGCTCCCCTTATGGCTGTGTTTATGGACCAGGATACGGCTGTGGATATGACACTGGCTACTGCTGCTACTGGCCAGTTTGCTACTGGAGATGTTATTCTTCTTGCTGCTAAAACATCACCATCCAAACCTCGTGTGTTCCTGAAATGACACATCTAAAGATAATGAGATTCAAGGATCTATAACCCATGATTTCTATATCCAGGAAACTACATGCCTAACAGAGGCTTTGACCTCCAACTATCTATTGTTAGATTGACATCTTTGTGGCTTGAGGTTCCATGATAGCGTCTGCTTATTGTCTGAAAGGTAGCCTTTAACTTCCTTAAACTCTGATTCCCTGTTATGACTGTGTTGATGATCCTAACATCCTCCAGTTGGGGAAATCACTTATTCTCAATAAAAATGGTGCATTGTTTCTAACAAACCTTTGTGTACTTGCTTGTGAATTAGTCATTTTTTGAGATATTATGGCTTCTGTTGAAAGTTGGGCTAATATCTTGTCTGAAACTTGAGTTCTTCCTTGATATAATACAAGCATTTCTTCTTACATTTGCACCAGAAAAAATGTCTTCTCCTCCTATTTCTTGTTTCTGACATACTCAGGCGCTCATACACCCAGGCACAAATCTCACAGTATTTCACTACTGTGCTTTGCAGATCCAACTTTGTCTAGGTTGGAGCTGGAGGGGAAAGAGGAGGGGGAATGACACTTTATTCAGGATGTTAATGCAGAGTCCAAGGTAGAGAAGAGGTGCCCTGAGTGCTTAAAGGAATTGAAGAGATATTTTCCAGAATTAATGAGGAATTAAAATTAGACATAGGTATGGAAAACACGAGAATAAAGAACTAAGCGACAGATAAGTGAGAATCAACATATTCTCTTATATCACCTGCTTTTGATGGAAGTGAAAATGTATTTGTTTTCATATATCGTGGTTGAGGAAATTGATTTCGGTCACTTAATTGACAAATAGTTTTGAGTAGTTTAGAAAGGGCCTCATCTTAGAGAAGACAAAGCAGGAAAATTATAGGCAAGTTCCTTGCTCTCACAGTGTTTATATTCTAGTACGTTAAGATAGAAAAACAAAGAGTAAAAAACAATTAAGATAATTTCAAACTGACAGTTGGGAGGGGGGAATAAAAGCGCTTTATGGGAAAGAGAGTAAGGATCGAAGTATCAGAGGGATAGTTCAGGGAGGTATTTTGAAGTTGTGATGAGCTGATGCCAATGGCAAAGGAAGATTAGAAAGGGCAGTAGCAAGTGTAAAGTGGGAAAAGAAGTCCGTGAAGTTTTGGCAGAATATGATTTATTAGGCATGTATGAGTTAACTTATATACCCAGAAAAGAGTCTTCATGAACTCTTAACATACTTTCAATGTCATAAGTGTTGTGACTCCTTAGTTAAAGAACATCTGAGACACTCAGCTTTACAGAAGTGAGAAAATGGGGATAATATTTACAAATATCCTATAAGTTATATGTGCCACACAAATGGTTGACTTCATATGCTTATTGGAGAAATATTTGAGGGTAAATTATGTGCCAGGCTCTGTTCTCAGAGCTGATTATGCAGTGATGTACCGAATAGATATGGTTTCTGTTGTTTTGCATCAATATCTAGATGTTTGAATGGAAAGGTATTCGAAGCAATGTAAGAAAGATAGAAGAATTTTCACTAACCCATGGGTATTGTGGATAGAAAGTGTGTGTTGGCAGGGTATTGAAAAGTAACGTGTGTATCCCAGGTAATTTGTGAAGTAAAATTGATAGTTTTGAATTTAAAAGATGACAGAAAAGGAAAGAAACTGAAGAATAACAAAAATTGGAGTGGAGATACATTCTCTTTATGCTTATTGTGGTGGATTAAGCATAGCAGAGTGATCACATTAGAGCAGAGACCAATATCAGAAAAAAATAGGTAAAAAGATTTCTTAACTGAAAGAAAATTTTCTAAGCATGAATATTCTCAGAATATGAAATCAGCAACTTCGTGAAAATTCCTGTTGAAGGCACTCTATCGACTACTGGATCATAGCTCATTTTTTGTTGTTGAAATGTGGGATTCCAGTAGAAGGAATCACCTTCCAGAGTTTATCCTCCCTTCCAACTTGGATTTCATAATTGTTACTATAAAAAGTTACTTTAATTTTGATCAGAAAGGAAAGAGGAGAAATAACAGCTGATACCACAGACACACAAAACTTCATAAGCAATACTACGAGCAGTTATATGCCAACAAATTGGACAGCCTAGAAGAAACAGCTGAATTTCTAGAAACATACAGAATGACTAGACTGAATCAAGAAGAAACAGAAAATTTGAACAGATTGATCACTAGAAGTGAAGTCGAATCTGTAATTTGAAAAACTCCCAGCAAACAAAAGTGCAGGACCAGAGAGCTACACAGGGGAATTCTATCAAACATAAAAAGAAGAACTTATACCAATCCTTCTCAAAATCTTCCAAAAAACTGAAGATGAGCAAACACTCCCAAATTCATTCGACAAGGCCACCATTACCCTGATAGCAAAACCAGACAAAGAGATTATAGAAAAAAGAAAATTATAGTCCAATATCTTCGATGAACAACAGATGCAAAAGTCCTCAAGAGAATATTAGCAAACCAAATCCATAATACAAAAAACGATCATACGCCATGATCAAGTTGGATTTATTCCAGGGGCACAAGGATGGATTAGCATGTGCAAATCAATCAATGTAATACACCACAGCCACAAAAAGAAAGACAAAAATCACATGATCACATCAATAGATGCAGAAAAAGCATTTGAAAAAATTCAACTTCGATTCATGATAAAAATCCTTGCCAAAGTGGCTGTAGAGGGAAAATACATTATCATAATAAAGGCCATTTACAACAAACCAACAGCCAACATAATACTCAATGGTGAAAAGGTGAAAGCCTTCCTCCTCAATTCAGGAACCAGACAACGATGATGACTCTCGCCACTTCTGCTTAAATTGGAAGTTCTAGCCGCAGCAGTCATAAGAAAAAGAAATTAAATGTATGCAGATTGGAAAGGAAGAGGTAACACCGTTACTATTTGCAGAGGAAATGGTACTTCATAGAGAGAACTCTACAGTCTCCACCCAAAAACCTTTAGAACCAATTAACAAAATCAGTAGGTTGCATGATACTAGATCAATATACAGAAATCTGTTGTGTTTCTGTACACAAATGAGGAAATGTTAGAAAGAGAAAGTAAAACGAATCCCATTTAAAACTGCATCAAAAATTACCTAGGAAGAAACTTAAACAAGGAGGTGAAATACCTATACTCTGAAAACTATAAAATTAGATGAAGGAAATTGAAATTGATATAAAGAAAAGGAAATATATCCTGTGTCCTCAGATTTGAAGAATTAATATTATAAAAATGGCCATACCTCCGAATGAAATCTACAGATTTTATGCAATCCCTATCAAAATACCTGTGACATTTTTCACAGAACTAGAACAAATATTTTTAAAATTAACATTACTACGACGAATAATCTTTAAACAACCCTAAAATTCATAGAAAAACTATTTCTAAAACTAGGACAACAAAAGACCCCCAGTTTTCAAAGCATTCTTCATAATAAAGGACAAAGCTAGAGGTTCAACCCTACCAGACTTCAGACTATACTACAGTGTGGTATTTGCTCCAAAACAGACACATAGGTAAGTGGAACAGAAGACAGAGCCCAGAAAGAATCCCACACACTTATGATCAATTAATCTATGACAAAAGAGGCAGGAATATACAAAGAAAAAAGACAGTCACTTCAACAAGTGGTGCTGGGAAAACTGGTCAGCCATGTATATAACAGTGAGAGTAGAACATTCCCTCACACCATATACAAAAACAAAGTCAAAATGGGCTAAAGACCTAAATGTAAGACCTGAAAATATAAAACTCTTAGAAGAAAACATAGGCAGGACACTCTTTGACATAAATTGTAGCATTACTTTTTTGGATCTGTATCCCAAGGCCAAAGATATAAAAGCAAAAATAAACAAATGGGATATAATTACACTTAAAGGTTTTGCACAGCAAAGGAAGCAGTTGAGAAGATAAAAAGACAACCTAGGAAATGTGAGAAAATATTTGCAAATGATGTGACTGACTAGGTGTTAATGTCCAAAGTATACAAACATCTCATACAACTCAAAGGCAAAAAAAAAACCAACCCAACCAAAAAATCAGTTATTGGGCACGTGATTCTACTGAGACAATTCTTCAGCAGAACAAATTAAAATGATGCTCTTTAAATAAAACTGGAGTATTCAAACTAACGAGCTCATTTTAAAGGAACTATTACTGATCGTCACCCGTGACTGGCATATAATGGTTGCTTGCATATTTGTTGCCTATGTCAGGGAATGAATGGTATGCTCTGCCAATTACTGGCGGTATATAAAGGTCCATGGGAAGTAGACGACACACACACTTCAGAAACATCCTCTTGCAACCCACCTGAATCCACTTCCCTTGACAACATGTGTGGCAACTACTACGGCAACTCTTGTGGCTATGGCCATGCATTTAGTCCCTATTACACCTGTGGATATGGGACTCGCTATGGCTGTGGCTATGGCTCAGGATACGGCTGTGGATATGGCTCCCCTTATGGCTGTGTTTATGGACCAGGATACGGCTGTGGATATGACACTGGCTACTGCTGCTACTGGCCAGTTTGCTACTGGAGATGTTATTCTTCTTGCTGCTAAAACATCACCATCCAAACCTCGTGTGTTCCTGAAATGACACATCTAAAGATAATGAGATTCAAGGATCTATAACCCATGATTTCTATATCCAGGAAACTACATGCCTAACAGAGGCTTTGACCTCCAACTATCTATTGTTAGATTGACATCTTTGTGGCTTGAGGTTCCATGATAGCGTCTGCTTATTGTCTGAAAGGTAGCCTTTAACTTCCTTAAACTCTGATTCCCTGTTATGACTGTGTTGATGATCCTAACATCCTCCAGTTGGGGAAATCACTTATTCTCAATAAAAATGGTGCATTGTTTCTAACAAACCTTTGTGTACTTGCTTGTGAATTAGTCATTTTTTGAGATATTATGGCTTCTGTTGAAAGTTGGGCTAATATCTTGTCTGAAACTTGAGTTCTTCCTTGATATAATACAAGCATTTCTTCTTACATTTGCACCAGAAAAAATGTCTTCTCCTCCTATTTCTTGTTTCTGACATACTCAGGCGCTCATACACCCAGGCACAAATCTCACAGTATTTCACTACTGTGCTTTGCAGATCCAACTTTGTCTAGGTTGGAGCTGGAGGGGAAAGAGGAGGGGGAATGACACTTTATTCAGGATGTTAATGCAGAGTCCAAGGTAGAGAAGAGGTGCCCTGAGTGCTTAAAGGAATTGAAGAGATATTTTCCAGAATTAATGAGGAATTAAAATTAGACATAGGTATGGAAAACACGAGAATAAAGAACTAAGCGACAGATAAGTGAGAATCAACATATTCTCTTATATCACCTGCTTTTGATGGAAGTGAAAATGTATTTGTTTTCATATATCGTGGTTGAGGAAATTGATTTCGGTCACTTAATTGACAAATAGTTTTGAGTAGTTTAGAAAGGGCCTCATCTTAGAGAAGACAAAGCAGGAAAATTATAGGCAAGTTCCTTGCTCTCACAGTGTTTATATTCTAGTACGTTAAGATAGAAAAACAAAGAGTAAAAAACAATTAAGATAATTTCAAACTGACAGTTGGGAGGGGGGAATAAAAGCGCTTTATGGGAAAGAGAGTAAGGATCGAAGTATCAGAGGGATAGTTCAGGGAGGTATTTTGAAGTTGTGATGAGCTGATGCCAATGGCAAAGGAAGATTAGAAAGGGCAGTAGCAAGTGTAAAGTGGGAAAAGAAGTCCGTGAAGTTTAGGCAGAATATGATTTATTAGGCATGTATGAGTTAACTTATATACCCAGAAAAGAGTCTTCATGAACTCTTAACATACTTTCAATGTCATAAGTGTTGTGACTCCTTAGTTAAAGAACATCTGAGACACTCAGCTTTACAGAAGTGAGAAAATGGGGATAATATTTACAAATATCCTATAAGTTATATGTGCCACACAAATGGTTGACTTCATATGCTTATTGGAGAAATATTTGAGGGTAAATTATGTGCCAGGCTCTGTTCTCAGAGCTGATTATGCAGTGATGTACCGAATAGATATGGTTTCTGTTGTTTTGCATCAATATCTAGATGTTTGAATGGAAAGGTATTCGAAGCAATGTAAGAAAGATAGAAGAATTTTCACTAACCCATGGGTATTGTGGATAGAAAGTGTGTGTTGGCAGGGTATTGAAAAGTAACGTGTGTATCCCAGGTAATTTGTGAAGTAAAATTGATAGTTTTGAATTTAAAAGATGACAGAAAAGGAAAGAAACTGAAGAATAACAAAAATTGGAGTGGAGATACATTTTCTTTATGCTTATTGTGGTGGATTAAGCATAGCAGAGTGATCACATTAGAGCAGAGACCAATATCAGAAAAAAATAGGTAAAAAGATTTCTCAACTGAAAGAAAATTTTCTAAGCATGAATATTCTCAGAATATGAAATCAGCAACTTCGTGAAAATTCCTGTTGAAGGCACTCTATCGACTACTGGATCATAGCTCATTTTTTGTTGTTGAAATGTGGGATTCCAGTAGAAGGAATCACCTTCCAGAGTTTATCCTCCCTTCCAACTTGGATTTCATAATTGTTACTATAAAAAGTTACTTTAATTTTGATCAGAAAGGAAAGAGGAGAAATAACAGCTGATACCACAGACACACAAAACTTCATAAGCAATACTACGAGCAGTTATATGCCAACAAATTGGACAGCCTAGAAGAAACAGCTGAATTTCTAGAAACATACAGAATGACTAGACTGAATCAAGAAGAAACAGAAAATTTGAACAGATTGATCACTAGAAGTGAAGTCGAATCTGTAATTTGAAAAACTCCCAGCAAACAAAAGTGCAGGACCAGAGAGCTACACAGGGGAATTCTATCAAACATAAAAAGAAGAACTTATACCAATCCTTCTCAAAATCTTCCAAAAAACTGAAGATGAGCAAACACTCCCAAATTCATTCGACAAGGCCACCATTACCCTGATAGCAAAACCAGACAAAGAGATTATAGAAAAAAGAAAATTATAGTCCAATATCTTCGATGAACAACAGATGCAAAAGTCCTCAACAGAATATTAGCAAACCAAATCCATAATACAAAAAACGATCATACGCCATGATCAAGTTGGATTTATTCCAGGGGCACAAGGATGGATTAGCATGTGCAAATCAATCAATGTGATACACCACAGCCACAAAAAGAAAGACAAAAATCACATGATCACATCAATAGATGCAGAAAAAGCATTTGAAAAAATTCAACTTCGATTCATGATAAAAATCCTTGCCAAAGTGTCTGTAGAGGGAAAATACATTATCATAATAAAGGCCATTTACAACAAACCAACAGCCAACATAATACTCAATGGTGAAAAGGTGAAAGCCTTCCTCCTCAATTCAGGAACCAGACAACGATGATGACTCTCGCCACTTCTGCTTAAATTGGAAGTTCTAGCCGCAGCAGTCATAAGAAAAAGAAATTAAATGTATGCAGATTGGAAAGGAAGAGGTAACACCGTTACTATTTGCAGAGGAAATGGTACTTCATAGAGAGAACTCTACAGTCTCCACCCAAAAACCTTTAGAACCAATTAACAAAATCAGTAGGTTGCATGATACTAGATCAATATACAGAAATCTGTTGTGTTTCTGTACACAAATGAGGAAATGTTAGAAAGAGAAAGTAAAACGAATCCCATTTAAAACTGCATCAAAAATTACCTAGGAAGAAACTTAAACAAGGAGGTGAAATACCTATACTCTGAAAACTATAAAATTAGATGAAGGAAATTGAAATTGATATAAAGAAAAGGAAATATATCCTGTGTCCTCAGATTTGAAGAATTAATATTATAAAAATGGCCATACCTCCGAATGAAATCTACAGATTTAATGCAATCCCTATCAAAATACCTGTGACATTTTTCACAGCACTAGAACAAATATTTTTAAAATTAACATTACTACGACGAATAATCTTTAAACAACCCTAAAATTCATAGAAAAACTATTTCTAAAACTAGGACAACAAAAGACCCCCAGTTTTCAAAGCATTCTTCATAATAAAGGACAAAGCTAGAGGTTCAACCCTACCAGACTTCAGACTATACTACAGTGTGGTATTTGCTCCAAAACAGACACATAGGTAAGTGGAACAGAAGACAGAGCCCAGAAAGAATCCCACACACTTATGATCAATTAATCTATGACAAAAGAGGCAGGAATATACAAAGAAAAAAGACAGTCACTTCAACAAGTGGTGCTGGGAAAACTGGTCAGCCATGTATATAACAGTGAGAGTAGAACATTCCCTCACACCATATACAAAAACAAAGTCAAAATGGGCTAAAGACCTAAATGTAAGACCTGAAAATATAAAACTCTTAGAAGAAAACATAGGCAGGACACTCTTTGACATAAATTGTAGCATTACTTTTTTGGATCTGTATCCCAAGGCCAAAGATATAAAAGCAAAAATAAACAAATGGGATATAATTACACTTAAAGGTTTTGCACAGCAAAGGAAGCAGTTGAGAAGATAAAAAGACAACCTAGGAAATGTGAGAAAATATTTGCAAATGATGTGACTGACTAGGTGTTAATGTCCAAAGTATACAAACATCTCATACAACTCAAAGGCAAAAAAAAAAAACAACCCAACCAAAAAATCAGTTATTGGGCACGTGATTCTACTGAGACAATTCTTCAGCAGAACAAATTAAAATGATGCTCTTTAAATAAAACTGGAGTATTCAAACTAACGAGCTCATTTTAAAGGAACTATTACTGATCGTCACCCGTGACTGGCATATAATGGTTGCTTGCATATTTGTTGCCTATGTCAGGGAATGAATGGTATGCTCTGCCAATTACTGGCGGTATATAAAGGTCCATGGGAAGTAGACGACACACACACTTCAGAAACATCCTCTTGCAACCCACCTGAATCCACTTCCCTTGACAACATGTGTGGCAACTACTACGGCAACTCTTGTGGCTATGGCCATGGATTTAGTCCCTATTACAGCTGTGGATATGGGACTCGCTATGGCTGTGGCTATGGCTCAGGATACGGCTGTGGATATGGCTCCCCTTATGGCTGTGTTTATGGACCAGGATACGGCTGTGGATATGACACTGGCTACTGCTGCTACTGGCCAGTTTGCTACTGGAGATGTTATTCTTCTTGCTGCTAAAACATCACCATCCAAACCTCGTGTGTTCCTGAAATGACACATCTAAAGATAATGAGATTCAAGGATCTATAACCCATGATTTCTATATCCAGGAAACTACATGCCTAACAGAGGCTTTGACCTCCAACTATCTATTGTTAGATTGACATCTTTGTGGCTTGAGGTTCCATGATAGCGTCTGCTTATTGTCTGAAAGGTAGCCTTTAACTTCCTTAAACTCTGATTCCCTGTTATGACTGTGTTGATGATCCTAACATCCTCCAGTTGGGGAAATCACTTATTCTCAATAAAAATGGTGCATTGTTTCTAACAAACCTTTGTGTACTTGCTTGTGAATTAGTCATTTTTTGAGATATTATGGCTTCTGTTGAAAGTTGGGCTAATATCTTGTCTGAAACTTGAGTTCTTCCTTGATATAATACAAGCATTTCTTCTTACATTTGCACCAGAAAAAATGTCTTCTCCTCCTATTTCTTGTTTCTGACATACTCAGGCGCTCATACACCCAGGCACAAATCTCACAGTATTTCACTACTGTGCTTTGCAGATCCAACTTTGTCTAGGTTGGAGCTGGAGGGGAAAGAGGAGGGGGAATGACACTTTATTCAGGATGTTAATGCAGAGTCCAAGGTAGAGAAGAGGTGCCCTGAGTGCTTAAAGGAATTGAAGAGATATTTTCCAGAATTAATGAGGAATTAAAATTAGACATAGGTATGGAAAACACGAGAATAAAGAACTAAGCGACAGATAAGTGAGAATCAACATATTCTCTTATATCACCTGCTTTTGATGGAAGTGAAAATGTATTTGTTTTCATATATCGTGGTTGAGGAAATTGATTTCGGTCACTTAATTGACAAATAGTTTTGAGTAGTTTAGAAAGGGCCTCATCTTAGAGAAGACAAAGCAGGAAAATTATAGGCAAGTTCCTTGCTCTCACAGTGTTTATATTCTAGTACGTTAAGATAGAAAAACAAAGAGTAAAAAACAATTAAGATAATTTCAAACTGACAGTTGGGAGGGGGGAATAAAAGCACTTTATGGGAAAGAGAGTAAGGATCGAAGTATCAGAGGGATAGTTCAGGGAGGTATTTTGAAGTTGTGATGAGCTGATGCCAATGGCAAAGGAAGATTAGAAAGGGCAGTAGCAAGTGTAAAGTGGGAAAAGAAGTCCGTGAAGTTTTGGCAGAATATGATTTATTAGGCATGTATGAGTTAACTTATATACCCAGAAAAGAGTCTTCATGAACTCTTAACATACTTTCAATGTCATAAGTGTTGTGACTCCTTAGTTAAAGAACATCTGAGACACTCAGCTTTACAGAAGTGAGAAAATGGGGATAATATTTACAAATATCCTATAAGTTATATGTGCCACACAAATGGTTGACTTCATATGCTTATTGGAGAAATATTTGAGGGTAAATTATGTGCCAGGCTCTGTTCTCAGAGCTGATTATGCAGTGATGTACCGAATAGATATGGTTTCTGTTGTTTTGCATCAATATCTAGATGTTTGAATGGAAAGGTATTCGAAGCAATGTAAGAAAGATAGAAGAATTTTCACTAACCCATGGGTATTGTGGATAGAAAGTGTGTGTTGGCAGGGTATTGAAAAGTAACGTGTGTATCCCAGGTAATTTGTGAAGTAAAATTGATAGTTTTGAATTTAAAAGATGACAGAAAAGGAAAGAAACTGAAGAATAACAAAAATTGGAGTGGAGATACATTCTCTTTATGCTTATTGTGGTGGATTAAGCATAGCAGAGTGATCACATTAGAGCAGAGACCAATATCAGAAAAAAATAGGTAAAAAGATTTCTTAACTGAAAGAAAATTTTCTAAGCATGAATATTCTCAGAATATGAAATCAGCAACTTCGTGAAAATTCCTGTTGAAGGCACTCTATCGACTACTGGATCATAGCTCATTTTTTGTTGTTGAAATGTGGGATTCCAGTAGAAGGAATCACCTTCCAGAGTTTATCCTCCCTTCCAACTTGGATTTCATAATTGTTACTATAAAAAGTTACTTTAATTTTGATCAGAAAGGAAAGAGGAGAAATAACAGCTGATACCACAGACACACAAAACTTCATAAGCAATACTACGAGAGTTATATGCCAACAAATTGGACAGCCTAGAAGAAACAGCTGAATTTCTAGAAACATACAGAATGACTAGACTGAATCAAGAAGAAACAGAAAATTTGAACAGATTGATCACTAGAAGTGAAGTCGAATCTGTAATTTGAAAAACTCCCAGCAAACAAAAGTGCAGGACCAGAGAGCTACACAGGGGAATTCTATCAAACATAAAAAGAAGAACTTATACCAATCCTTCTCAAAATCTTCCAAAAAACTGAAGATGAGCAAACACTCCCAAATTCATTCGACAAGGCCACCATTACCCTGATAGCAAAACCAGACAAAGAGATTATAGAAAAAAGAAAATTATAGTCCAATATCTTCGATGAACAACAGATGCAAAAGTCCTCAAGAGAATATTAGCAAACCAAATCCATAATACAAAAAACGATCATACGCCATGATCAAGTTGGATTTATTCCAGGGGCACAAGGATGGATTAGCATGTGCAAATCAATCAATGTAATACACCACAGCCACAAAAAGAAAGACAAAAATCACATGATCACATCAATAGATGCAGAAAAAGCATTTGAAAAAATTCAACTTCGATTCATGATAAAAATCCTTGCCAAAGTGGCTGTAGAGGGAAAATACATTATCATAATAAAGGCCATTTACAACAAACCAACAGCCAACATAATACTCAATGGTGAAAAGGTGAAAGCCTTCCTCCTCAATTCAGGAACCAGACAACGATGATGACTCTCGCCACTTCTGCTTAAATTGGAAGTTCTAGCCGCAGCAGTCATAAGAAAAAGAAATTAAATGTATGCAGATTGGAAAGGAAGAGGTAACACCGTTACTATTTGCAGAGGAAATGGTACTTCATAGAGAGAACTCTACAGTCTCCACCCAAAAACCTTTAGAACCAATTAACAAAATCAGTAGGTTGCATGATACTAGATCAATATACAGAAATCTGTTGTGTTTCTGTACACAAATGAGGAAATGTTAGAAAGAGAAAGTAAAACGAATCCCATTTAAAACTGCATCAAAAATTACCTAGGAAGAAACTTAAACAAGGAGGTGAAATACCTATACTCTGAAAACTATAAAATTAGATGAAGGAAATTGAAATTGATATAAAGAAAAGGAAATATATCCTGTGTCCTCAGATTTGAAGAATTAATATTATAAAAATGGCCATACCTCCGAATGAAATCTACAGATTTAATGCAATCCCTATCAAAATACCTGTGACATTTTTCACAGAACTAGAACAAATATTTTTAAAATTAACATTACTACGACGAATAATCTTTAAACAACCCTAAAATTCATAGAAAAACTATTTCTAAAACTAGGACAACAAAAGACCCCCAGTTTTCAAAGCATTCTTCATAATAAAGGACAAAGCTAGAGGTTCAACCCTACCAGACTTCAGACTATACTACAGTGTGGTATTTGCTCCAAAACAGACACATAGGTAAGTGGAACAGAAGACAGAGCCCAGAAAGAATCCCACACACTTATGATCAATTAATCTATGACAAAAGAGGCAGGAATATACAAAGAAAAAAGACAGTCACTTCAACAAGTGGTGCTGGGAAAACTGGTCAGCCATGTATATAACAGTGAGAGTAGAACATTCCCTCACACCATATACAAAAACAAACTCAAAATGGGCTAAAGACCTAAATGTAAGACCTGAAAATATAAAACTCTTAGAAGAAAACATAGGCAGGACACTCTTTGACATAAATTGTAGCATTACTTTTTTGGATCTGTATCCCAAGGCCAAAGATATAAAAGCAAAAATAAACAAATGGGATATAATTACACTTAAAGGTTTTGCACAGCAAAGGAAGCAGTTGAGAAGATAAAAAGACAACCTAGGAAATGTGAGAAAATATTTGCAAATGATGTGACTGACTAGGTGTTAATGTCCAAAGTATACAAACATCTCATACAACTCAAAGGCAAAAAAAAAAAACAACCCAACCAAAAAATCAGTTATTGGGCACGTGATTCTACTGAGACAATTCTTCAGCAGAACAAATTAAAATGATGCTCTTTAAATAAAACTGGAGTATTCAAACTAACGAGCTCATTTTAAAGGAACTATTACTGATCGTCACCCGTGACTGGCATATAATGGTTGCTTGCATATTTGTTGCCTATGTCAGGGAATGAATGGTATGCTCTGCCAATTACTGGCGGTATATAAAGGTCCATGGGAAGTAGACGACACACACACTTCAGAAACATCCTCTTGCAACCCACCTGAATCCACTTCCCTTGACAACATGTGTGGCAACTACTACGGCAACTCTTGTGGCTATGGCCATGCATTTAGTCCCTATTACAGCTGTGGATATGGGACTCGCTATGGCTGTGGCTATGGCTCAGGATACGGCTGTGGATATGGCTCCCCTTATGGCTGTGTTTATGGACCAGGATACGGCTGTGGATATGACACTGGCTACTGCTGCTACTGGCCAGTTTGCTACTGGAGATGTTATTCTTCTTGCTGCTAAAACATCACCATCCAAACCTCGTGTGTTCCTGAAATGACACATCTAAAGATAATGAGATTCAAGGATCTATAACCCATGATTTCTATATCCAGGAAACTACATGCCTAACAGAGGCTTTGACCTCCAACTATCTATTGTTAGATTGACATCTTTGTGGCTTGAGGTTCCATGATAGCGTCTGCTTATTGTCTGAAAGGTAGCCTTTAACTTCCTTAAACTCTGATTCCCTGTTATGACTGTGTTGATGATCCTAACATCCTCCAGTTGGGGAAATCACTTATTCTCAATAAAAATGGTGCATTGTTTCTAACAAACCTTTGTGTACTTGCTTGTGAATTAGTCATTTTTTGAGATATTATGGCTTCTGTTGAAAGTTGGGCTAATATCTTGTCTGAAACTTGAGTTCTTCCTTGATATAATACAAGCATTTCTTCTTACATTTGCACCAGAAAAAATGTCTTCTCCTCCTATTTCTTGTTTCTGACATACTCAGGCGCTCATACACCCAGGCACAAATCTCACAGTATTTCACTACTGTGCTTTGCAGATCCAACTTTGTCTAGGTTGGAGCTGGAGGGGAAAGAGGAGGGGGAATGACACTTTATTCAGGATGTTAATGCAGAGTCCAAGGTAGAGAAGAGGTGCCCTGAGTGCTTAAAGGAATTGAAGAGATATTTTCCAGAATTAATGAGGAATTAAAATTAGACATAGGTATGGAAAACACGAGAATAAAGAACTAAGCGACAGATAAGTGAGAATCAACATATTCTCTTATATCACCTGCTTTTGATGGAAGTGAAAATGTATTTGTTTTCATATATCGTGGTTGAGGAAATTGATTTCGGTCACTTAATTGACAAATAGTTTTGAGTAGTTTAGAAAGGGCCTCATCTTAGAGAAGACAAAGCAGGAAAATTATAGGCAAGTTCCTTGCTCTCACAGTGTTTATATTCTAGTACGTTAAGATAGAAAAACAAAGAGTAAAAAACAATTAAGATAATTTCAAACTGACAGTTGGGAGGGGGGAATAAAAGCGCTTTATGGGAAAGAGAGTAAGGATCGAAGTATCAGAGGGATAGTTCAGGGAGGTATTTTGAAGTTGTGATGAGCTGATGCCAATGGCAAAGGAAGATTAGAAAGGGCAGTAGCAAGTGTAAAGTGGGAAAAGAAGTTCGTGAAGTTTTGGAAGAATATGATTTATTAGGCATGTATGAGTTAACTTATATACCCAGAAAAGAGTCTTTATGAACTCTTAACATACTTTCAATGTCATAAGTGTTGTGACTCCTTAGTTAAAGAACATCTGAGACACTCAGCTTTACAGAAGTGAGAAAATGGGGATAATATTTACAAATATCCTATAAGTTATATGTGCCACACAAATGGTTGACTTCATATGCTTATTGGAGAAATATTTGAGGGTAAATTATGTGCCAGGCTCTGTTCTCAGAGCTGATTATGCAGTGATGTACCGAATAGATATGGTTTCTGTTGTTTTGCATCAATATCTAGATGTTTGAATGGAAAGGTATTCGAAGCAATGTAAGAAAGATAGAAGAATTTTCACTAACCCATGGGTATTGTGGATAGAAAGTGTGTGTTGGCAGGGTATTGAAAAGTAACGTGTGTATCCCAGGTAATTTGTGAAGTAAAATTGATAGTTTTGAATTTAAAAGATGACAGAAAAGGAAAGAAACTGAAGAATAACAAAAATTGGAGTGGAGATACATTCTCTTTATGCTTATTGTGGTGGATTAAGCATAGCAGAGTGATCACATTAGAGCAGAGACCAATATCAGAAAAAAATAGGTAAAAAGATTTCTTAACTGAAAGAAAATTTTCTAAGCATGAATATTCTCAGAATATGAAATCAGCAACTTCGTGAAAATTCCTGTTGAAGGCACTCTATCGACTACTGGATCATAGCTCATTTTTTGTTGTTGAAATGTGGGATTCCAGTAGAAGGAATCACCTTCCAGAGTTTATCCTCCCTTCCAACTTGGATTTCATAATTGTTACTATAAAAAGTTACTTTAATTTTGATCAGAAAGGAAAGAGGAGAAATAACAGCTGATACCACAGACACACAAAACTTCATAAGCAATACTACGAGCAGTTATATGCCAACAAATTGGACAGCCTAGAAGAAACAGCTGAATTTCTAGAAACATACAGAATGACTAGACTGAATCAAGAAGAAACAGAAAATTTGAACAGATTGATCACTAGAAGTGAAGTCGAATCTGTAATTTGAAAAACTCCCAGCAAACAAAAGTGCAGGACCAGAGAGCTACACAGGGGAATTCTATCAAACATAAAAAGAAGAACTTATACCAATCCTTCTCAAAATCTTCCAAAAAACTGAAGATGAGCAAACACTCCCAAATTCATTCGACAAGGCCACCATTACCCTGATAGCAAAACCAGACAAAGAGATTATAGAAAAAAGAAAATTATAGTCCAATATCTTCGATGAACAACAGATGCAAAAGTCCTCAACAGAATATTAGCAAACCAAATCCATAATACAAAAAACGATCATACGCCATGATCAAGTTGGATTTATTCCAGGGGCACAAGGATGGATTAGCATGTGCAAATCAATCAATGTGATACACCACAGCCACAAAAAGAAAGACAAAAATCACATGATCACATCAATAGATGCAGAAAAAGCATTTGAAAAAATTCAACTTCGATTCATGATAAAAATCCTTGCCAAAGTGGCTGTAGAGGGAAAATACATTATCATAATAAAGGCCATTTACAACAAACCAACAGCCAACATAATACTCAATGGTGAAAAGGTGAAAGCCTTCCTCCTCAATTCAGGAACCAGACAACGATGATGACTCTCGCCACTTCTGCTTAAATTGGAAGTTCTAGCCGCAGCAGTCATAAGAAAAAGAAATTAAATGTATGCAGATTGGAAAGGAAGAGGTAACACCGTTACTATTTGCAGAGGAAATGGTACTTCATAGAGAGAACTCTACAGTCTCCACCCAAAAACCTTTAGAACCAATTAACAAAATCAGTAGGTTGCATGATACTAGATCAATATACAGAAATCTGTTGTGTTTCTGTACACAAATGAGGAAATGTTAGAAAGAGAAAGTAAAACGAATCCCATTTAAAACTGCATCAAAAATTACCTAGGAAGAAACTTAAACAAGGAGGTGAAATACCTATACTCTGAAAACTATAAAATTAGATGAAGGAAATTGAAATTGATATAAAGAAAAGGAAATATATCCTGTGTCCTCAGATTTGAAGAATTAATATTATAAAAATGGCCATACCTCCGAATGAAATCTACAGATTTAATGCAATCCCTATCAAAATACCTGTGACATTTTTCACAGAACTAGAACAAATATTTTTAAAATTAACATTACTACGACGAATAATCTTTAAACAACCCTAAAATTCATAGAAAAACTATTTCTAAAACTAGGACAACAAAAGACCCCCAGTTTTCAAAGCATTCTTCATAATAAAGGACAAAGCTAGAGGTTCAACCCTACCAGACTTCAGACTATACTACAGTGTGGTATTTGCTCCAAAACAGACACATAGGTAAGTGGAACAGAAGACAGAGCCCAGAAAGAATCCCACACACTTATGATCAATTAATCTATGACAAAAGAGGCAGGAATATACAAAGAAAAAAGACAGTCACTTCAACAAGTGGTGCTGGGAAAACTGGTCAGCCATGTATATAACAGTGAGAGTAGAACATTCCCTCACACCATATACAAAAACAAAGTCAAAATGGGCTAAAGACCTAAATGTAAGACCTGAAAATATAAAACTCTTAGAAGAAAACATAGGCAGGACACTCTTTGACATAAATTGTAGCATTACTTTTTTGGATCTGTATCCCAAGGCCAAAGATATAAAAGCAAAAATAAACAAATGGGATATAATTACACTTAAAGGTTTTGCACAGCAAAGGAAGCAGTTGAGAAGATAAAAAGACAACCTAGGAAATGTGAGAAAATATTTGCAAATGATGTGACTGACTAGGTGTTAATGTCCAAAGTATACAAACATCTCATACAACTCAAAGGCAAAAAAAAAAACAACCCAACCAAAAAATCAGTTATTGGGCACGTGATTCTACTGAGACAATTCTTCAGCAGAACAAATTAAAATGATGCTCTTTAAATAAAACTGGAGTATTCCAACTAACGAGCTCATTTTAAAGGAACTATTACTGATCGTCACCCGTGACTGGCATATAATGGTTGCTTGCATATTTGTTGCCTATGTCAGGGAATGAATGGTATGCTCTGCCAATTACTGGCGGTATATAAAGGTCCATGGGAAGTAGACGACACACACACTTCAGAAACATCCTCTTGCAACCCACCTGAATCCACTTCCCTTGACAACATGTGTGGCAACTACTACGGCAACTCTTGTGGCTATGGCCATGGATTTAGTCCCTATTACAGCTGTGGATATGGGACTCGCTATGGCTGTGGCTATGGCTCAGGATACGGCTGTGGATATGGCTCCCCTTATGGCTGTGTTTATGGACCAGGATACGGCTGTGGATATGACACTGGCTACTGCTGCTACTGGCCAGTTTGCTACTGGAGATGTTATTCTTCTTGCTGCTAAAACATCACCATCCAAACCTCGTGTGTTCCTGAAATGACACATCTAAAGATAATGAGATTCAAGGATCTATAACCCATGATTTCTATATCCAGGAAACTACATGCCTAACAGAGGCTTTGACCTCCAACTATCTATTGTTAGATTGACATCTTTGTGGCTTGAGGTTCCATGATAGCGTCTGCTTATTGTCTGAAAGGTAGCCTTTAACTTCCTTAAACTCTGATTCCCTGTTATGACTGTGTTGATGATCCTAACATCCTCCAGTTGGGGAAATCACTTATTCTCAATAAAAATGGTGCATTGTTTCTAACAAACCTTTGTGTACTTGCTTGTGAATTAGTCATTTTTTGAGATATTATGGCTTCTGTTGAAAGTTGGGCTAATATCTTGTCTGAAACTTGAGTTCTTCCTTGATATAATACAAGCATTTCTTCTTACATTTGCACCAGAAAAAATGTCTTCTCCTCCTATTTCTTGTTTCTGACATACTCAGGCGCTCATACACCCAGGCACAAATCTCACAGTATTTCACTACTGTGCTTTGCAGATCCAACTTTGTCTAGGTTGGAGCTGGAGGGGAAAGAGGAGGGGGAATGACACATTATTCAGGATGTTAATGCAGAGTCCAAGGTAGAGAAGAGGTGCCCTGAGTGCTTAAAGGAATTGAAGAGATATTTTCCAGAATTAATGAGGAATTAAAATTAGACATAGGTATGGAAAACACGAGAATAAAGAACTAAGCGACAGATAAGTGAGAATCAACATATTCTCTTATATCACCTGCTTTTGATGGAAGTGAAAATGTATTTGTTTTCATATATCGTGGTTGAGGAAATTGATTTCGGTCACTTAATTGACAAATAGTTTTGAGTAGTTTAGAAAGGGCCTCATCTTAGAGAAGACAAAGCAGGAAAATTATAGGCAAGTTCCTTGCTCTCACAGTGTTTATATTCTAGTACGTTAAGATAGAAAAACAAAGAGTAAAAAACAATTAAGATAATTTCAAACTGACAGTTGGGAGGGGGGAATAAAAGCGCTTTATGGGAAAGAGAGTAAGGATCGAAGTATCAGAGGGATAGTTCAGGGAGGTATTTTGAAGTTGTGATGAGCTGATGCCAATGGCAAAGGAAGATTAGAAAGGGCAGTAGCAAGTGTAAAGTGGGAAAAGAAGTTCGTGAAGTTTTGGAAGAATATGATTTATTAGGCATGTATGAGTTAACTTATATACCCAGAAAAGAGTCTTTATGAACTCTTAACATACTTTCAATGTCATAAGTGTTGTGACTCCTTAGTTAAAGAACATCTGAGACACTCAGCTTTACAGAAGTGAGAAAATGGGGATAATATTTACAAATATCCTATAAGTTATATGTGCCACACAAATGGTTGACTTCATATGCTTATTGGAGAAATATTTGAGGGTAAATTATGTGCCAGGCTCTGTTCTCAGAGCTGATTATGCAGTGATGTACCGAATAGATATGGTTTCTGTTGTTTTGCATCAATATCTAGATGTTTGAATGGAAAGGTATTCGAAGCAATGTAAGAAAGATAGAAGAATTTTCACTAACCCATGGGTATTGTGGATAGAAAGTGTGTGTTGGCAGGGTATTGAAAAGTAACGTGTGTATCCCAGGTAATTTGTGAAGTAAAATTGATAGTTTTGAATTTAAAAGATGACAGAAAAGGAAAGAAACTGAAGAATAACAAAAATTGGAGTGGAGATACATTTTCTTTATGCTTATTGTGGTGGATTAAGCATAGCAGAGTGATCACATTAGAGCAGAGACCAATATCAGAAAAAAATAGGTAAAAAGATTTCTCAACTGAAAGAAAATTTTCTAAGCATGAATATTCTCAGAATATGAAATCAGCAACTTCGTGAAAATTCCTGTTGAAGGCACTCTATCGACTACTGGATCATAGCTCATTTTTTGTTGTTGAAATGTGGGATTCCAGTAGAAGGAATCACCTTCCAGAGTTTATCCTCCCTTCCAACTTGGATTTCATAATTGTTACTATAAAAAGTTACTTTAATTTTGATCAGAAAGGAAAGAGGAGAAATAACAGCTGATACCACAGACACACAAAACTTCATAAGCAATACTACGAGCAGTTATATGCCAACAAATTGGACAGCCTAGAAGAAACAGCTGAATTTCTAGAAACATACAGAATGACTAGACTGAATCAAGAAGAAACAGAAAATTTGAACAGATTGATCACTAGAAGTGAAGTCGAATCTGTAATTTGAAAAACTCCCAGCAAACAAAAGTGCAGGACCAGAGAGCTACACAGGGGAATTCTATCAAACATAAAAAGAAGAACTTATACCAATCCTTCTCAAAATCTTCCAAAAAACTGAAGATGAGCAAACACTCCCAAATTCATTCGACAAGGCCACCATTACCCTGATAGCAAAACCAGACAAAGAGATTATAGAAAAAAGAAAATTATAGTCCAATATCTTCGATGAACAACAGATGCAAAAGTCCTCAACAGAATATTAGCAAACCAAATCCATAATACAAAAAACGATCATACGCCATGATCAAGTTGGATTTATTCCAGGGGCACAAGGATGGATTAGCATGTGCAAATCAATCAATGTGATACACCACAGCCACAAAAAGAAAGACAAAAATCACATGATCACATCAATAGATGCAGAAAAAGCATTTGAAAAAATTCAACTTCGATTCATGATAAAAATCCTTGCCAAAGTGGCTGTAGAGGGAAAATACATTATCATAATAAAGGTCATTTACAACAAACCAACAGCCAACATAATACTCAATGGTGAAAAGGTGAAAGCCTTCCTCCTCAATTCAGGAACCAGACAACGATGATGACTCTCGCCACTTCTGCTTAAATTGGAAGTTCTAGCCGCAGCAGTCATAAGAAAAAGAAATTAAATGTATGCAGATTGGAAAGGAAGAGGTAACACCGTTACTATTTGCAGAGGAAATGGTACTTCATAGAGAGAACTCTACAGTCTCCACCCAAAAACCTTTAGAACCAATTAACAAAATCAGTAGGTTGCATGATACTAGATCAATATACAGAAATCTGTTGTGTTTCTGTACACAAATGAGGAAATGTTAGAAAGAGAAAGTAAAACGAATCCCATTTAAAACTGCATCAAAAATTACCTAGGAAGAAACTTAAACAAGGAGGTGAAATACCTATACTCTGAAAACTATAAAATTAGATGAAGGAAATTGAAATTGATATAAAGAAAAGGAAATATATCCTGTGTCCTCAGATTTGAAGAATTAATATTATAAAAATGGCCATACCTCCGAATGAAATCTACAGATTTAATGCAATCCCTATCAAAATACCTGTGACATTTTTCACAGAACTAGAACAAATATTTTTAAAATTAACATTACTACGACGAATAATCTTTAAACAACCCTAAAATTCATAGAAAAACTATTTCTAAAACTAGGACAACAAAAGACCCCCAGTTTTCAAAGCATTCTTCATAATAAAGGACAAAGCTAGAGGTTCAACCCTACCAGACTTCAGACTATACTACAGTGTGGTATTTGCTCCAAAACAGACACATAGGTAAGTGGAACAGAAGACAGAGCCCAGAAAGAATCCCACACACTTATGATCAATTAATCTATGACAAAAGAGGCAGGAATATACAAAGAAAAAAGACAGTCACTTCAACAAGTGGTGCTGGGAAAACTGGTCAGCCATGTATATAACAGTGAGAGTAGAACATTCCCTCACACCATATACAAAAACAAAGTCAAAATGGGCTAAAGACCTAAATGTAAGACCTGAAAATATAAAACTCTTAGAAGAAAACATAGGCAGGACACTCTTTGACATAAATTGTAGCATTACTTTTTTGGATCTGTATCCCAAGGCCAAAGATATAAAAGCAAAAATAAACAAATGGGATATAATTACACTTAAAGGTTTTGCACAGCAAAGGAAGCAGTTGAGAAGATAAAAAGACAACCTAGGAAATGTGAGAAAATATTTGCAAATGATGTGACTGACTAGGTGTTAATGTCCAAAGTATACAAACATCTCATACAACTCAAAGGCAAAAAAAAAAACAACCCAACCAAAAAATCAGTTATTGGGCACGTGATTCTACTGAGACAATTCTTCAGCAGAACAAATTAAAATGATGCTCTTTAAATAAAACTGGAGTATTCCAACTAACGAGCTCATTTTAAAGGAACTATTACTGATCGTCACCCGTGACTGGCATATAATGGTTGCTTGCATATTTGTTGCCTATGTCAGGGAATGAATGGTATGCTCTGCCAATTACTGGCGGTATATAAAGGTCCATGGGAAGTAGACGACACACACACTTCAGAAACATCCTCTTGCAACCCACCTGAATCCACTTCCCTTGACAACATGTGTGGCAACTACTACGGCAACTCTTGTGGCTATGGCCATGGATTTAGTCCCTATTACAGCTGTGGATATGGGACTCGCTATGGCTGTGGCTATGGCTCAGGATACGGCTGTGGATATGGCTCCCCTTATGGCTGTGTTTATGGACCAGGATACGGCTGTGGATATGACACTGGCTACTGCTGCTACTGGCCAGTTTGCTACTGGAGATGTTATTCTTCTTGCTGCTAAAACATCACCATCCAAACCTCGTGTGTTCCTGAAATGACACATCTAAAGATAATGAGATTCAAGGATCTATAACCCATGATTTCTATATCCAGGAAACTACATGCCTAACAGAGGCTTTGACCTCCAACTATCTATTGTTAGATTGACATCTTTGTGGCTTGAGGTTCCATGATAGCGTCTGCTTATTGTCTGAAAGGTAGCCTTTAACTTCCTTAAACTCTGATTCCCTGTTATGACTGTGTTGATGATCCTAACATCCTCCAGTTGGGGAAATCACTTATTCTCAATAAAAATGGTGCATTGTTTCTAACAAACCTTTGTGTACTTGCTTGTGAATTAGTCATTTTTTGAGATATTATGGCTTCTGTTGAAAGTTGGGCTAATATCTTGTCTGAAACTTGAGTTCTTCCTTGATATAATACAAGCATTTCTTCTTACATTTGCACCAGAAAAAATGTCTTCTCCTCCTATTTCTTGTTTCTGACATACTCAGGCGCTCATACACCCAGGCACAAATCTCACAGTATTTCACTACTGTGCTTTGCAGATCCAACTTTGTCTAGGTTGGAGCTGGAGGGGAAAGAGGAGGGGGAATGACACTTTATTCAGGATGTTAATGCAGAGTCCAAGGTAGAGAAGAGGTGCCCTGAGTGCTTAAAGGAATTGAAGAGATATTTTCCAGAATTAATGAGGAATTAAAATTAGACATAGGTATGGAAAACACGAGAATAAAGAACTAAGCGACAGATAAGTGAGAATCAACATATTCTCTTATATCACCTGCTTTTGATGGAAGTGAAAATGTATTTGTTTTCATATATCGTGGTTGAGGAAATTGATTTCGGTCACTTAATTGACAAATAGTTTTGAGTAGTTTAGAAAGGGCCTCATCTTAGAGAAGACAAAGCAGGAAAATTATAGGCAAGTTCCTTGCTCTCACAGTGTTTATATTCTAGTACGTTAAGATAGAAAAACAAAGAGTAAAAAACAATTAAGATAATTTCAAACTGACAGTTGGGAGGGGGGAATAAAAGCGCTTTATGGGAAAGAGAGTAAGGATCGAAGTATCAGAGGGATAGTTCAGGGAGGTATTTTGAAGTTGTGATGAGCTGATGCCAATGGCAAAGGAAGATTAGAAAGGGCAGTAGCAAGTGTAAAGTGGGAAAAGAAGTCCGTGAAGTTTTGGCAGAATATGATTTATTAGGCATGTATGAGTTAACTTATATACCCAGAAAAGAGTCTTCATGAACTCTTAACATACTTTCAATGTCATAAGTGTTGTGACTCCTTAGTTAAAGAACATCTGAGACACTCAGCTTTACAGAAGTGAGAAAATGGGGATAATATTTACAAATATCCTATAAGTTATATGTGCCACACAAATGGTTGACTTCATATGCTTATTGGAGAAATATTTGAGGGTAAATTATGTGCCAGGCTCTGTTCTCAGAGCTGATTATGCAGTGATGTACCGAATAGATATGGTTTCTGTTGTTTTGCATCAATATCTAGATGTTTGAATGGAAAGGTATTCGAAGCAATGTAAGAAAGATAGAAGAATTTTCACTAACCCATGGGTATTGTGGATAGAAAGTGTGTGTTGGCAGGGTATTGAAAAGTAACGTGTGTATCCCAGGTAATTTGTGAAGTAAAATTGATAGTTTTGAATTTAAAAGATGACAGAAAAGGAAAGAAACTGAAGAATAACAAAAATTGGAGTGGAGATACATTCTCTTTATGCTTATTGTGGTGGATTAAGCATAGCAGAGTGATCACATTAGAGCAGAGACCAATATCAGAAAAAAATAGGTAAAAAGATTTCTCAACTGAAAGAAAATTTTCTAAGCATGAATATTCTCAGAATATGAAATCAGCAACTTCGTGAAAATTCCTGTTGAAGGCACTCTATCGACTACTGGATCATAGCTCATTTTTTGTTGTTGAAATGTGGGATTCCAGTAGAAGGAATCACCTTCCAGAGTTTATCCTCCCTTCCAACTTGGATTTCATAATTGTTACTATAAAAAGTTACTTTAATTTTGATCAGAAAGGAAAGAGGAGAAATAACAGCTGATACCACAGACACACAAAACTTCATAAGCAATACTACGAGCAGTTATATGCCAACAAATTGGACAGCCTAGAAGAAACAGCTGAATTTCTAGAAACATACAGAATGACTAGACTGAATCAAGAAGAAACAGAAAATTTGAACAGATTGATCACTAGAAGTGAAGTCGAATCTGTAATTTGAAAAACTCCCAGCAAACAAAAGTGCAGGACCAGAGAGCTACACAGGGGAATTCTATCAAACATAAAAAGAAGAACTTATACCAATCCTTCTCAAAATCTTCCAAAAAACTGAAGATGAGCAAACACTCCGAAATTCATTCGACAAGGCCACCATTACCCTGATAGCAAAACCAGACAAAGAGATTATAGAAAAAAGAAAATTATAGTCCAATATCTTCGATGAACAACAGATGCAAAAGTCCTCAACAGAATATTAGCAAACCAAATCCATAATACAAAAAACGATCATACGCCATGATCAAGTTGGATTTATTCCAGGGGCACAAGGATGGATTAGCATGTGCAAATCAATCAATGTGATACACCACAGCCACAAAAAGAAAGACAAAAATCACATGATCACATCAATAGATGCAGAAAAAGCATTTGAAAAAATTCAACTTCGATTCATGATAAAAATCCTTGCCAAAGTGGCTGTAGAGGGAAAATACATTATCATAATAAAGGCCATTTACAACAAACCAACAGCCAACATAATACTCAATGGTGAAAAGGTGAAAGCCTTCCTCCTCAATTCAGGAACCAGACAACGATGATGACTCTCGCCACTTCTGCTTAAATTGGAAGTTCTAGCCGCAGCAGTCATAAGAAAAAGAAATTAAATGTATGCAGATTGGAAAGGAAGAGGTAATACCGTTACTATTTGCAGAGGAAATGGTACTTCATAGAGAGAACTCTACAGTCTCCACCCAAAAACCTTTAGAACCAATTAACAAAATCAGTAGGTTGCATGATACTAGATCAATATACAGAAATCTGTTATGTTTCTGTACACAAATGAGGAAATGTTAGAAAGAGAAAGTAAAACGAATCCCATTTAAAACTGCATCAAAAATTACCTAGGAAGAAACTTAAACAAGGAGGTGAAATACCTATACTCTGAAAACTATAAAATTAGATGAAGGAAATTGAAATTGATATAAAGAAAAGGAAATATATCCTGTGTCCTCAGATTTGAAGAATTAATATTATAAAAATGGCCATACCTCCGAATGAAATCTACAGATTTAATGCAATCCCTATCAAAATACCTGTGACATTTTTCACAGCACTAGAACAAATATTTTTAAAATTAACATTACTACGACGAATAATCTTTAAACAACCCTAAAATTCATAGAAAAACTATTTCTAAAACTAGGACAACAAAAGACCCCCAGTTTTCAAAGCATTCTTCATAATAAAGGACAAAGCTAGAGGTTCAACCCTACCAGACTTCAGACTATACTACAGTGTGGTATTTGCTCCAAAACAGACACATAGGTAAGTGGAACAGAAGACAGAGCCCAGAAAGAATCCCACACACTTATGATCAATTAATCTATGACAAAAGAGGCAGGAATATACAAAGAAAAAAGACAGTCACTTCAACAAGTGGTGCTGGGAAAACTGGTCAGCCATGTATATAACAGTGAGAGTAGAACATTCCCTCACACCATATACAAAAACAAAGTCAAAATGGGCTAAAGACCTAAATGTAAGACCTGAAAATATAAAACTCTTAGAAGAAAACATAGGCAGGACACTCTTTGACATAAATTGTAGCATTACTTTTTTGGATCTGTATCCCAAGGCCAAAGATATAAAAGCAAAAATAAACAAATGGGATATAATTACACTTAAAGGTTTTGCACAGCAAAGGAAGCAGTTGAGAAGATAAAAAGACAACCTAGGAAATGTGAGAAAATATTTGCAAATGATGTGACTGACTAGGTGTTAATGTCCAAAGTATACAAACATCTCATACAACTCAAAGGCAAAAAAAAAAAACAACCCAACCAAAAAATCAGTTATTGGGCACGTGATTCTACTGAGACAATTCTTCAGCAGAACAAATTAAAATGATGCTCTTTAAATAAAACTGGAGTATTCAAACTAACGAGCTCATTTTAAAGGAACTATTACTGATCGTCACCCGTGACTGGCATATAATGGTTGCTTGCATATTTGTTGCCTATGTCAGGGAATGAATGGTATGCTCTGCCAATTACTGGCGGTATATAAAGGTCCATGGGAAGTAGACGACACACACACTTCAGAAACATCCTCTTGCAACCCACCTGAATCCACTTCCCTTGACAACATGTGTGGCAACTACTACGGCAACTCTTGTGGCTATGGCCATGGATTTAGTCCCTATTACAGCTGTGGATATGGGACTCGCTATGGCTGTGGCTATGGCTCAGGATACGGCTGTGGATATGGCTCCCCTTATGGCTGTGTTTATGGACCAGGATACGGCTGTGGATATGACACTGGCTACTGCTGCTACTGGCCAGTTTGCTACTGGAGATGTTATTCTTCTTGCTGCTAAAACATCACCATCCAAACCTCGTGTGTTCCTGAAATGACACATCTAAAGATAATGAGATTCAAGGATCTATAACCCATGATTTCTATATCCAGGAAACTACATGCCTAACAGAGGCTTTGACCTCCAACTATCTATTGTTAGATTGACATCTTTGTGGCTTGAGGTTCCATGATAGCGTCTGCTTATTGTCTGAAAGGTAGCCTTTAACTTCCTTAAACTCTGATTCCCTGTTATGACTGTGTTGATGATCCTAACATCCTCCAGTTGGGGAAATCACTTATTCTCAATAAAAATGGTGCATTGTTTCTAACAAACCTTTGTGTACTTGCTTGTGAATTAGTCATTTTTTGAGATATTATGGCTTCTGTTGAAAGTTGGGCTAATATCTTGTCTGAAACTTGAGTTCTTCCTTGATATAATACAAGCATTTCTTCTTACATTTGCACCAGAAAAAATGTCTTCTCCTCCTATTTCTTGTTTCTGACATACTCAGGCGCTCATACACCCAGGCACAAATCTCACAGTATTTCACTACTGTGCTTTGCAGATCCAACTTTGTCTAGGTTGGAGCTGGAGGGGAAAGAGGAGGGGGAATGACACTTTATTCAGGATGTTAATGCAGAGTCCAAGGTAGAGAAGAGGTGCCCTGAGTGCTTAAAGGAATTGAAGAGATATTTTCCAGAATTAATGAGGAATTAAAATTAGACATAGGTATGGAAAACACGAGAATAAAGAACTAAGCGACAGATAAGTGAGAATCAACATATTCTCTTATATCACCTGCTTTTGATGGAAGTGAAAATGTATTTGTTTTCATATATCGTGGTTGAGGAAATTGATTTCGGTCACTTAATTGACAAATAGTTTTGAGTAGTTTAGAAAGGGCCTCATCTTAGAGAAGACAAAGCAGGAAAATTATAGGCAAGTTCCTTGCTCTCACAGTGTTTATATTCTAGTACGTTAAGATAGAAAAACAAAGAGTAAAAAACAATTAAGATAATTTCAAACTGACAGTTGGGAGGGGGGAATAAAAGCGCTTTATGGGAAAGAGAGTAAGGATCGAAGTATCAGAGGGATAGTTCAGGGAGGTATTTTGAAGTTGTGATGAGCTGATGCCAATGGCAAAGGAAGATTAGAAAGGGCAGTAGCAAGTGTAAAGTGGGAAAAGAAGTCCGTGAAGTTTAGGCAGAATATGATTTATTAGGCATGTATGAGTTAACTTATATACCCAGAAAAGAGTCTTCATGAACTCTTAACATACTTTCAATGTCATAAGTGTTGTGACTCCTTAGTTAAAGAACATCTGAGACACTCAGCTTTACAGAAGTGAGAAAATGGGGATAATATTTACAAATATCCTATAAGTTATATGTGCCACACAAATGGTTGACTTCATATGCTTATTGGAGAAATATTTGAGGGTAAATTATGTGCCAGGCTCTGTTCTCAGAGCTGATTATGCAGTGATGTACCGAATAGATATGGTTTCTGTTGTTTTGCATCAATATCTAGATGTTTGAATGGAAAGGTATTCGAAGCAATGTAAGAAAGATAGAAGAATTTTCACTAACCCATGGGTATTGTGGATAGAAAGTGTGTGTTGGCAGGGTATTGAAAAGTAACGTGTGTATCCCAGGTAATTTGTGAAGTAAAATTGATAGTTTTGAATTTAAAAGATGACAGAAAAGGAAAGAAACTGAAGAATAACAAAAATTGGAGTGGAGATACATTCTCTTTATGCTTATTGTGGTGGATTAAGCATAGCAGAGTGATCACATTAGAGCAGAGACCAATATCAGAAAAAAATAGGTAAAAAGATTTCTCAACTGAAAGAAAATTTTCTAAGCATGAATATTCTCAGAATATGAAATCAGCAACTTCGTGAAAATTCCTGTTGAAGGCACTCTATCGACTACTGGATCATAGCTCATTTTTTGTTGTTGAAATGTGGGATTCCAGTAGAAGGAATCACCTTCCAGAGTTTATCCTCCCTTCCAACTTGGATTTCATAATTGTTACTATAAAAAGTTACTTTAATTTTGATCAGAAAGGAAAGAGGAGAAATAACAGCTGATACCACAGACACACAAAACTTCATAAGCAATACTACGAGCAGTTATATGCCAACAAATTGGACAGCCTAGAAGAAACAGCTGAATTTCTAGAAACATACAGAATGACTAGACTGAATCAAGAAGAAACAGAAAATTTGAACAGATTGATCACTAGAAGTGAAGTCGAATCTGTAATTTGAAAAACTCCCAGCAAACAAAAGTGCAGGACCAGAGAGCTACACAGGGGAATTCTATCAAACATAAAAAGAAGAACTTATACCAATCCTTCTCAAAATCTTCCAAAAAACTGAAGATGAGCAAACACTCCCAAATTCATTCGACAAGGCCACCATTACCCTGATAGCAAAACCAGACAAAGAGATTATAGAAAAAAGAAAATTATAGTCCAATATCTTCGATGAACAACAGATGCAAAAGTCCTCAACAGAATATTAGCAAACCAAATCCATAATACAAAAAACGATCATACGCCATGATCAAGTTGGATTTATTCCAGGGGCACAAGGATGGATTAGCATGTGCAAATCAATCAATGTGATACACCACAGCCACAAAAAGAAAGACAAAAATCACATGATCACATCAATAGATGCAGAAAAAGCATTTGAAAAAATTCAACTTCGATTCATGATAAAAATCCTTGCCAAAGTGGCTGTAGAGGGAAAATACATTATCATAATAAAGGCCATTTACAACAAACCAACAGCCAACATAATACTCAATGGTGAAAAGGTGAAAGCCTTCCTCCTCAATTCAGGAACCAGACAACGATGATGACTCTCGCCACTTCTGCTTAAATTGGAAGTTCTAGCCGCAGCAGTCATAAGAAAAAGAAATTAAATGTATGCAGATTGGAAAGGAAGAGGTAACACCGTTACTATTTGCAGAGGAAATGGTACTTCATAGAGAGAACTCTACAGTCTCCACCCAAAAACCTTTAGAACCAATTAACAAAATCAGTAGGTTGCATGATACTAGATCAATATACAGAAATCTGTTGTGTTTCTGTACACAAATGAGGAAATGTTAGAAAGAGAAAGTAAAACGAATCCCATTTAAAACTGCATCAAAAATTACCTAGGAAGAAACTTAAACAAGGAGGTGAAATACCTATACTCTGAAAACTATAAAATTAGATGAAGGAAATTGAAATTGATATAAAGAAAAGGAAATATATCCTGTGTCCTCAGATTTGAAGAATTAATATTATAAAAATGGCCATACCTCCGAATGAAATCTACAGATTTAATGCAATCCCTATCAAAATACCTGTGACATTTTTCACAGCACTAGAACAAATATTTTTAAAATTAACATTACTACGACGAATAATCTTTAAACAACCCTAAAATTCATAGAAAAACTATTTCTAAAACTAGGACAACAAAAGACCCCCAGTTTTCAAAGCATTCTTCATAATAAAGGACAAAGCTAGAGGTTCAACCCTACCAGACTTCAGACTATACTACAGTGTGGTATTTGCTCCAAAACAGACACATAGGTAAGTGGAACAGAAGACAGAGCCCAGAAAGAATCCCACACACTTATGATCAATTAATCTATGACAAAAGAGGCAGGAATATACAAAGAAAAAAGACAGTCACTTCAACAAGTGGTGCTGGGAAAACTGGTCAGCCATGTATATAACAGTGAGAGTAGAACATTCCCTCACACCATATACAAAAACAAACTCAAAATGGGCTAAAGACCTAAATGTAAGACCTGAAAATATAAAACTCTTAGAAGAAAACATAGGCAGGACACTCTTTGACATAAATTGTAGCATTACTTTTTTGGATCTGTATCCCAAGGCCAAAGATATAAAAGCAAAAATAAACAAATGGGATATAATTACACTTAAAGGTTTTGCACAGCAAAGGAAGCAGTTGAGAAGATAAAAAGACAACCTAGGAAATGTGAGAAAATATTTGCAAATGATGTGACTGACTAGGTGTTAATGTCCAAAGTATACAAACATCTCATACAACTCAAAGGCAAAAAAAAAAACAACCCAACCAAAAAATCAGTTATTGGGCACGTGATTCTACTGAGACAATTCTTCAGCAGAACAAATTAAAATGATGCTCTTTAAATAAAACTGGAGTATTCAAACTAACGAGCTCATTTTAAAGGAACTATTACTGATCGTCACCCGTGACTGGCATATAATGGTTGCTTGCATATTTGTTGCCTATGTCAGGGAATGAATGGTATGCTCTGCCAATTACTGGCGGTATATAAAGGTCCATGGGAAGTAGACGACACACACACTTCAGAAACATCCTCTTGCAACCCACCTGAATCCACTTCCCTTGACAACATGTGTGGCAACTACTACGGCAACTCTTGTGGCTATGGCCATGCATTTAGTCCCTATTACAGCTGTGGATATGGGACTCGCTATGGCTGTGGCTATGGCTCAGGAAACGGCTGTGGATATGGCTCCCCTTATGGCTGTGTTTATGGACCAGGATACGGCTGTGGATATGACACTGGCTACTGCTGCTACTGGCCAGTTTGCTACTGGAGATGTTATTCTTCTTGCTGCTAAAACATCACCATCCAAACCTCGTGTGTTCCTGAAATGACACATCTAAAGATAATGAGATTCAAGGATCTATAACCCATGATTTCTATATCCAGGAAACTACATGCCTAACAGAGGCTTTGACCTCCAACTATCTATTGTTAGATTGACATCTTTGTGGCTTGAGGTTCCATGATAGCGTCTGCTTATTGTCTGAAAGGTAGCCTTTAACTTCCTTAAACTCTGATTCCCTGTTATGACTGTGTTGATGATCCTAACATCCTCCAGTTGGGGAAATCACTTATTCTCAATAAAAATGGTGCATTGTTTCTAACAAACCTTTGTGTACTTGCTTGTGAATTAGTCATTTTTTGAGATATTATGGCTTCTGTTGAAAGTTGGGCTAATATCTTGTCTGAAACTTGAGTTCTTCCTTGATATAATACAAGCATTTCTTCTTACATTTGCACCAGAAAAAATGTCTTCTCCTCCTATTTCTTGTTTCTGACATACTCAGGCGCTCATACACCCAGGCACAAATCTCACAGTATTTCACTACTGTGCTTTGCAGATCCAACTTTGTCTAGGTTGGAGCTGGAGGGGAAAGAGGAGGGGGAATGACACTTTATTCAGGATGTTAATGCAGAGTCCAAGGTAGAGAAGAGGTGCCCTGAGTGCTTAAAGGAATTGAAGAGATATTTTCCAGAATTAATGAGGAATTAAAATTAGACATAGGTATGGAAAACAGGAGAATAAAGAACTAAGCGACAGATAAGTGAGAATCAACATATTCTCTTATATCACCTGCTTTTGATGGAAGTGAAAATGTATTTGTTTTCATATATCGTGGTTGAGGAAATTGATTTCGGTCACTTAATTGACAAATAGTTTTGAGTAGTTTAGAAAGGGCCTCATCTTAGAGAAGACAAAGCAGGAAAATTATAGGCAAGTTCCTTGCTCTCACAGTGTTTATATTCTAGTACGTTAAGATAGAAAAACAAAGAGTAAAAAACAATTAAGATAATTTCAAACTGACAGTTGGGAGGGGGGAATAAAAGCGCTTTATGGGAAAGAGAGTAAGGATCGAAGTATCAGAGGGATAGTTCAGGGAGGTATTTTGAAGTTGTGATGAGCTGATGCCAATGGCAAAGGAAGATTAGAAAGGGCAGTAGCAAGTGTAAAGTGGGAAAAGAAGTCCGTGAAGTTTAGGCAGAATATGATTTATTAGGCATGTATGAGTTAACTTATATACCCAGAAAAGAGTCTTCATGAACTCTTAACATACTTTCAATGTCATAAGTGTTGTGACTCCTTAGTTAAAGAACATCTGAGACACTCAGCTTTACAGAAGTGAGAAAATGGGGATAATATTTACAAATATCCTATAAGTTATATGTGCCACACAAATGGTTGACTTCATATGCTTATTGGAGAAATATTTGAGGGTAAATTATGTGCCAGGCTCTGTTCTCAGAGCTGATTATGCAGTGATGTACCGAATAGATATGGTTTCTGTTGTTTTGCATCAATATCTAGATGTTTGAATGGAAAGGTATTCGAAGCAATGTAAGAAAGATAGAAGAATTTTCACTAACCCATGGGTATTGTGGATAGAAAGTGTGTGTTGGCAGGGTATTGAAAAGTAACGTGTGTATCCCAGGTAATTTGTGAAGTAAAATTGATAGTTTTGAATTTAAAAGATGACAGAAAAGGAAAGAAACTGAAGAATAACAAAAATTGGAGTGGAGATACATTCTCTTTATGCTTATTGTGGTGGATTAAGCATAGCAGAGTGATCACATTAGAGCAGAGACCAATATCAGAAAAAAATAGGTAAAAAGATTTCTCAACTGAAAGAAAATTTTCTAAGCATGAATATTCTCAGAATATGAAATCAGCAACTTCGTGAAAATTCCTGTTGAAGGCACTCTATCGACTACTGGATCATAGCTCATTTTTTGTTGTTGAAATGTGGGATTCCAGTAGAAGGAATCACCTTCCAGAGTTTATCCTCCCTTCCAACTTGGATTTCATAATTGTTACTATAAAAAGTTACTTTAATTTTGATCAGAAAGGAAAGAGGAGAAATAACAGCTGATACCACAGACACACAAAACTTCATAAGCAATACTACGAGCAGTTATATGCCAACAAATTGGACAGCCTAGAAGAAACAGCTGAATTTCTAGAAACATACAGAATGACTAGACTGAATCAAGAAGAAACAGAAAATTTGAACAGATTGATCACTAGAAGTGAAGTCGAATCTGTAATTTGAAAAACTCCCAGCAAACAAAAGTGCAGGACCAGAGAGCTACACAGGGGAATTCTATCAAACATAAAAAGAAGAACTTATACCAATCCTTCTCAAAATCTTCCAAAAAACTGAAGATGAGCAAACACTCCCAAATTCATTCGACAAGGCCACCATTACCCTGATAGCAAAACCAGACAAAGAGATTATAGAAAAAAGAAAATTATAGTCCAATATCTTCGATGAACAACAGATGCAAAAGTCCTCAACAGAATATTAGCAAACCAAATCCATAATACAAAAAACGATCATACGCCATGATCAAGTTGGATTTATTCCAGGGGCACAAGGATGGATTAGCATGTGCAAATCAATCAATGTGATACACCACAGCCACAAAAAGAAAGACAAAAATCACATGATCACATCAATAGATGCAGAAAAAGCATTTGAAAAAATTCAACTTCGATTCATGATAAAAATCCTTGCCAAAGAGGCTGTAGAGGGAAAATACATTATCATAATAAAGGCCATTTACAACAAACCAACAGCCAACATAATACTCAATGGTGAAAAGGTGAAAGCCTTCCTCCTCAATTCAGGAACCAGACAACGATGATGACTCTCGCCACTTCTGCTTAAATTGGAAGTTCTAGCCGCAGCAGTCATAAGAAAAAGAAATTAAATGTATGCAGATTGGAAAGGAAGAGGTAACACCGTTACTATTTGCAGAGGAAATGGTACTTCATAGAGAGAACTCTACAGTCTCCACCCAAAAACCTTTAGAACCAATTAACAAAATCAGTAGGTTGCATGATACTAGATCAATATACAGAAATCTGTTGTGTTTCTGTACACAAATGAGGAAATGTTAGAAAGAGAAAGTAAAACGAATCCCATTTAAAACTGCATCAAAAATTACCTAGGAAGAAACTTAAACAAGGAGGTGAAATACCTATACTCTGAAAACTATAAAATTAGATGAAGGAAATTGAAATTGATATAAAGAAAAGGAAATATATCCTGTGTCCTCAGATTTGAAGAATTAATATTATAAAAATGGCCATACCTCCGAATGAAATCTACAGATTTAATGCAATCCCTATCAAAATACCTGTGACATTTTTCACAGCACTAGAACAAATATTTTTAAAATTAACATTACTACGACGAATAATCTTTAAACAACCCTAAAATTCATAGAAAAACTATTTCTAAAACTAGGACAACAAAAGACCCCCAGTTTTCAAAGCATTCTTCATAATAAAGGACAAAGCTAGAGGTTCAACCCTACCAGACTTCAGACTATACTACAGTGTGGTATTTGCTCCAAAACAGACACATAGGTAAGTGGAACAGAAGACAGAGCCCAGAAAGAATCCCACACACTTATGATCAATTAATCTATGACAAAAGAGGCAGGAATATACAAAGAAAAAAGACAGTCACTTCAACAAGTGGTGCTGGGAAAACTGGTCAGCCATGTATATAACAGTGAGAGTAGAACATTCCCTCACACCATATACAAAAACAAACTCAAAATGGGCTAAAGACCTAAATGTAAGACCTGAAAATATAAAACTCTTAGAAGAAAACATAGGCAGGACACTCTTTGACATAAATTGTAGCATTACTTTTTTGGATCTGTATCCCAAGGCCAAAGATATAAAAGCAAAAATAAACAAATGGGATATAATTACACTTAAAGGTTTTGCACAGCAAAGGAAGCAGTTGAGAAGATAAAAAGACAACCTAGGAAATGTGAGAAAATATTTGCAAATGATGTGACTGACTAGGTGTTAATGTCCAAAGTATACAAACATCTCATACAACTCAAAGGCAAAAAAAAAAACAACCCAACCAAAAAATCAGTTATTGGGCACGTGATTCTACTGAGACAATTCTTCAGCAGAACAAATTAAAATGATGCTCTTTAAATAAAACTGGAGTATTCAAACTAACGAGCTCATTTTAAAGAAACTATTACTGATCGTCACCCGTGACTGGCATATAATGGTTGCTTGCATATTTGTTGCCTATGTCAGGGAATGAATGGTATGCTCTGCCAATTACTGGCGGTATATAAAGGTCCATGGGAAGTAGACGACACACACACTTCAGAAACATCCTCTTGCAACCCACCTGAATCCACTTCCCTTGACAACATGTGTGGCAACTACTACGGCAACTCTTGTGGCTATGGCCATGCATTTAGTCCCTATTACACCTGTGGATATGGGACTCGCTATGGCTGTGGCTATGGCTCAGGATACGGCTGTGGATATGGCTCCCCTTATGGCTGTGTTTATGGACCAGGATACGGCTGTGGATATGACACTGGCTACTGCTGCTACTGGCCAGTTTGCTACTGGAGATGTTATTCTTCTTGCTGCTAAAACATCACCATCCAAACCTCGTGTGTTCCTGAAATGACACATCTAAAGATAATGAGATTCAAGGATCTATAACCCATGATTTCTATATCCAGGAAACTACATGCCTAACAGAGGCTTTGACCTCCAACTATCTATTGTTAGATTGACATCTTTGTGGCTTGAGGTTCCATGATAGCGTCTGCTTATTGTCTGAAAGGTAGCCTTTAACTTCCTTAAACTCTGATTCCCTGTTATGACTGTGTTGATGATCCTAACATCCTCCAGTTGGGGAAATCACTTATTCTTAATAAAAATGGTGCATTGTTTCTAACAAACCTTTGTGTACTTGCTTGTGAATTAGTCATTTTTTGAGATATTATGGCTTCTGTTGAAAGTTGGGCTAATATCTTGTCTGAAACTTGAGTTCTTCCTTGATATAATACAAGCATTTCTTCTTACATTTGCACCAGAAAAAATGTCTTCTCCTCCTATTTCTTGTTTCTGACATACTCAGGCGCTCATACACCCAGGCACAAATCTTACAGTATTTCACTACTGTGCTTTGCAGATCCAACTTTGTCTAGGTTGGAGCTGGAGGGGAAAGAGGAGGGGGAATGACACTTTATTCAGGATGTTAATGCAGAGTCCAAGGTAGAGAAGAGGTGCCCTGAGTGCTTAAAGGAATTGAAGAGATATTTTCCAGAATTAATGAGGAATTAAAATTAGACATAGGTATGGAAAACACGAGAATAAAGAACTAAGCGACAGATAAGTGAGAATCAACATATTCTCTTATATCACCTGCTTTTGATGGAAGTGAAAATGTATTTGTTTTCATATATCGTGGTTGAGGAAATTGATTTCGGTCACTTAATTGACAAATAGTTTTGAGTAGTTTAGAAAGGGCCTCATCTTAGAGAAGACAAAGTAGGAAAATTATAGGCAAGTTCCTTGCTCTCACAGTGTTTATATTCTAGTACGTTAAGATAGAAAAACAAAGAGTAAAAAACAATTAAGATAATTTCAAACTGACAGTTGGGAGGGGGGAATAAAAGCGCTTTATGGGAAAGAGAGTAAGGATCGAAGTATCAGAGGGATAGTTCAGGGAGGTATTTTGAAGTTGTGATGAGCTGATGCCAATGGCAAAGGAAGATTAGAAAGGGCAGTAGCAAGTGTAAAGTGGGAAAAGAAGTCCGTGAAGTTTTGGCAGAATATGATTTATTAGGCATGTATGAGTTAACTTATATACCCAGAAAAGAGTCTTCATGAACTCTTAACATACTTTCAATGTCATAAGTGTTGTGACTCCTTAGTTAAAGAACATCTGAGACACTCAGCTTTACAGAAGTGAGAAAATGGGGATAATATTTACAAATATCCTATAAGTTATATGTGCCACACAAATGGTTGACTTCATATGCTTATTGGAGAAATATTTGAGGGTAAATTATGTGCCAGGCTCTGTTCTCAGAGCTGATTATGCAGTGATGTACCGAATAGATATGGTTTCTGTTGTTTTGCATCAATATCTAGATGTTTGAATGGAAAGGTATTCGAAGCAATGTAAGAAAGATAGAAGAATTCTCACTAACCCATGGGTATTGTGGATAGAAAGTGTGTGTTGGCAGGGTATTGAAAAGTAACGTGTGTATCCCAGGTAATTTGTGAAGTAAAATTGATAGTTTTGAATTTAAAAGATGACAGAAAAGGAAAGAAACTGAAGAATAACAAAAATTGGAGTGGAGATACATTTTCTTTATGCTTATTGTGGTGGATTAAGCATAGCAGAGTGATCACATTAGAGCAGAGACCAATATCAGAAAAAAATAGGTAAAAAGATTTCTCAACTGAAAGAAAATTTTCTAAGCATGAATATTCTCAGAATATGAAATCAGCAACTTCGTGAAAATTCCTGTTGAAGGCACTCTATCGACTACTGGATCATAGCTCATTTTTTGTTGTTGAAATGTGGGATTCCAGTAGAAGGAATCACCTTCCAGAGTTTATCCTCCCTTCCAACTTGGATTTCATAATTGTTACTATAAAAAGTTACTTTAATTTTGATCAGAAAGGAAAGAGGAGAAATAACAGCTGATACCACAGACACACAAAACTTCATAAGCAATACTACGAGCAGTTATATGCCAACAAATTGGACAGCCTAGAAGAAACAGCTGAATTTCTAGAAACATACAGAATGACTAGACTGAATCAAGAAGAAACAGAAAATTTGAACAGATTGATCACTAGAACTGAAGTCGAATCTGTAATTTGAAAAACTCCCAGCAAACAAAAGTCCAGGACCAGAGAGCTTCACAGGGGAATTCTATCAAACATAAAAAGAAGAACTTATACCAATCCTTCTCAAAATGTTCCAAAAAACTGAAGATGAGCAAACACTCCCAAATTCATTCGACAAGGCCACCATTACCCTGATAGCAAAACCAGACAAAGAGATTATGGAAAAAAGAAAATTATAGTCCAATATCTTCGATGAACAACAGATGCAAAAGTCCTCAACAGAATATTAGCAAACCAAATCCATAATACAAAAAACGATCATACGCCATGATCAAGTTGGATTTATTCCAGGGGCACAAGGATGGATTAGCATGTGCAAATCAATCAATGTGATACACCACAGACACAAAAAGAAAGACAAAAATCACATGATCACATCAATAGATGCAGAAAAAGCATTTGAAAAAATTCAACTTCGATTCATGATAAAAATCCTTGCCAAAGTGGCTGTAGAGGGAAAATACATTATCATAATAAAGGCCATTTACAACAAACCAACAGCCAACATAATACTCAATGGTGAAAAGGTGAAAGCCTTCCTCCTCAATTCAGGAACCAGACAACAATGATGACTCTCGCCACTTCTGCTTAAATTGGAAGTTCTAGCCGCAGCAGTCATAAGAAAAAGAAATTAAATGTATGCAGATTGGAAAGGAAGAGGTAACACCGTTACTATTTGCAGAGGAAATGGTACTTCATAGAGAGAACTCTACAGTCTCCACCCAAAAACCTTTAGAACCAATTAACAAAATCAGTAGGTTGCATGATACTAGATCAATATACAGAAATCTGTTGTGTTTCTGTACACAAATGAGGAAATGTTAGAAAGAGAAAGTAAAACGAATCCCATTTAAAACTGCATCAAAAATTACCTAGGAAGAAACTTAAACAAGGAGGTGAAATACCTATACTCTGAAAACTATAAAATTAGATGAAGGAAATTGAAATTGATATAAAGAAAAGGAAATATATCCTGTGTCCTCAGATTTGAAGAATTAATATTATAAAAATGGCCATACCTCCGAATGAAATCTACAGATTTAATGCAATCCCTATCAAAATACCTGTGACATTTTTCACAGCACTAGAACAAATATTTTTAAAATTAACATTACTACGACGAATAATCTTTAAACAACCCTAAAATTCATAGAAAAACTATTTCTAAAACTAGGACAACAAAAGACCCCCAGTTTTCAAAGCATTCTTCATAATAAAGGACAAAGCTAGAGGTTCAACCCTACCAGACTTCAGACTATACTACAGTGTGGTATTTGCTCCAAAACAGACACATAGGTAAGTGGAACAGAAGACAGAGCCCAGAAAGAATCCCACACACTTATGATCAATTAATCTATGACAAAAGAGGCAGGAATATACAAAGAAAAAAGACAGTCACTTCAACAAGTGGTGCTGGGAAAACTGGTCAGCCATGTATATAACAGTGAGAGTAGAACATTCCCTCACACCATATACAAAAACAAAGTCAAAATGGGCTAAAGACCTAAATGTAAGACCTGAAAATATAAAACTCTTAGAAGAAAACATAGGCAGGACACTCTTTGACATAAATTGTAGCATTACTTTTTTGGATCTGTATCCCAAGGCCAAAGATATAAAAGCAAAAATAAACAAATGGGATATAATTACACTTAAAGGTTTTGCACAGCAAAGGAAGCAGTTAAGAAGATAAAAAGACAACCTAGGAAATGTGAGAAAATATTTGCAAATGATGTGACTGACTAGGTGTTAATGTCCAAAGTATACAAACATCTCATACAACTCAAAGGCAAAAAAAAAAACAACCCAACCAAAAAATCAGTTATTGGGCACGTGATTCTACTGAGACAATTCTTCAGCAGAACAAATTAAAATGATGCTCTTTAAATAAAACTGGAGTATTCAAACTAACGAGCTCATTTTAAAGGAACTATTACTGATCGTCACCCGTGACTGGCATATAATGGTTGCTTGCATATTTGTTGCCTATGTCAGGGAATGAATGGTATGCTCTGCCAATTACTGGCGGTATATAAAGGTCCATGGGAAGTAGACGACACACACACTTCAGAAACATCCTCTTGCAACCCACCTGAATCCACTTCCCTTGACAACATGTGTGGCAACTACTACGGCAACTCTTGTGGCTATGGCCATGCATTTAGTCCCTATTACAGCTGTGGATATGGGACTCGCTATGGCTGTGGCTATGGCTCAGGATACGGCTGTGGATATGGCTCCCCTTATGGCTGTGTTTATGGACCAGGATACGGCTGTGGATATGACACTGGCTACTGCTGCTACTGGCCAGTTTGCTACTGGAGATGTTATTCTTCTTGCTGCTAAAACATCACCATCCAAACCTCGTGTGTTCCTGAAATGACACATCTAAAGATAATGAGATTCAAGGATCTATAACCCATGATTTCTATATCCAGGAAACTACATGCCTAACAGAGGCTTTGACCTCCAACTATCTATTGTTAGATTGACATCTTTGTGGCTTGAGGTTCCATGATAGCGTCTGCTTATTGTCTGAAAGGTAGCCTTTAACTTCCTTAAACTCTGATTCCCTGTTATGACTGTGTTGATGATCCTAACATCCTCCAGTTGGGGAAATCACTTATTCTCAATAAAAATGGTGCATTGTTTCTAACAAACCTTTGTGTACTTGCTTGTGAATTAGTCATTTTTTGAGATATTATGGCTTCTGTTGAAAGTTGGGCTAATATCTTGTCTGAAACTTGAGTTCTTCCTTGATATAATACAAGCATTTCTTCTTACATTTGCACCAGAAAAAATGTCTTCTCCTCCTATTTCTTGTTTCTGACATACTCAGGCGCTCATACACCCAGGCACAAATCTCACAGTATTTCACTACTGTGCTTTGCAGATCCAACTTTGTCTAGGTTGGAGCTGGAGGGGAAAGAGGAGGGGGAATGACACTTTATTCAGGATGTTAATGCAGAGTCCAAGGTAGAGAAGAGGTGCCCTGAGTGCTTAAAGGAATTGAAGAGATATTTTCCAGAATTAATGAGGAATTAAAATTAGACATAGGTATGGAAAACACGAGAATAAAGAACTAAGCGACAGATAAGTGAGAATCAACATATTCTCTTATATCACCTGCTTTTGATGGAAGTGAAAATGTATTTGTTTTCATATATCGTGGTTGAGGAAATTGATTTCGGTCACTTAATTGACAAATAGTTTTGAGTAGTTTAGAAAGGGCCTCATCTTAGAGAAGACAAAGTAGGAAAATTATAGGCAAGTTCCTTGCTCTCACAGTGTTTATATTCTAGTACGTTAAGATAGAAAAACAAAGAGTAAAAAACAATTAAGATAATTTCAAACTGACAGTTGGGAGGGGGGAATAAAAGCGCTTTATGGGAAAGAGAGTAAGGATCGAAGTATCAGAGGGATAGTTCAGGGAGGTATTTTGAAGTTGTGATGAGCTGATGCCAATGGCAAAGGAAGATTAGAAAGGGCAGTAGCAAGTGTAAAGTGGGAAAAGAAGTCCGTGAAGTTTTGGCAGAATATGATTTATTAGGCATGTATGAGTTAACTTATATACCCAGAAAAGAGTCTTCATGAACTCTTAACATACTTTCAATGTCATAAGTGTTGTGACTCCTTAGTTAAAGAACATCTGAGACACTCAGCTTTACAGAAGTGAGAAAATGGGGATAATATTTACAAATATCCTATAAGTTATATGTGCCACACAAATGGTTGACTTCATATGCTTATTGGAGAAATATTTGAGGGTAAATTATGTGCCAGGCTCTGTTCTCAGAGCTGATTATGCAGTGATGTACCGAATAGATATGGTTTCTGTTGTTTTGCATCAATATCTAGATGTTTGAATGGAAAGGTATTCGAAGCAATGTAAGAAAGATAGAAGAATTCTCACTAACCCATGGGTATTGTGGATAGAAAGTGTGTGTTGGCAGGGTATTGAAAAGTAACGTGTGTATCCCAGGTAATTTGTGAAGTAAAATTGATAGTTTTGAATTTAAAAGATGACAGAAAAGGAAAGAAACTGAAGAATAACAAAAATTGGAGTGGAGATACATTTTCTTTATGCTTATTGTGGTGGATTAAGCATAGCAGAGTGATCACATTAGAGCAGAGACCAATATCAGAAAAAAATAGGTAAAAAGATTTCTCAACTGAAAGAAAATTTTCTAAGCATGAATATTCTCAGAATATGAAATCAGCAACTTCGTGAAAATTCCTGTTGAAGGCACTCTATCGACTACTGGATCATAGCTCATTTTTTGTTGTTGAAATGTGGGATTCCAGTAGAAGGAATCACCTTCCAGAGTTTATCCTCCCTTCCAACTTGGATTTCATAATTGTTACTATAAAAAGTTACTTTAATTTTGATCAGAAAGGAAAGAGGAGAAATAACAGCTGATACCACAGACACACAAAACTTCATAAGCAATACTACGAGCAGTTATATGCCAACAAATTGGACAGCCTAGAAGAAACAGCTGAATTTCTAGAAACATACAGAATGACTAGACTGAATCAAGAAGAAACAGAAAATTTGAACAGATTGATCACTAGAACTGAAGTCGAATCTGTAATTTGAAAAACTCCCAGCAAACAAAAGTCCAGGACCAGAGAGCTTCACAGGGGAATTCTATCAAACATAAAAAGAAGAACTTATACCAATCCTTCTCAAAATGTTCCAAAAAACTGAAGATGAGCAAACACTCCCAAATTCATTCGACAAGGCCACCATTACCCTGATAGCAAAACCAGACAAAGAGATTATGGAAAAAAGAAAATTATAGTCCAATATCTTCGATGAACAACAGATGCAAAAGTCCTCAACAGAATATTAGCAAACCAAATCCATAATACAAAAAACGATCATACGCCATGATCAAGTTGGATTTATTCCAGGGGCACAAGGATGGATTAGCATGTGCAAATCAATCAATGTGATACACCACAGACACAAAAAGAAAGACAAAAATCACATGATCACATCAATAGATGCAGAAAAAGCATTTGAAAAAATTCAACTTCGATTCATGATAAAAATCCTTGCCAAAGTGGCTGTAGAGGGAAAATACATTATCATAATAAAGGCCATTTACAACAAACCAACAGCCAACATAATACTCAATGGTGAAAAGGTGAAAGCCTTCCTCCTCAATTCAGGAACCAGACAACAATGATGACTCTCGCCACTTCTGCTTAAATTGGAAGTTCTAGCCGCAGCAGTCATAAGAAAAAGAAATTAAATGTATGCAGATTGGAAAGGAAGAGGTAACACCGTTACTATTTGCAGAGGAAATGGTACTTCATAGAGAGAACTCTACAGTCTCCACCCAAAAACCTTTAGAACCAATTAACAAAATCAGTAGGTTGCATGATACTAGATCAATATACAGAAATCTGTTGTGTTTCTGTACACAAATGAGGAAATGTTAGAAAGAGAAAGTAAAACGAATCCCATTTAAAACTGCATCAAAAATTACCTAGGAAGAAACTTAAACAAGGAGGTGAAATACCTATACTCTGAAAACTATAAAATTAGATGAAGGAAATTGAAATTGATATAAAGAAAAGGAAATATATCCTGTGTCCTCAGATTTGAAGAATTAATATTATAAAAATGGCCATACCTCCGAATGAAATCTACAGATTTAATGCAATCCCTATCAAAATACCTGTGACATTTTTCACAGCACTAGAACAAATATTTTTAAAATTAACATTACTACGACGAATAATCTTTAAACAACCCTAAAATTCATAGAAAAACTATTTCTAAAACTAGGACAACAAAAGACCCCCAGTTTTCAAAGCATTCTTCATAATAAAGGACAAAGCTAGAGGTTCAACCCTACCAGACTTCAGACTATACTACAGTGTGGTATTTGCTCCAAAACAGACACATAGGTAAGTGGAACAGAAGACAGAGCCCAGAAAGAATCCCACACACTTATGATCAATTAATCTATGACAAAAGAGGCAGGAATATACAAAGAAAAAAGACAGTCACTTCAACAAGTGGTGCTGGGAAAACTGGTCAGCCATGTATATAACAGTGAGAGTAGAACATTCCCTCACACCATATACAAAAACAAAGTCAAAATGGGCTAAAGACCTAAATGTAAGACCTGAAAATATAAAACTCTTAGAAGAAAACATAGGCAGGACACTCTTTGACATAAATTGTAGCATTACTTTTTTGGATCTGTATCCCAAGGCCAAAGATATAAAAGCAAAAATAAACAAATGGGATATAATTACACTTAAAGGTTTTGCACAGCAAAGGAAGCAGTTGAGAAGATAAAAAGACAACCTAGGAAATGTGAGAAAATATTTGCAAATGATGTGACTGACTAGGTGTTAATGTCCAAAGTATACAAACATCTCATACAACTCAAAGGCAAAAAAAAAAACAACCCAACCAAAAAATCAGTTATTGGGCACGTGATTCTACTGAGACAATTCTTCAGCAGAACAAATTAAAATGATGCTCTTTAAATAAAACTGGAGTATTCAAACTAACGAGCTCATTTTAAAGGAACTATTACTGATCGTCACCCGTGACTGGCATATAATGGTTGCTTGCATATTTGTTGCCTATGTCAGGGAATGAATGGTATGCTCTGCCAATTACTGGCGGTATATAAAGGTCCATGGGAAGTAGACGACACACACACTTCAGAAACATCCTCTTGCAACCCACCTGAATCCACTTCCCTTGACAACATGTGTGGCAACTACTACGGCAACTCTTGTGGCTATGGCCATGCATTTAGTCCCTATTACAGCTGTGGATATGGGACTCGCTATGGCTGTGGCTATGGCTCAGGATACGGCTGTGGATATGGCTCCCCTTATGGCTGTGTTTATGGACCAGGATACGGCTGTGGATATGACACTGGCTACTGCTGCTACTGGCCAGTTTGCTACTGGAGATGTTATTCTTCTTGCTGCTAAAACATCACCATCCAAACCTCGTGTGTTCCTGAAATGACACATCTAAAGATAATGAGATTCAAGGATCTATAACCCATGATTTCTATATCCAGGAAACTACATGCCTAACAGAGGCTTTGACCTCCAACTATCTATTGTTAGATTGACATCTTTGTGGCTTGAGGTTCCATGATAGCGTCTGCTTATTGTCTGAAAGGTAGCCTTTAACTTCCTTAAACTCTGATTCCCTGTTATGACTGTGTTGATGATCCTAACATCCTCCAGTTGGGGAAATCACTTATTCTCAATAAAAATGGTGCATTGTTTCTAACAAACCTTTGTGTACTTGCTTGTGAATTAGTCATTTTTTGAGATATTATGGCTTCTGTTGAAAGTTGGGCTAATATCTTGTCTGAAACTTGAGTTCTTCCTTGATATAATACAAGCATTTCTTCTTACATTTGCACCAGAAAAAATGTCTTCTCCTCCTATTTCTTGTTTCTGACATACTCAGGCGCTCATACACCCAGGCACAAATCTCACAGTATTTCACTACTGTGCTTTGCAGATCCAACTTTGTCTAGGTTGGAGCTGGAGGGGAAAGAGGAGGGGGAATGACACTTTATTCAGGATGTTAATGCAGAGTCCAAGGTAGAGAAGAGGTGCCCTGAGTGCTTAAAGGAATTGAAGAGATATTTTCCAGAATTAATGAGGAATTAAAATTAGACATAGGTATGGAAAACACGAGAATAAAGAACTAAGCGACAGATAAGTGAGAATCAACATATTCTCTTATATCACCTGCTTTTGATGGAAGTGAAAATGTATTTGTTTTCATATATCGTGGTTGAGGAAATTGATTTCGGTCACTTAATTGACAAATAGTTTTGAGTAGTTTAGAAAGGGCCTCATCTTAGAGAAGACAAAGTAGGAAAATTATAGGCAAGTTCCTTGCTCTCACAGTGTTTATATTCTAGTACGTTAAGATAGAAAAACAAAGAGTAAAAAACAATTAAGATAATTTCAAACTGACAGTTGGGAGGGGGGAATAAAAGCGCTTTATGGGAAAGAGAGTAAGGATCGAAGTATCAGAGGGATAGTTCAGGGAGGTATTTTGAAGTTGTGATGAGCTGATGCCAATGGCAAAGGAAGATTAGAAAGGGCAGTAGCAAGTGTAAAGTGGGAAAAGAAGTCCGTGAAGTTTTGGCAGAATATGATTTATTAGGCATGTATGAGTTAACTTATATACCCAGAAAAGAGTCTTCATGAACTCTTAACATACTTTCAATGTCATAAGTGTTGTGACTCCTTAGTTAAAGAACATCTGAGACACTCAGCTTTACAGAAGTGAGAAAATGGGGATAATATTTACAAATATCCTATAAGTTATATGTGCCACACAAATGGTTGACTTCATATGCTTATTGGAGAAATATTTGAGGGTAAATTATGTGCCAGGCTCTGTTCTCAGAGCTGATTATGCAGTGATGTACCGAATAGATATGGTTTCTGTTGTTTTGCATCAATATCTAGATGTTTGAATGGAAAGGTATTCGAAGCAATGTAAGAAAGATAGAAGAATTCTCACTAACCCATGGGTATTGTGGATAGAAAGTGTGTGTTGGCAGGGTATTGAAAAGTAACGTGTGTATCCCAGGTAATTTGTGAAGTAAAATTGATAGTTTTGAATTTAAAAGATGACAGAAAAGGAAAGAAACTGAAGAATAACAAAAATTGGAGTGGAGATACATTTTCTTTATGCTTATTGTGGTGGATTAAGCATAGCAGAGTGATCACATTAGAGCAGAGACCAATATCAGAAAAAAATAGGTAAAAAGATTTCTCAACTGAAAGAAAATTTTCTAAGCATGAATATTCTCAGAATATGAAATCAGCAACTTCGTGAAAATTCCTGTTGAAGGCACTCTATCGACTACTGGATCATAGCTCATTTTTTGTTGTTGAAATGTGGGATTCCAGTAGAAGGAATCACCTTCCAGAGTTTATCCTCCCTTCCAACTTGGATTTCATAATTGTTACTATAAAAAGTTACTTTAATTTTGATCAGAAAGGAAAGAGGAGAAATAACAGCTGATACCACAGACACACAAAACTTCATAAGCAATACTACGAGCAGTTATATGCCAACAAATTGGACAGCCTAGAAGAAACAGCTGAATTTCTAGAAACATACAGAATGACTAGACTGAATCAAGAAGAAACAGAAAATTTGAACAGATTGATCACTAGAACTGAAGTCGAATCTGTAATTTGAAAAACTCCCAGCAAACAAAAGTCCAGGACCAGAGAGCTTCACAGGGGAATTCTATCAAACATAAAAAGAAGAACTTATACCAATCCTTCTCAAAATGTTCCAAAAAACTGAAGATGAGCAAACACTCCCAAATTCATTCGACAAGGCCACCATTACCCTGATAGCAAAACCAGACAAAGAGATTATGGAAAAAAGAAAATTATAGTCCAATATCTTCGATGAACAACAGATGCAAAAGTCCTCAACAGAATATTAGCAAACCAAATCCATAATACAAAAAACGATCATACGCCATGATCAAGTTGGATTTATTCCAGGGGCACAAGGATGGATTAGCATGTGCAAATCAATCAATGTGATACACCACAGACACAAAAAGAAAGACAAAAATCACATGATCACATCAATAGATGCAGAAAAAGCATTTGAAAAAATTCAACTTCGATTCATGATAAAAATCCTTGCCAAAGTGGCTGTAGAGGGAAAATACATTATCATAATAAAGGCCATTTACAACAAACCAACAGCCAACATAATACTCAATGGTGAAAAGGTGAAAGCCTTCCTCCTCAATTCAGGAACCAGACAACAATGATGACTCTCGCCACTTCTGCTTAAATTGGAAGTTCTAGCCGCAGCAGTCATAAGAAAAAGAAATTAAATGTATGCAGATTGGAAAGGAAGAGGTAACACCGTTACTATTTGCAGAGGAAATGGTACTTCATAGAGAGAACTCTACAGTCTCCACCCAAAAACCTTTAGAACCAATTAACAAAATCAGTAGGTTGCATGATACTAGATCAATATACAGAAATCTGTTGTGTTTCTGTACACAAATGAGGAAATGTTAGAAAGAGAAAGTAAAACGAATCCCATTTAAAACTGCATCAAAAATTACCTAGGAAGAAACTTAAACAAGGAGGTGAAATACCTATACTCTGAAAACTATAAAATTAGATGAAGGAAATTGAAATTGATATAAAGAAAAGGAAATATATCCTGTGTCCTCAGATTTGAAGAATTAATATTATAAAAATGGCCATACCTCCGAATGAAATCTACAGATTTAATGCAATCCCTATCAAAATACCTGTGACATTTTTCACAGCACTAGAACAAATATTTTTAAAATTAACATTACTACGACGAATAATCTTTAAACAACCCTAAAATTCATAGAAAAACTATTTCTAAAACTAGGACAACAAAAGACCCCCAGTTTTCAAAGCATTCTTCATAATAAAGGACAAAGCTAGAGGTTCAACCCTACCAGACTTCAGACTATACTACAGTGTGGTATTTGCTCCAAAACAGACACATAGGTAAGTGGAACAGAAGACAGAGCCCAGAAAGAATCCCACACACTTATGATCAATTAATCTATGACAAAAGAGGCAGGAATATACAAAGAAAAAAGACAGTCACTTCAACAAGTGGTGCTGGGAAAACTGGTCAGCCATGTATATAACAGTGAGAGTAGAACATTCCCTCACACCATATACAAAAACAAAGTCAAAATGGGCTAAAGACCTAAATGTAAGACCTGAAAATATAAAACTCTTAGAAGAAAACATAGGCAGGACACTCTTTGACATAAATTGTAGCATTACTTTTTTGGATCTGTATCCCAAGGCCAAAGATATAAAAGCAAAAATAAACAAATGGGATATAATTACACTTAAAGGTTTTGCACAGCAAAGGAAGCAGTTGAGAAGATAAAAAGACAACCTAGGAAATGTGAGAAAATATTTGCAAATGATGTGACTGACTAGGTGTTAATGTCCAAAGTATACAAACATCTCATACAACTCAAAGGCAAAAAAAAAAACAACCCAACCAAAAAATCAGTTATTGGGCACGTGATTCTACTGAGACAATTCTTCAGCAGAACAAATTAAAATGATGCTCTTTAAATAAAACTGGAGTATTCAAACTAACGAGCTCATTTTAAAGGAACTATTACTGATCGTCACCCGTGACTGGCATATAATGGTTGCTTGCATATTTGTTGCCTATGTCAGGGAATGAATGGTATGCTCTGCCAATTACTGGCGGTATATAAAGGTCCATGGGAAGTAGACGACACACACACTTCAGAAACATCCTCTTGCAACCCACCTGAATCCACTTCCCTTGACAACATGTGTGGCAACTACTACGGCAACTCTTGTGGCTATGGCCATGCATTTAGTCCCTATTACAGCTGTGGATATGGGACTCGCTATGGCTGTGGCTATGGCTCAGGATACGGCTGTGGATATGGCTCCCCTTATGGCTGTGTTTATGGACCAGGATACGGCTGTGGATATGACACTGGCTACTGCTGCTACTGGCCAGTTTGCTACTGGAGATGTTATTCTTCTTGCTGCTAAAACATCACCATCCAAACCTCGTGTGTTCCTGAAATGACACATCTAAAGATAATGAGATTCAAGGATCTATAACCCATGATTTCTATATCCAGGAAACTACATGCCTAACAGAGGCTTTGACCTCCAACTATCTATTGTTAGATTGACATCTTTGTGGCTTGAGGTTCCATGATAGCGTCTGCTTATTGTCTGAAAGGTAGCCTTTAACTTCCTTAAACTCTGATTCCCTGTTATGACTGTGTTGATGATCCTAACATCCTCCAGTTGGGGAAATCACTTATTCTCAATAAAAATGGTGCATTGTTTCTAACAAACCTTTGTGTACTTGCTTGTGAATTAGTCATTTTTTGAGATATTATGGCTTCTGTTGAAAGTTGGGCTAATATCTTGTCTGAAACTTGAGTTCTTCCTTGATATAATACAAGCATTTCTTCTTACATTTGCACCAGAAAAAATGTCTTCTCCTCCTATTTCTTGTTTCTGACATACTCAGGCGCTCATACACCCAGGCACAAATCTCACAGTATTTCACTACTGTGCTTTGCAGATCCAACTTTGTCTAGGTTGGAGCTGGAGGGGAAAGAGGAGGGGGAATGACACTTTATTCAGGATGTTAATGCAGAGTCCAAGGTAGAGAAGAGGTGCCCTGAGTGCTTAAAGGAATTGAAGAGATATTTTCCAGAATTAATGAGGAATTAAAATTAGACATAGGTATGGAAAACACGAGAATAAAGAACTAAGCGACAGATAAGTGAGAATCAACATATTCTCTTATATCACCTGCTTTTGATGGAAGTGAAAATGTATTTGTTTTCATATATCGTGGTTGAGGAAATTGATTTCGGTCACTTAATTGACAAATAGTTTTGAGTAGTTTAGAAAGGGCCTCATCTTAGAGAAGACAAAGTAGGAAAATTATAGGCAAGTTCCTTGCTCTCACAGTGTTTATATTCTAGTACGTTAAGATAGAAAAACAAAGAGTAAAAAACAATTAAGATAATTTCAAACTGACAGTTGGGAGGGGGGAATAAAAGCGCTTTATGGGAAAGAGAGTAAGGATCGAAGTATCAGAGGGATAGTTCAGGGAGGTATTTTGAAGTTGTGATGAGCTGATGCCAATGGCAAAGGAAGATTAGAAAGGGCAGTAGCAAGTGTAAAGTGGGAAAAGAAGTCCGTGAAGTTTTGGCAGAATATGATTTATTAGGCATGTATGAGTTAACTTATATACCCAGAAAAGAGTCTTCATGAACTCTTAACATACTTTCAATGTCATAAGTGTTGTGACTCCTTAGTTAAAGAACATCTGAGACACTCAGCTTTACAGAAGTGAGAAAATGGGGATAATATTTACAAATATCCTATAAGTTATATGTGCCACACAAATGGTTGACTTCATATGCTTATTGGAGAAATATTTGAGGGTAAATTATGTGCCAGGCTCTGTTCTCAGAGCTGATTATGCAGTGATGTACCGAATAGATATGGTTTCTGTTGTTTTGCATCAATATCTAGATGTTTGAATGGAAAGGTATTCGAAGCAATGTAAGAAAGATAGAAGAATTCTCACTAACCCATGGGTATTGTGGATAGAAAGTGTGTGTTGGCAGGGTATTGAAAAGTAACGTGTGTATCCCAGGTAATTTGTGAAGTAAAATTGATAGTTTTGAATTTAAAAGATGACAGAAAAGGAAAGAAACTGAAGAATAACAAAAATTGGAGTGGAGATACATTTTCTTTATGCTTATTGTGGTGGATTAAGCATAGCAGAGTGATCACATTAGAGCAGAGACCAATATCAGAAAAAAATAGGTAAAAAGATTTCTCAACTGAAAGAAAATTTTCTAAGCATGAATATTCTCAGAATATGAAATCAGCAACTTCGTGAAAATTCCTGTTGAAGGCACTCTATCGACTACTGGATCATAGCTCATTTTTTGTTGTTGAAATGTGGGATTCCAGTAGAAGGAATCACCTTCCAGAGTTTATCCTCCCTTCCAACTTGGATTTCATAATTGTTACTATAAAAAGTTACTTTAATTTTGATCAGAAAGGAAAGAGGAGAAATAACAGCTGATACCACAGACACACAAAACTTCATAAGCAATACTACGAGCAGTTATATGCCAACAAATTGGACAGCCTAGAAGAAACAGCTGAATTTCTAGAAACATACAGAATGACTAGACTGAATCAAGAAGAAACAGAAAATTTGAACAGATTGATCACTAGAACTGAAGTCGAATCTGTAATTTGAAAAACTCCCAGCAAACAAAAGTCCAGGACCAGAGAGCTTCACAGGGGAATTCTATCAAACATAAAAAGAAGAACTTATACCAATCCTTCTCAAAATGTTCCAAAAAACTGAAGATGAGCAAACACTCCCAAATTCATTCGACAAGGCCACCATTACCCTGATAGCAAAACCAGACAAAGAGATTATGGAAAAAAGAAAATTATAGTCCAATATCTTCGATGAACAACAGATGCAAAAGTCCTCAACAGAATATTAGCAAACCAAATCCATAATACAAAAAACGATCATACGCCATGATCAAGTTGGATTTATTCCAGGGGCACAAGGATGGATTAGCATGTGCAAATCAATCAATGTGATACACCACAGCCACAAAAAGAAAGACAAAAATCACATGATCACATCAATAGATGCAGAAAAAGCATTTGAAAAAATTCAACTTCGATTCATGATAAAAATCCTTGCCAAAGTGGCTGTAGAGGGAAAATACATTATCATAATAAAGGCCATTTACAACAAACCAACAGCCAACATAATACTCAATGGTGAAAAGGTGAAAGCCTTCCTCCTCAATTCAGGAACCAGACAACGATGATGACTCTCGCCACTTCTGCTTAAATTGGAAGTTCTAGCCGCAGCAGTCATAAGAAAAAGAAATTAAATGTATGCAGATTGGAAAGGAAGAGGTAACACCGTTACTATTTGCAGAGGAAATGGTACTTCATAGAGAGAACTCTACAGTCTCCACCCAAAAACCTTTAGAACCAATTAACAAAATCAGTAGGTTGCATGATACTAGATCAATATACAGAAATCTGTTGTGTTTCTGTACACAAATGAGGAAATGTTAGAAAGAGAAAGTAAAACGAATCCCATTTAAAACTGCATCAAAAATTACCTAGGAAGAAACTTAAACAAGGAGGTGAAATACCTATACTCTGAAAACTATAAAATTAGATGAAGGAAATTGAAATTGATATAAAGAAAAGGAAATATATCCTGTGTCCTCAGATTTGAAGAATTAATATTATAAAAATGGCCATACCTCCGAAAGAAATCTACAGATTTAATGCAATCCCTATCAAAATACCTGTGACATTTTTCACAGCACTAGAACAAATATTTTTAAAATTAACATTACTACGACGAATAATCTTTAAACAACCCTAAAATTCATAGAAAAACTATTTCTAAAACTAGGACAACAAAAGACCCCCAGTTTTCAAAGCATTCTTCATAATAAAGGACAAAGCTAGAGGTTCAACCCTACCAGACTTCAGACTATACTACAGTGTGGTATTTGCTCCAAAACAGACACATAGGTAAGTGGAACAGAAGACAGAGCCCAGAAAGAATCCCACACACTTATGATCAATTAATCTATGACAAAAGAGGCAGGAATATACAAAGAAAAAAGACAGTCACTTCAACAAGTGGTGCTGGGAAAACTGGTCAGCCATGTATATAACAGTGAGAGTAGAACATTCCCTCACACCATATACAAAAACAAACTCAAAATGGGCTAAAGACCTAAATGTAAGACCTGAAAATATAAAACTCTTAGAAGAAAACATAGGCAGGACACTCTTTGACATAAATTGTAGCATTACTTTTTTGGATCTGTATCCCAAGGCCAAAGATATAAAAGCAAAAATAAACAAATGGGATATAATTACACTTAAAGGTTTTGCACAGCAAAGGAAGCAGTTGAGAAGATAAAAAGACAACCTAGGAAATGTGAGAAAATATTTGCAAATGATGTGACTGACTAGGTGTTAATGTCCAAAGTATACAAACATCTCATACAACTCAAAGGCAAAAAAAAAAACAACCCAACCAAAAAATCAGTTATTGGGCACGTGATTCTACTGAGACAATTCTTCAGCAGAACAAATTAAAATGATGCTCTTTAAATAAAACTGGAGTATTCAAACTAACGAGCTCATTTTAAAGGAACTATTACTGATCGTCACCCGTGACTGGCATATAATGGTTGCTTGCATATTTGTTGCCTATGTCAGGGAATGAATGGTATGCTCTGCCAATTACTGGCGGTATATAAAGGTCCATGGGAAGTAGACGACACACACACTTCAGAAACATCCTCTTGCAACCCACCTGAATCCACTTCCCTTGACAACATGTGTGGCAACTACTACGGCAACTCTTGTGGCTATGGCCATGCATTTAGTCCCTATTACAGCTGTGGATATGGGACTCGCTATGGCTGTGGCTATGGCTCAGGAAACGGCTGTGGATATGGCTCCCCTTATGGCTGTGTTTATGGACCAGGATACGGCTGTGGATATGACACTGGCTACTGCTGCTACTGGCCAGTTTGCTACTGGAGATGTTATTCTTCTTGCTGCTAAAACATCACCATCCAAACCTCGTGTGTTCCTGAAATGACACATCTAAAGATAATGAGATTCAAGGATCTATAACCCATGATTTCTATATCCAGGAAACTACATGCCTAACAGAGGCTTTGACCTCCAACTATCTATTGTTAGATTGACATCTTTGTGGCTTGAGGTTCCATGATAGCGTCTGCTTATTGTCTGAAAGGTAGCCTTTAACTTCCTTAAACTCTGATTCCCTGTTATGACTGTGTTGATGATCCTAACATCCTCCAGTTGGGGAAATCACTTATTCTCAATAAAAATGGTGCATTGTTTCTAACAAACCTTTGTGTACTTGCTTGTGAATTAGTCATTTTTTGAGATATTATGGCTTCTGTTGAAAGTTGGGCTAATATCTTGTCTGAAACTTGAGTTCTTCCTTGATATAATACAAGCATTTCTTCTTACATTTGCACCAGAAAAAATGTCTTCTCCTCCTATTTCTTGTTTCTGACATACTCAGGCGCTCATACACCCAGGCACAAATCTCACAGTATTTCACTACTGTGCTTTGCAGATCCAACTTTGTCTAGGTTGGAGCTGGAGGGGAAAGAGGAGGGGGAATGACACTTTATTCAGGATGTTAATGCAGAGTCCAAGGTAGAGAAGAGGTGCCCTGAGTGCTTAAAGGAATTGAAGAGATATTTTCCAGAATTAATGAGGAATTAAAATTAGACATAGGTATGGAAAACACGAGAATAAAGAACTAAGCGACAGATAAGTGAGAATCAACATATTCTCTTATATCACCTGCTTTTGATGGAAGTGAAAATGTATTTGTTTTCATATATCGTGGTTGAGGAAATTGATTTCGGTCACTTAATTGACAAATAGTTTTGAGTAGTTTAGAAAGGGCCTCATCTTAGAGAAGACAAAGTAGGAAAATTATAGGCAAGTTCCTTGCTCTCACAGTGTTTATATTCTAGTACGTTAAGATAGAAAAACAAAGAGTAAAAAACAATTAAGATAATTTCAAACTGACAGTTGGGAGGGGGGAATAAAAGCGCTTTATGGGAAAGAGAGTAAGGATCGAAGTATCAGAGGGATAGTTCAGGGAGGTATTTTGAAGTTGTGATGAGCTGATGCCAATGGCAAAGGAAGATTAGAAAGGGCAGTAGCAAGTGTAAAGTGGGAAAAGAAGTCCGTGAAGTTTTGGCAGAATATGATTTATTAGGCATGTATGAGTTAACTTATATACCCAGAAAAGAGTCTTCATGAACTCTTAACATACTTTCAATGTCATAAGTGTTGTGACTCCTTAGTTAAAGAACATCTGAGACACTCAGCTTTACAGAAGTGAGAAAATGGGGATAATATTTACAAATATCCTATAAGTTATATGTGCCACACAAATGGTTGACTTCATATGCTTATTGGAGAAATATTTGAGGGTAAATTATGTGCCAGGCTCTGTTCTCAGAGCTGATTATGCAGTGATGTACCGAATAGATATGGTTTCTGTTGTTTTGCATCAATATCTAGATGTTTGAATGGAAAGGTATTCGAAGCAATGTAAGAAAGATAGAAGAATTCTCACTAACCCATGGGTATTGTGGATAGAAAGTGTGTGTTGGCAGGGTATTGAAAAGTAACGTGTGTATCCCAGGTAATTTGTGAAGTAAAATTGATAGTTTTGAATTTAAAAGATGACAGAAAAGGAAAGAAACTGAAGAATAACAAAAATTGGAGTGGAGATACATTTTCTTTATGCTTATTGTGGTGGATTAAGCATAGCAGAGTGATCACATTAGAGCAGAGACCAATATCAGAAAAAAATAGGTAAAAAGATTTCTCAACTGAAAGAAAATTTTCTAAGCATGAATATTCTCAGAATATGAAATCAGCAACTTCGTGAAAATTCCTGTTGAAGGCACTCTATCGACTACTGGATCATAGCTCATTTTTTGTTGTTGAAATGTGGGATTCCAGTAGAAGGAATCACCTTCCAGAGTTTATCCTCCCTTCCAACTTGGATTTCATAATTGTTACTATAAAAAGTTACTTTAATTTTGATCAGAAAGGAAAGAGGAGAAATAACAGCTGATACCACAGACACACAAAACTTCATAAGCAATACTACGAGCAGTTATATGCCAACAAATTGGACAGCCTAGAAGAAACAGCTGAATTTCTAGAAACATACAGAATGACTAGACTGAATCAAGAAGAAACAGAAAATTTGAACAGATTGATCACTAGAACTGAAGTCGAATCTGTAATTTGAAAAACTCCCAGCAAACAAAAGTCCAGGACCAGAGAGCTTCACAGGGGAATTCTATCAAACATAAAAAGAAGAACTTATACCAATCCTTCTCAAAATGTTCCAAAAAACTGAAGATGAGCAAACACTCCCAAATTCATTCGACAAGGCCACCATTACCCTGATAGCAAAACCAGACAAAGAGATTATGGAAAAAAGAAAATTATAGTCCAATATCTTCGATGAACAACAGATGCAAAAGTCCTCAACAGAATATTAGCAAACCAAATCCATAATACAAAAAACGATCATACGCCATGATCAAGTTGGATTTATTCCAGGGGCACAAGGATGGATTAGCATGTGCAAATCAATCAATGTGATACACCACAGCCACAAAAAGAAAGACAAAAATCACATGATCACATCAATAGATGCAGAAAAAGCATTTGAAAAAATTCAACTTCGATTCATGATAAAAATCCTTGCCAAAGTGGCTGTAGAGGGAAAATACATTATCATAATAAAGGCCATTTACAACAAACCAACAGCCAACATAATACTCAATGGTGAAAAGGTGAAAGCCTTCCTCCTCAATTCAGGAACCAGACAACGATGATGACTCTCGCCACTTCTGCTTAAATTGGAAGTTCTAGCCGCAGCAGTCATAAGAAAAAGAAATTAAATGTATGCAGATTGGAAAGGAAGAGGTAACACCGTTACTATTTGCAGAGGAAATGGTACTTCATAGAGAGAACTCTACAGTCTCCACCCAAAAACCTTTAGAACCAATTAACAAAATCAGTAGGTTGCATGATACTAGATCAATATACAGAAATCTGTTGTGTTTCTGTACACAAATGAGGAAATGTTAGAAAGAGAAAGTAAAACGAATCCCATTTAAAACTGCATCAAAAATTACCTAGGAAGAAACTTAAACAAGGAGGTGAAATACCTATACTCTGAAAACTATAAAATTAGATGAAGGAAATTGAAATTGATATAAAGAAAAGGAAATATATCCTGTGTCCTCAGATTTGAAGAATTAATATTATAAAAATGGCCATACCTCCGAATGAAATCTACAGATTTAATGCAATCCCTATCAAAATACCTGTGACATTTTTCACAGCACTAGAACAAATATTTTTAAAATTAACATTACTACGACGAATAATCTTTAAACAACCCTAAAATTCATAGAAAAACTATTTCTAAAACTAGGACAACAAAAGACCCCCAGTTTTCAAAGCATTCTTCATAATAAAGGACAAAGCTAGAGGTTCAACCCTACCAGACTTCAGACTATACTACAGTGTGGTATTTGCTCCAAAACAGACACATAGGTAAGTGGAACAGAAGACAGAGCCCAGAAAGAATCCCACACACTTATGATCAATTAATCTATGACAAAAGAGGCAGGAATATACAAAGAAAAAAGACAGTCACTTCAACAAGTGGTGCTGGGAAAACTGGTCAGCCATGTATATAACAGTGAGAGTAGAACATTCCCTCACACCATATACAAAAACAAACTCAAAATGGGCTAAAGACCTAAATGTAAGACCTGAAAATATAAAACTCTTAGAAGAAAACATAGGCAGGACACTCTTTGACATAAATTGTAGCATTACTTTTTTGGATCTGTATCCCAAGGCCAAAGATATAAAAGCAAAAATAAACAAATGGGATATAATTACACTTAAAGGTTTTGCACAGCAAAGGAAGCAGTTGAGAAGATAAAAAGACAACCTAGGAAATGTGAGAAAATATTTGCAAATGATGTGACTGACTAGGTGTTAATGTCCAAAGTATACAAACATCTCATACAACTCAAAGGCAAAAAAAAAAACAACCCAACCAAAAAATCAGTTATTGGGCACGTGATTCTACTGAGACAATTCTTCAGCAGAACAAATTAAAATGATGCTCTTTAAATAAAACTGGAGTATTCAAACTAACGAGCTCATTTTAAAGGAACTATTACTGATCGTCACCCGTGACTGGCATATAATGGTTGCTTGCATATTTGTTGCCTATGTCAGGGAATGAATGGTATGCTCTGCCAATTACTGGCGGTATATAAAGGTCCATGGGAAGTAGACGACACACACACTTCAGAAACATCCTCTTGCAACCCACCTGAATCCACTTCCCTTGACAACATGTGTGGCAACTACTACGGCAACTCTTGTGGCTATGGCCATGCATTTAGTCCCTATTACAGCTGTGGATATGGGACTCGCTATGGCTGTGGCTATGGCTCAGGATACGGCTGTGGATATGGCTCCCCTTATGGCTGTGTTTATGGACCAGGATACGGCTGTGGATATGACACTGGCTACTGCTGCTACTGGCCAGTTTGCTACTGGAGATGTTATTCTTCTTGCTGCTAAAACATCACCATCCAAACCTCGTGTGTTCCTGAAATGACACATCTAAAGATAATGAGATTCAAGGATCTATAACCCATGATTTCTATATCCAGGAAACTACATGCCTAACAGAGGCTTTGACCTCCAACTATCTATTGTTAGATTGACATCTTTGTGGCTTGAGGTTCCATGATAGCGTCTGCTTATTGTCTGAAAGGTAGCCTTTAACTTCCTTAAACTCTGATTCCCTGTTATGACTGTGTTGATGATCCTAACATCCTCCAGTTGGGGAAATCACTTATTCTCAATAAAAATGGTGCATTGTTTCTAACAAACCTTTGTGTACTTGCTTGTGAATTAGTCATTTTTTGAGATATTATGGCTTCTGTTGAAAGTTGGGCTAATATCTTGTCTGAAACTTGAGTTCTTCCTTGATATAATACAAGCATTTCTTCTTACATTTGCACCAGAAAAAATGTCTTCTCCTCCTATTTCTTGTTTCTGACATACTCAGGCGCTCATACACCCAGGCACAAATCTCACAGTATTTCCCTACTGTGCTTTGCAGATCCAACTTTGTCTAGGTTGGAGCTGGAGGGGAAAGAGGAGGGGGAATGACACTTTATTCAGGATGTTAATGCAGAGTCCAAGGTAGAGAAGAGGTGCCCTGAGTGCTTAAAGGAATTGAAGAGATATTTTCCAGAATTAATGAGGAATTAAAATTAGACATAGGTATGGAAAACACGAGAATAAAGAACTAAGCGACAGATAAGTGAGAATCAACATATTCTCTTATATCACCTGCTTTTGATGGAAGTGAAAATGTATTTGTTTTCATATATCGTGGTTGAGGAAATTGATTTCGGTCACTTAATTGACAAATAGTTTTGAGTAGTTTAGAAAGGGCCTCATCTTAGAGAAGACAAAGTAGGAAAATTATAGGCAAGTTCCTTGCTCTCACAGTGTTTATATTCTAGTACGTTAAGATAGAAAAACAAAGAGTAAAAAACAATTAAGATAATTTCAAACTGACAGTTGGGAGGGGGGAATAAAAGCGCTTTATGGGAAAGAGAGTAAGGATCGAAGTATCAGAGGGATAGTTCAGGGAGGTATTTTGAAGTTGTGATGAGCTGATGCCAATGGCAAAGGAAGATTAGAAAGGGCAGTAGCAAGTGTAAAGTGGGAAAAGAAGTCCGTGAAGTTTTGGCAGAATATGATTTATTAGGCATGTATGAGTTAACTTATATACCCAGAAAAGAGTCTTCATGAACTCTTAACATACTTTCAATGTCATAAGTGTTGTGACTCCTTAGTTAAAGAACATCTGAGACACTCAGCTTTACAGAAGTGAGAAAATGGGGATAATATTTACAAATATCCTATAAGTTATATGTGCCACACAAATGGTTGACTTCATATGCTTATTGGAGAAATATTTGAGGGTAAATTATGTGCCAGGCTCTGTTCTCAGAGCTGATTATGCAGTGATGTACCGAATAGATATGGTTTCTGTTGTTTTGCATCAATATCTAGATGTTTGAATGGAAAGGTATTCGAAGCAATGTAAGAAAGATAGAAGAATTCTCACTAACCCATGGGTATTATGGATAGAAAGTGTGTGTTGGCAGGGTATTGAAAAGTAACGTGTGTATCCCAGGTAATTTGTGAAGTAAAATTGATAGTTTTGAATTTAAAAGATGACAGAAAAGGAAAGAAACTGAAGAATAACAAAAATTGGAGTGGAGATACATTTTCTTTATGCTTATTGTGGTGGATTAAGCATAGCAGAGTGATCACATTAGAGCAGAGACCAATATCAGAAAAAAATAGGTAAAAAGATTTCTCAACTGAAAGAAAATTTTCTAAGCATGAATATTCTCAGAATATGAAATCAGCAACTTCGTGAAAATTCCTGTTGAAGGCACTCTATCGACTACTGGATCATAGCTCATTTTTTGTTGTTGAAATGTGGGATTCCAGTAGAAGGAATCACCTTCCAGAGTTTATCCTCCCTTCCAACTTGGATTTCATAATTGTTACTATAAAAAGTTACTTTAATTTTGATCAGAAAGGAAAGAGGAGAAATAACAGCTGATACCACAGACACACAAAACTTCATAAGCAATACTACGAGCAGTTATATGCCAACAAATTGTACAGCCTAGAAGAAACAGCTGAATTTCTAGAAACATACAGAATGACTAGACTGAATCAAGAAGAAACAGAAAATTTGAACAGATTGATCACTAGAAGTGAAGTCGAATCTGTAATTTGAAAAACTCCCAGCAAACAAAAGTCCAGGACCAGAGAGCTACACAGGGGAATTCTATCAAACATAAAAAGAAGAACTTATACCAATCCTTCTCAAAATGTTCCAAAAAACTGAAGATGAGCAAACACTCCCAAATTCATTCGACAAGGCCACCATTACCCTGATAGCAAAACCAGACAAAGAGATTATAGAAAAAAGAAAATTATAGTCCAATATCTTCGATGAACAACAGATGCAAAAGTCCTCAACAGAATATTAGCAAACCAAATCCATAATACAAAAAACGATCATACGCCATGATCAAGTTGGATTTATTCCAGGGGTACAAGGATGGATTAGCATGTGCAAATCAATCAATGTGATACACCACAGCCACAAAAAGAAAGACAAAAATCACATGATCACATCAATAGATGCAGAAAAAGCATTTGAAAAAATTCAACTTCGATTCATGATAAAAATCCTTGCCAAAGTGGCTGTAGAGGGAAAATACATTATCATAATAAAGGCCATTTACAACAAACCAACAGCCAACATAATACTCAATGGTGAAAAGGTGAAAGCCTTCCTCCTCAATTCAGGAACCAGACAACGATGATGAGTCTCGCCACTTCTGCTTAAATTGGAAGTTCTAGCCGCAGCAGTCATAAGAAAAAGAAATTAAATGTATGCAGATTGGAAAGGAAGAGGTAACACCGTTACTATTTGCAGAGGAAATGGTACTTCATAGAGAGAACTCTACAGTCTCCACCCAAAAACCTTTAGAACCAATTAACAAAATCAGTAGGTTGCATGATACTAGATCAATATACAGAAATCTGTTGTGTTTCTGTACACAAATGAGGAAATGTTAGAAAGAGAAAGTAAAACGAATCCCATTTAAAACTGCATCAAAAATTACCTAGGAAGAAACTTAAACAAGGAGGTGAAATACCTATACTCTGAAAACTATAAAATTAGATGAAGGAAATTGAAATTGATATAAAGAAAAGGAAATATATCCTGTGTCCTCAGATTTGAAGAATTAATATTATAAAAATGGCCATACCTCCGAATGAAATCTACAGATTTAATGCAATCCCTATCAAAATACCTGTGACATTTTTCACAGCACTAGAACAAATATTTTTAAAATTAACATTACTACGACGAATAATCTTTAAACAACCCTAAAATTCATAGAAAAACTATTTCTAAAACTAGGACAACAAAAGACCCCCAGTTTTCAAAGCATTCTTCATAATAAAGGACAAAGCTAGAGGTTCAACCCTACCAGACTTCAGACTATACTACAGTGTGGTATTTGCTCCAAAACAGACACATAGGTAAGTGGAACAGAAGACAGAGCCCAGAAAGAATCCCACACACTTATGATCAATTAATCTATGACAAAAGAGGCAGGAATATACAAAGAAAAAAGACAGTCACTTCAACAAGTGGTGCTGGGAAAACTGGTCAGCCATGTATATAACAGTGAGAGTAGAACATTCCCTCACACCATATACAAAAACAAACTCAAAATGGGCTAAAGACCTAAATGTAAGACCTGAAAATATAAAACTCTTAGAAGAAAACATAGGCAGGACACTCTTTGACATAAATTGTAGCATTACTTTTTTGGATCTGTATCCCAAGGCCAAAGATATAAAAGCAAAAATAAACAAATGGGATATAATTACACTTAAAGGTTTTGCACAGCAAAGGAAGCAGTTGAGAAGATAAAAAGACAACCTAGGAAATGTGAGAAAATATTTGCAAATGATGTGACTGACTAGGTGTTAATGTCCAAAGTATACAAACATCTCATACAACTCAAAGGCAAAAAAAAAAACAACCCAACCAAAAAATCAGTTATTGGGCACGTGATTCTACTGAGACAATTCTTCAGCGGAACAAATTAAAATGATGCTCTTTAAATAAAACTGGAGTATTCAAACTAACGAGCTCATTTTAAAGGAACTATTACTGATCGTCACCCGTGACTGGCATATAATGGTTGCTTGCATATTTGTTGCCTATGTCAGGGAATGAATGGTATGCTCTGCCAATTACTGGCGGTATATAAAGGTCCATGGGAAGTAGACGACACACACACTTCAGAAACATCCTCTTGCAACCCACCTGAATCCACTTCCCTTGACAACATGTGTGGCAACTACTACGGCAACTCTTGTGGCTATGGCCATGCATTTAGTCCCTATTACAGCTGTGGATATGGGACTCGCTATGGCTGTGGCTATGGCTCAGGATACGGCTGTGGATATGGCTCCCCTTATGGCTGTGTTTATGGACCAGGATACGGCTGTGGATATGACACTGGCTACTGCTGCTACTGGCCAGTTTGCTACTGGAGATGTTATTCTTCTTGCTGCTAAAACATCACCATCCAAACCTCGTGTGTTCCTGAAATGACACATCTAAAGATAATGAGATTCAAGGATCTATAACCCATGATTTCTATATCCAGGAAACTACATGCCTAACAGAGGCTTTGACCTCCAACTATCTATTGTTAGATTGACATCTTTGTGGCTTGAGGTTCCATGATAGCGTCTGCTTATTGTCTGAAAGGTAGCCTTTAACTTCCTTAAACTCTGATTCCCTGTTATGACTGTGTTGATGATCCTAACATCCTCCAGTTGGGGAAATCACTTATTCTCAATAAAAATGGTGCATTGTTTCTAACAAACCTTTGTGTACTTGCTTGTGAATTAGTCATTTTTTGAGATATTATGGCTTCTGTTGAAAGTTGGGCTAATATCTTGTCTGAAACTTGAGTTCTTCCTTGATATAATACAAGCATTTCTTCTTACATTTGCACCAGAAAAAATGTCTTCTCCTCCTATTTCTTGTTTCTGACATACTCAGGCGCTCATACACCCAGGCACAAATCTCACAGTATTTCACTACTGTGCTTTGCAGATCCAACTTTGTCTAGGTTGGAGCTGGAGGGGAAAGAGGAGGGGGAATGACACTTTATTCAGGATGTTAATGCAGAGTCCAAGGTAGAGAAGAGGTGCCCTGAGTGCTTAAAGGAATTGAAGAGATATTTTCCAGAATTAATGAGGAATTAAAATTAGACATAGGTATGGAAAACACGAGAATAAAGAACTAAGCGACAGATAAGTGAGAATCAACATATTCTCTTATATCACCTGCTTTTGATGGAAGTGAAAATGTATTTGTTTTCATATATCGTGGTTGAGGAAATTGATTTCGGTCACTTAATTGACAAATAGTTTTGAGTAGTTTAGAAAGGGCCTCATCTTAGAGAAGACAAAGTAGGAAAATTATAGGCAAGTTCCTTGCTCTCACAGTGTTTATATTCTAGTACGTTAAGATAGAAAAACAAAGAGTAAAAAACAATTAAGATAATTTCAAACTGACAGTTGGGAGGGGGGAATAAAAGCGCTTTATGGGAAAGAGAGTAAGGATCGAAGTATCAGAGGGATAGTTCAGGGAGGTATTTTGAAGTTGTGATGAGCTGATGCCAATGGCAAAGGAAGATTAGAAAGGGCAGTAGCAAGTGTAAAGTGGGAAAAGAAGTCCGTGAAGTTTTGGCAGAATATGATTTATTAGGCATGTATGAGTTAACTTATATACCCAGAAAAGAGTCTTCATGAACTCTTAACATACTTTCAATGTCATAAGTGTTGTGACTCCTTAGTTAAAGAACATCTGAGACACTCAGCTTTACAGAAGTGAGAAAATGGGGATAATATTTACAAATATCCTATAAGTTATATGTGCCACACAAATGGTTGACTTCATATGCTTATTGGAGAAATATTTGAGGGTAAATTATGTGCCAGGCTCTGTTCTCAGAGCTGATTATGCAGTGATGTACCGAATAGATATGGTTTCTGTTGTTTTGCATCAATATCTAGATGTTTGAATGGAAAGGTATTCGAAGCAATGTAAGAAAGATAGAAGAATTCTCACTAACCCATGGGTATTGTGGATAGAAAGTGTGTGTTGGCAGGGTATTGAAAAGTAACGTGTGTATCCCAGGTAATTTGTGAAGTAAAATTGATAGTTTTGAATTTAAAAGATGACAGAAAAGGAAAGAAACTGAAGAATAACAAAAATTGGAGTGGAGATACATTTTCTTTATGCTTATTGTGGTGGATTAAGCATAGCAGAGTGATCACATTAGAGCAGAGACCAATATCAGAAAAAAATAGGTAAAAAGATTTCTCAACTGAAAGAAAATTTTCTAAGCATGAATATTCTCAGAATATGAAATCAGCAACTTCGTGAAAATTCCTGTTGAAGGCACTCTATCGACTACTGGATCATAGCTCATTTTTTGTTGTTGAAATGTGGGATTCCAGTAGAAGGAATCACCTTCCAGAGTTTATCCTCCCTTCCAACTTGGATTTCATAATTGTTACTATAAAAAGTTACTTTAATTTTGATCAGAAAGGAAAGAGGAGAAATAACAGCTGATACCACAGACACACAAAACTTCATAAGCAATACTACGAGCAGTTATATGCCAACAAATTGGACAGCCTAGAAGAAACAGCTGAATTTCTAGAAACATACAGAATGACTAGACTGAATCAAGAAGAAACAGAAAATTTGAACAGATTGATCACTAGAACTGAAGTCGAATCTGTAATTTGAAAAACTCCCAGCAAACAAAAGTCCAGGACCAGAGAGCTTCACAGGGGAATTCTATCAAACATAAAAAGAAGAACTTATACCAATCCTTCTCAAAATGTTCCAAAAAACTGAAGATGAGCAAACACTCCCAAATTCATTCGACAAGGCCACCATTACCCTGATAGCAAAACCAGACAAAGAGATTATGGAAAAAAGAAAATTATAGTCCAATATCTTCGATGAACAACAGATGCAAAAGTCCTCAACAGAATATTAGCAAACCAAATCCATAATACAAAAAACGATCATACGCCATGATCAAGTTGGATTTATTCCAGGGGCACAAGGATGGATTAGCATGTGCAAATCAATCAATGTGATACACCACAGCCACAAAAAGAAAGACAAAAATCACATGATCACATCAATAGATGCAGAAAAAGCATTTGAAAAAATTCAACTTCGATTCATGATAAAAATCCTTGCCAAAGTGGCTGTAGAGGGAAAATACATTATCATAATAAAGGCCATTTACAACAAACCAACAGCCAACATAATACTCAATGGTGAAAAGGTGAAAGCCTTCCTCCTCAATTCAGGAACCAGACAACGATGATGACTCTCGCCACTTCTGCTTAAATTGGAAGTTCTAGCCGCAGCAGTCATAAGAAAAAGAAATTAAATGTATGCAGATTGGAAAGGAAGAGGTAACACCGTTACTATTTGCAGAGGAAATGGTACTTCATAGAGAGAACTCTACAGTCTCCACCCAAAAACCTTTAGAACCAATTAACAAAATCAGTAGGTTGCATGATACTAGATCAATATACAGAAATCTGTTGTGTTTCTGTACACAAATGAGGAAATGTTAGAAAGAGAAAGTAAAACGAATCCCATTTAAAACTGCATCAAAAATTACCTAGGAAGAAACTTAAACAAGGAGGTGAAATACCTATACTCTGAAAACTATAAAATTAGATGAAGGAAATTGAAATTGATATAAAGAAAAGGAAATATATCCTGTGTCCTCAGATTTGAAGAATTAATATTATAAAAATGGCCATACCTCCGAATGAAATCTACAGATTTAATGCAATCCCTATCAAAATACCTGTGACATTTTTCACAGCACTAGAACAAATATTTTTAAAATTAACATTACTACGACGAATAATCTTTAAACAACCCTAAAATTCATAGAAAAACTATTTCTAAAACTAGGACAACAAAAGACCCCCAGTTTTCAAAGCATTCTTCATAATAAAGGACAAAGCTAGAGGTTCAACCCTACCAGACTTCAGACTATACTACAGTGTGGTATTTGCTCCAAAACAGACACATAGGTAAGTGGAACAGAAGACAGAGCCCAGAAAGAATCCCACACACTTATGATCAATTAATCTATGACAAAAGAGGCAGGAATATACAAAGAAAAAAGACAGTCACTTCAACAAGTGGTGCTGGGAAAACTGGTCAGCCATGTATATAACAGTGAGAGTAGAACATTCCCTCACACCATATACAAAAACAAAGTCAAAATGGGCTAAAGACCTAAATGTAAGACCTGAAAATATAAAACTCTTAGAAGAAAACATAGGCAGGACACTCTTTGACATAAATTGTAGCATTACTTTTTTGGATCTGTATCCCAAGGCCAAAGATATAAAAGCAAAAATAAACAAATGGGATATAATTACACTTAAAGGTTTTGCACAGCAAAGGAAGCAGTTGAGAAGATAAAAAGACAACCTAGGAAATGTGAGAAAATATTTGCAAATGATGTGACTGACTAGGTGTTAATGTCCAAAGTATACAAACATCTCATACAACTCAAAGGCAAAAAAAAAAACAACCCAACCAAAAAATCAGTTATTGGGCACGTGATTCTACTGAGACAATTCTTCAGCAGAACAAATTAAAATGATGCTCTTTAAATAAAACTGGAGTATTCAAACTAACGAGCTCATTTTAAAGGAACTATTACTGATCGTCACCCGTGACTGGCATATAATGGTTGCTTGCATATTTGTTGCCTATGTCAGGGAATGAATGGTATGCTCTGCCAATTACTGGCGGTATATAAAGGTCCATGGGAAGTAGACGACACACACACTTCAGAAACATCCTCTTGCAACCCACCTGAATCCACTTCCCTTGACAACATGTGTGGCAACTACTACGGCAACTCTTGTGGCTATGGCCATGCATTTAGTCCCTATTACAGCTGTGGATATGGGACTCGCTATGGCTGTGGCTATGGCTCAGGATACGGCTGTGGATATGGCTCCCCTTATGGCTGTGTTTATGGACCAGGATACGGCTGTGGATATGACACTGGCTACTGCTGCTACTGGCCAGTTTGCTACTGGAGATGTTATTCTTCTTGCTGCTAAAACATCACCATCCAAACCTCGTGTGTTCCTGAAATGACACATCTAAAGATAATGAGATTCAAGGATCTATAACCCATGATTTCTATATCCAGGAAACTACATGCCTAACAGAGGCTTTGACCTCCAACTATCTATTGTTAGATTGACATCTTTGTGGCTTGAGGTTCCATGATAGCGTCTGCTTATTGTCTGAAAGGTAGCCTTTAACTTCCTTAAACTCTGATTCCCTGTTATGACTGTGTTGATGATCCTAACATCCTCCAGTTGGGGAAATCACTTATTCTCAATAAAAATGGTGCATTGTTTCTAACAAACCTTTGTGTACTTGCTTGTGAATTAGTCATTTTTTGAGATATTATGGCTTCTGTTGAAAGTTGGGCTAATATCTTGTCTGAAACTTGAGTTCTTCCTTGATATAATACAAGCATTTCTTCTTACATTTGCACCAGAAAAAATGTCTTCTCCTCCTATTTCTTGTTTCTGACATACTCAGGCGCTCATACACCCAGGCACAAATCTCACAGTATTTCACTACTGTGCTTTGCAGATCCAACTTTGTCTAGGTTGGAGCTGGAGGGGAAAGAGGAGGGGGAATGACACTTTATTCAGGATGTTAATGCAGAGTCCAAGGTAGAGAAGAGGTGCCCTGAGTGCTTAAAGGAATTGAAGAGATATTTTCCAGAATTAATGAGGAATTAAAATTAGACATAGGTATGGAAAACACGAGAATAAAGAACTAAGCGACAGATAAGTGAGAATCAACATATTCTCTTATATCACCTGCTTTTGATGGAAGTGAAAATGTATTTGTTTTCATATATCGTGGTTGAGGAAATTGATTTCGGTCACTTAATTGACAAATAGTTTTGAGTAGTTTAGAAAGGGCCTCATCTTAGAGAAGACAAAGTAGGAAAATTATAGGCAAGTTCCTTGCTCTCACAGTGTTTATATTCTAGTACGTTAAGATAGAAAAACAAAGAGTAAAAAACAATTAAGATAATTTCAAACTGACAGTTGGGAGGGGGGAATAAAAGCGCTTTATGGGAAAGAGAGTAAGGATCGAAGTATCAGAGGGATAGTTCAGGGAGGTATTTTGAAGTTGTGATGAGCTGATGCCAATGGCAAAGGAAGATTAGAAAGGGCAGTAGCAAGTGTAAAGTGGGAAAAGAAGTCCGTGAAGTTTTGGCAGAATATGATTTATTAGGCATGTATGAGTTAACTTATATACCCAGAAAAGAGTCTTCATGAACTCTTAACATACTTTCAATGTCATAAGTGTTGTGACTCCTTAGTTAAAGAACATCTGAGACACTCAGCTTTACAGAAGTGAGAAAATGGGGATAATATTTACAAATATCCTATAAGTTATATGTGCCACACAAATGGTTGACTTCATATGCTTATTGGAGAAATATTTGAGGGTAAATTATGTGCCAGGCTCTGTTCTCAGAGCTGATTATGCAGTGATGTACCGAATAGATATGGTTTCTGTTGTTTTGCATCAATATCTAGATGTTTGAATGGAAAGGTATTCGAAGCAATGTAAGAAAGATAGAAGAATTTTCACTAACCCATGGGTATTGTGGATAGAAAGTGTGTGTTGGCAGGGTATTGAAAAGTAACGTGTGTATCCCAGGTAATTTGTGAAGTAAAATTGATAGTTTTGAATTTAAAAGATGACAGAAAAGGAAAGAAACTGAAGAATAACAAAAATTGGAGTGGAGATACATTTTCTTTATGCTTATTGTGGTGGATTAAGCATAGCAGAGTGATCACATTAGAGCAGAGACCAATATCGGAAAAAAATAGGTAAAAAGATTTCTCAACTGAAAGAAAATTTTCTAAGCATGAATATTCTCAGAATATGAAATCAGCAACTTCGTGAAAATTCCTGTTGAAGGCACTCTATCGACTACTGGATCATAGCTCATTTTTTGTTGTTGAAATGTGGGATTCCAGTAGAAGGAATCACCTTCCAGAGTTTATCCTCCCTTCCAACTTGGATTTCATAATTGTTACTATAAAAAGTTACTTTAATTTTGATCAGAAAGGAAAGAGGAGAAATAACAGCTGATACCACAGACACACAAAACTTCATAAGCAATACTACGAGCAGTTATATGCCAACAAATTGGACAGCCTAGAAGAAACAGCTGAATTTCTAGAAACATACAGAATGACTAGACTGAATCAAGAAGAAACAGAAAATTTGAACAGATTGATCACTAGAAGTGAAGTCGAATCTGTAATTTGAAAAACTCCCAGCAAACAAAAGTCCAGGACCAGAGAGCTACACAGGGGAATTCTATCAAACATAAAAAGAAGAACTTATACCAATCCTTCTCAAAATGTTCCAAAAAACTGAAGATGAGCAAACACTCCCAAATTCATTCGACAAGGCCACCATTACCCTGATAGCAAAACCAGACAAAGAGATTATAGAAAAAAGAAAATTATAGTCCAATATCTTCGATGAACAACAGATGCAAAAGTCCTCAACAGAATATTAGCAAACCAAATCCATAATACAAAAAACGATCATACGCCATGATCAAGTTGGATTTATTCCAGGGGCACAAGGATGGATTAGCATGTGCAAATCAATCAATGTGATACACCACAGCCACAAAAAGAAAGACAAAAATCACATGATCACATCAATAGATGCAGAAAAAGCATTTGAAAAAATTCAACTTCGATTCATGATAAAAATCCTTGCCAAAGTGGCTGTAGAGGGAAAATACATTATCATAATAAAGGCCATTTACAACAAACCAACAGCCAACATAATACTCAATGGTGAAAAGGTGAAAGCCTTCCTCCTCAATTCAGGAACCAGACAACGATGATGACTCTCGCCACTTCTGCTTAAATTGGAAGTTCTAGCCGCAGCAGTCATAAGAAAAAGAAATTAAATGTATGCAGATTGGAAAGGAAGAGGTAACACCGTTACTATTTGCAGAGGAAATGGTACTTCATAGAGAGAACTCTACAGTCTCCACCCAAAAACCTTTAGAACCAATTAACAAAATCAGTAGGTTGCATGATACTAGATCAATATACAGAAATCTGTTGTGTTTCTGTACACAAATGAGGAAATGTTAGAAAGAGAAAGTAAAACGAATCCCATTTAAAACTGCATCAAAAATTACCTAGGAAGAAACTTAAACAAGGAGGTGAAATACCTATACTCTGAAAACTATAAAATTAGATGAAGGAAATTGAAATTGATATAAAGAAAAGGAAATATATCCTGTGTCCTCAGATTTGAAGAATTAATATTATAAAAATGGCCATACCTCCGAATGAAATCTACAGATTTAATGCAATCCCTATCAAAATACCTGTGACATTTTTCACAGCACTAGAACAAATATTTTTAAAATTAACATTACTACGACGAATAATCTTTAAACAACCCTAAAATTCATAGAAAAACTATTTCTAAAACTAGGACAACAAAAGACCCCCAGTTTTCAAAGCATTCTTCATAATAAAGGACAAAGCTAGAGGTTCAACCCTACCAGACTTCAGACTATACTACAGTGTGGTATTTGCTCCAAAACAGACACATAGGTAAGTGGAACAGAAGACAGAGCCCAGAAAGAATCCCACACACTTATGATCAATTAATCTATGACAAAAGAGGCAGGAATATACAAAGAAAAAAGACAGTCACTTCAACAAGTGGTGCTGGGAAAACTGGTCAGCCATGTATATAACAGTGAGAGTAGAACATTCCCTCACACCATATACAAAAACAAACTCAAAATGGGCTAAAGACCTAAATGTAAGACCTGAAAATATAAAACTCTTAGAAGAAAACATAGGCAGGACACTCTTTGACATAAATTGTAGCATTACTTTTTTGGATCTGTATCCCAAGGCCAAAGATATAAAAGCAAAAATAAACAAATGGGATATAATTACACTTAAAGGTTTTGCACAGCAAAGGAAGCAGTTGAGAAGATAAAAAGACAACCTAGGAAATGTGAGAAAATATTTGCAAATGATGTGACTGACTAGGTGTTAATGTCCAAAGTATACAAACATCTCATACAACTCAAAGGCAAAAAAAAAAACAACCCAACCAAAAAATCAGTTATTGGGCCCGTGATTCTACTGAGACAATTCTTCAGCGGAACAAATTAAAATGATGCTCTTTAAATAAAACTGGAGTATTCAAACTAACGAGCTCATTTTAAAGGAACTATTACTGATCGTCACCCGTGACTGGCATATAATGGTTGCTTGCATATTTGTTGCCTATGTCAGGGAATGAATGGTATGCTCTGCCAATTACTGGCGGTATATAAAGGTCCATGGGAAGTAGACGACACACACACTTCAGAAACATCCTCTTGCAACCCACCTGAATCCACTTCCCTTGACAACATGTGTGGCAACTACTACGGCAACTCTTGTGGCTATGGCCATGCATTTAGTCCCTATTACACCTGTGGATATGGGACTCGCTATGGCTGTGGCTATGGCTCAGGATACGGCTGTGGATATGGCTCCCCTTATGGCTGTGTTTATGGACCAGGATACGGCTGTGGATATGACACTGGCTACTGCTGCTACTGGCCAGTTTGCTACTGGAGATGTTATTCTTCTTGCTGCTAAAACATCACCATCCAAACCTCGTGTGTTCCTGAAATGACACATCTAAAGATAATGAGATTCAAGGATCTATAACCCATGATTTCTATATCCAGGAAACTACATGCCTAACAGAGGCTTTGACCTCCAACTATCTATTGTTAGATTGACATCTTTGTGGCTTGAGGTTCCATGATAGCGTCTGCTTATTGTCTGAAAGGTAGCCTTTAACTTCCTTAAACTCTGATTCCCTGTTATGACTGTGTTGATGATCCTAACATCCTCCAGTTGGGGAAATCACTTATTCTCAATAAAAATGGTGCATTGTTTCTAACAAACCTTTGTGTACTTGCTTGTGAATTAGTCATTTTTTGAGATATTATGGCTTCTGTTGAAAGTTGGGCTAATATCTTGTCTGAAACTTGAGTTCTTCCTTGATATAATACAAGCATTTCTTCTTACATTTGCACCAGAAAAAATGTCTTCTCCTCCTATTTCTTGTTTCTGACATACTCAGGCGCTCATACACCCAGGCACAAATCTCACAGTATTTCACTACTGTGCTTTGCAGATCCAACTTTGTCTAGGTTGGAGCTGGAGGGGAAAGAGGAGGGGGAATGACACTTTATTCAGGATGTTAATGCAGAGTCCAAGGTAGAGAAGAGGTGCCCTGAGTGCTTAAAGGAATTGAAGAGATATTTTCCAGAATTAATGAGGAATTAAAATTAGACATAGGTATGGAAAACACGAGAATAAAGAACTAAGCGACAGATAAGTGAGAATCAACATATTCTCTTATATCACCTGCTTTTGATGGAAGTGAAAATGTATTTGTTTTCATATATCGTGGTTGAGGAAATTGATTTCGGTCACTTAATTGACAAATAGTTTTGAGTAGTTTAGAAAGGGCCTCATCTTAGAGAAGACAAAGTAGGAAAATTATAGGCAAGTTCCTTGCTCTCACAGTGTTTATATTCTAGTACGTTAAGATAGAAAAACAAAGAGTAAAAAACAATTAAGATAATTTCAAACTGACAGTTGGGAGGGGGGAATAAAAGCGCTTTATGGGAAAGAGAGTAAGGATCGAAGTATCAGAGGGATAGTTCAGGGAGGTATTTTGAAGTTGTGATGAGCTGATGCCAATGGCAAAGGAAGATTAGAAAGGGCAGTAGCAAGTGTAAAGTGGGAAAAGAAGTCCGTGAAGTTTTGGCAGAATATGATTTATTAGGCATGTATGAGTTAACTTATATACCCAGAAAAGAGTCTTCATGAACTCTTAACATACTTTCAATGTCATAAGTGTTGTGACTCCTTAGTTAAAGAACATCTGAGACACTCAGCTTTACAGAAGTGAGAAAATGGGGATAATATTTACAAATATCCTATAAGTTATATGTGCCACACAAATGGTTGACTTCATATGCTTATTGGAGAAATATTTGAGGGTAAATTATGTGCCAGGCTCTGTTCTCAGAGCTGATTATGCAGTGATGTACCGAATAGATATGGTTTCTGTTGTTTTGCATCAATATCTAGATGTTTGAATGGAAAGGTATTCGAAGCAATGTAAGAAAGATAGAAGAATTTTCACTAACCCATGGGTATTGTGGATAGAAAGTGTGTGTTGGCAGGGTATTGAAAAGTAACGTGTGTATCCCAGGTAATTTGTGAAGTAAAATTGATAGTTTTGAATTTAAAAGATGACAGAAAAGGAAAGAAACTGAAGAATAACAAAAATTGGAGTGGAGATACATTCTCTTTATGCTTATTGTGGTGGATTAAGCATAGCAGAGTGATCACATTAGAGCAGAGACCAATATCAGAAAAAAATAGGTAAAAAGATTTCTCAACTGAAAGAAAATTTTCTAAGCATGAATATTCTCAGAATATGAAATCAGCAACTTCGTGAAAATTCCTGTTGAAGGCACTCTATCGACTACTGGATCATAGCTCATTTTTTGTTGTTGAAATGTGGGATTCCAGTAGAAGGAATCACCTTCCAGAGTTTATCCTCCCTTCCAACTTGGATTTCATAATTGTTACTATAAAAAGTTACTTTAATTTTGATCAGAAAGGAAAGAGGAGAAATAACAGCTGATACCACAGACACACAAAACTTCATAAGCAATACTACGAGCAGTTATATGCCAACAAATTGGACAGCCTAGAAGAAACAGCTGAATTTCTAGAAACATACAGAATGACTAGACTGAATCAAGAAGAAACAGAAAATTTGAACAGATTGATCACTAGAAGTGAAGTCGAATCTGTAATTTGAAAAACTCCCAGCAAACAAAAGTCCAGGACCAGAGAGCTACACAGGGGAATTCTATCAAACATAAAAAGAAGAACTTATACCAATCCTTCTCAAAATCTTCCAAAAAACTGAAGATGAGCAAACACTCCCAAATTCATTCGACAAAGCCACCATTACCCTGATAGCAAAACCAGACAAAGAGATTATAGAAAAAAGAAAATTATAGTCCAATATCTTCGATGAACAACAGATGCAAAAGTCCTCAACAGAATATTAGCAAACCAAATCCATAATACAAAAAACGATCATACGCCATGATCAAGTTGGATTTATTCCAGGGGCACAAGGATGGATTAGCATGTGCAAATCAATCAATGTGATACACCACAGCCACAAAAAGAAAGACAAAAATCACATGATCACATCAATAGATGCAGAAAAAGCATTTGAAAAAATTCAACTTCGATTCATGATAAAAATCCTTGCCAAAGTGGCTGTAGAGGGAAAATACATTATCATAATAAAGGCCATTTACAACAAACCAACAGCCAACATAATACTCAATGGTGAAAAGGTGAAAGCCTTCCTCCTCAATTCAGGAACCAGACAACGATGATGACTCTCGCCACTTCTGCTTAAATTGGAAGTTCTAGCCGCAGCAGTCATAAGAAAAAGAAATTAAATGTATGCAGATTGGAAAGGAAGAGGTAACACCGTTACTATTTGCAGAGGAAATGGTACTTCATAGAGAGAACTCTACAGTCTCCACCCAAAAACCTTTAGAACCAATTAACAAAATCAGTAGGTTGCATGATACTAGATCAATATACAGAAATCTGTTGTGTTTCTGTACACAAATGAGGAAATGTTAGAAAGAGAAAGTAAAACGAATCCCATTTAAAACTGCATCAAAAATTACCTAGGAAGAAACTTAAACAAGGAGGTGAAATACCTATACTCTGAAAACTATAAAATTAGATGAAGGAAATTGAAATTGATATAAAGAAAAGGAAATATATTCTGTGTCCTCAGATTTGAAGAATTAATATTATAAAAATGGCCATACCTCCGAATGAAATCTACAGATTTAATGCAATCCCTATCAAAATACCTGTGACATTTTTCACAGCACTAGAACAAATATTTTTAAAATTAACATTACTACGACGAATAATCTTTAAACAACCCTAAAATTCATAGAAAAACTATTTCTAAAACTAGGACAACAAAAGACCCCCAGTTTTCAAAGCATTCTTCATAATAAAGGACAAAGCTGGGGGTTCAACCCTACCAGACTTCAGACTATACTACAGTGTGGTATTTGCTCCAAAACTGACACATAGGTAAGTGGAACAGAAGACAGAGCCCAGAAAGAATCCCACACACTTATGATCAATTAATCTATGACAAAAGAGGCAGGAATATACAAAGAAAAAAGACAGTCACTTCAACAAGTGGTGCTGGGAAAACTGGTCAGCCATGTATATAACAGTGAGAGTAGAACATTCCCTCACACCATATACAAAAACAAACTCAAAATGGGCTAAAGACCTAAATGTAAGACCTGAAAATATATAACTCTTAGAAGAAAACATAGGCAGGACACTCTTTGACATCAATTGTAGCATTACTTTTTTGGATCTGTATCCCAAGGCCAAAGATATAAAAGCAAAAATAAACAAATGGGATATAATTACACTTAAAGGTTTTGCACAGCAAAGGAAGCAGTTGAGAAGGTAAAAAGACAACCTAGGAAATGTGAGAAAATATTTGCAAATGATGTGACTGACTAGGTATTAATGTCGAAAGTATACAAACATCTCATACAACTCAAAGGCAAAAAAAACAAACAACCCAACCAAAAAATCAGTTATTGGGCACGTGATTCTGCTGAGACAATTCTTCAGCGGAACAAATTAAAATGATGCTCTTTAAATAAAACTGGAGTATTCAAACTAACGAGCTCATTTTAAAGGAACTATTACTGATCGTCACCCGTGACTGGCATATAATGGTTGCTTGCATATTTGTTGCCTATGTCAGGGAATGAATGGTATGCTCTGCCAATTACTGGCGGTATATAAAGGTCCATGGGAAGTAGACGACACACACACTTCAGAAACATCCTCTTGCAACCCACCTGAATCCACTTCCCTTGACAACATGTGTGGCAACTACTACGGCAACTCTTGTGGCTATGGCCATGCATTTAGTCCCTATTACAGCTGTGGATATGGGACTCGCTATGGCTGTGGCTATGGCTCAGGATACGGCTGTGGATATGGCTCCCCTTATGGCTGTGTTTATGGACCAGGATACGGCTGTGGATATGACACTGGCTACTGCTGCTACTGGCCAGTTTGCTACTGGAGATGTTATTCTTCTTGCTGCTAAAACATCACCATCCAAACCTCGTGTGTTCCTGAAATGACACATCTAAAGATAATGAGATTCAAGGATCTATAACCCATGATTTCTATATCCAGGAAACTACATGCCTAACAGAGGCTTTGACCTCCAACTATCTATTGTTAGATTGACATCTTTGTGGCTTGAGGTTCCATGATAGCGTCTGCTTATTGTCTGAAAGGTAGCCTTTAACTTCCTTAAACTCTGATTCCCTGTTATGACTGTGTTGATGATCCTAACATCCTCCAGTTGGGGAAATCACTTATTCTCAATAAAATTGGTGCATTGTTTCTAACAAACCTTTGTGTACTTGCTTGTGAATTAGTCATTTTTTGAGATATTATGGCTTCTGTTGAAAGTTGGGCTAATATCTTGTCTGAAACTTGAGTTCTTCCTTGATATAATACAAGCATTTCTTCTTACATTTGCACCAGAAAAAATGTCTTCTCCTCCTATTTCTTGTTTCTGACATACTCAGGCGCTCATACACCCAGGCACAAATCTCACAGTATTTCCCTACTGTGCTTTGCAGATCCAACTTTGTCTAGGTTGGAGCTGGAGGGGAAAGAGGAGGGGGAATGACACTTTATTCAGGATGTTAATGCAGAGTCCAAGGTAGAGAAGAGGTGCCCTGAGTGCTTAAAGGAATTGAAGAGATATTTTCCAGAATTAATGAGGAATTAAAATTAGACATAGGTATGGAAAACACGAGAATAAAGAACTAAGCGACAGATAAGTGAGAATCAACATATTCTCTTATATCACCTGCTTTTGATGGAAGTGAAAATGTATTTGTTTTCATATATCGTGGTTGAGGAAATTGATTTCGGTCACTTAATTGACAAATAGTTTTGAGTAGTTTAGAAAGGGCCTCATCTTAGAGAAGACAAAGTAGGAAAATTATAGGCAAGTTCCTTGCTCTCACAGTGTTTATATTCTAGTACGTTAAGATAGAAAAACAAAGAGTAAAAAACAATTAAGATAATTTCAAACTGACAGTTGGGAGGGGGGAATAAAAGCGCTTTATGGGAAAGAGAGTAAGGATCGAAGTATCAGAGGGATAGTTCAGGGAGGTATTTTGAAGTTGTGATGAGCTGATGCCAATGGCAAAGGAAGATTAGAAAGGGCAGTAGCAAGTGTAAAGTGGGAAAAGAAGTCCGTGAAGTTTTGGCAGAATATGATTTATTAGGCATGTATGAGTTAACTTATATACCCAGAAAAGAGTCTTCATGAACTCTTAACATACTTTCAATGTCATAAGTGTTGTGACTCCTTAGTTAAAGAACATCTGAGACACTCAGCTTTACAGAAGTGAGAAAATGGGGATAATATTTACAAATATCCTATAAGTTATATGTGCCACACAAATGGTTGACTTCATATGCTTATTGGAGAAATATTTGAGGGTAAATTATGTGCCAGGCTCTGTTCTCAGAGCTGATTATGCAGTGATGTACCGAATAGATATGGTTTCTGTTGTTTTGCATCAATATCTAGATGTTTGAATGGAAAGGTATTTGAAGCAATGTAAGAAAGATAGAAGAATTTTCACTAACCCATGGGTATTGTGGATAGAAAGTGTGTGTTGGCAGGGTATTGAAAAGTAACGTGTGTATCCCAGGTAATTTGTGAAGTAAAATTGATAGTTTTGAATTTAAAAGATGACAGAAAAGGAAAGAAACTGAAGAATAACAAAAATTGGAGTGGAGATACATTTTCTTTATGCTTATTGTGGTGGATTAAGCATAGCAGAGTGATCACATTAGAGCAGAGACCAATATCAGAAGAAAATAGGTAAAAAGATTTCTCAACTGAAAGAAAATTTTCTAAGCATGAATATTCTCAGAATATGAAATCAGCAACTTCGTGAAAATTCTTGTTGAAGGCACTCTATCGACTACTGGATCATAGCTAATTTTTTGTTGTTGAAATGTGGGATTCCAGTAGAAGGAATCACCTTCCAGAGTTTATCCTCCCTTCCAACTTGGATTTCATAATTGTTACTATAAAAAGTTACTTTAATTTTGATCAGAAAGGAAAGAGGAGAAATAACAGCTGATACCACAGACACACAAAACTTCATAAGCAATACTACGAGCAGTTATATGCCAACAAATTGGACAGCCTAGAAGAAACAGCTGAATTTCTAGAAACATACAGAATGACTAGACTGAATCAAGAAGAAACAGAAAATTTGAACAGATTGATCACTAGAAGTGAAGTCGAATCTGTAATTTGAAAAACTCCCAGCAAACAAAAGTGCAGGACCAGAGAGCTACACAGGGGAATTCTATCAAACATAAAAAGAAGAACTTATACCAATCCTTCTCAAAATCTTCCAAAAAACTGAAGATGAGCAAACACTCCCAAATTCATTCGACAAGGCCACCATTACCCTGATAGCAAAACCAGACAAAGAGATTATAGAAAAAAGAAAATTATAGTCCAATATATTCCATGAACAACAGATGCAAAAGTCCTCAACAGAATATTAGCAAACCAAATCCATAATACAAAAAACGATCATACGCCATGATCAAGTTGGATTTATTCCAGGGGCACAAGGATAGATTAGCATGTGCAAATCAATCAATGTGATACACCACAGCCACAAAAAGAAAGACAAAAATCACATGATCACATCAATAGATGCAGAAAAAGCATTTGAAAAAATTCAACTTCGATTCATGATAAAAATCCTTGCCAAAGTGGCTGTAGAGGGAAAATACATTATCATAATAAAGGCCATTTACAACAAACCAACAGCCAACATAATACTCAATGGTGAAAAGGTGAAAGCCTTCCTCCTCAATTCAGGAACCAGACAACGATGATGACTCTCGCCACTTCTGCTTAAATTGGAAGTTCTAGCCGCAGCAGTCATAAGAAAAAGAAATTAAATGTATGCAGATTGGAAAGGAAGAGGTAACACCGTTACTATTTGCAGAGGAAATGGTACTTCATAGAGAGAACTCTACAGTCTCCACCCAAAAACCTTTAGAACCAATTAACAAAATCAGTAGGTTGCATGATACTAGATTAATATACAGAAATCTGTTGTGTTTCTGTACACAAATGAGGAAATGTTAGGAAGAGAAAGTAAAACGAATCCCATTTAAAACTGCATCAAAAATTACCTAGGAAGAAACTTAAACAAGGAGGTGAAATACCTATACTCTGAAAACTATAAAATTAGATGAAGGAAATTGAAATTGATATAAAGAAAAGGAAATATATCCTGTGTCCTCAGATTAGAAGAATTAATATTATAAAAATAGCCATACCTCCGAATGAAATCCACAGATTTAATGCAATCCCTATAAAAATACCTGTGACATTTTTCACAGCACTAGAACAAATATTTTTAAAATTAACATTACTACGACGAATAATCTTTAAACAACCCTAAAATTCATAGAAAAACTATTTCTAAAACTAGGACAACAAAAGACCCCCAGTTTTCAAGCATTCTTCATAATAAAGGACAAAGCTAGAGGTTCAACCCTACCAGACTTCAGACTATACTACAGTGTGGTATTTGCTCCAAAACAGACACATAGGTAAGTGGAACAGAAGACAGAGCCCAGAAAGAATCCCACACACTTATGATCAATTAATCTATGACAAAAGAGGCAGGAATATACAAAGAAAAAAGACAGTCTCTTCAACAAGTGGTGCTGGGAAAACTGGTCAGCCATGTATATAACAGTGAGAGTAGAACATTCCCTCACACCATATACAAAAACAAACTCAAAATGGGCTAAAGCCCTAAATGTAAGACCTGAAAATATAAAACTCTTAGAAGAAAACATAGGCAGGACACTCTTTGACATCAATTGTAGCATTACTTTTTTGGATCTGTATCCCAAGGCCAAAGAAATAAAAGCAAAAATAAACCAATGGGACATAATTACACTTAAAAGGTTTTGCACAGCAAAAGAAGCAGTTGAGAAGATAAAAAGACAACCTAGGAAATGTGAGAAAATATTTGCAAATGATGTGACTGACTAGGTGTTAATGTCCAAATTATACAAACATCTCATACAACTCAAAGGCAAAAAAAACAAACAACCCAACCAAAAAATCAGTTATTGGGCACGTGATTCTACTGAGACAATTCTTCAGCGGAACAAATTAAAATGATGCTCTTTAAATAAAACTGGAGTATTCAAACTAACGAGCTCATTTTAAAGGAACTATTACTGATCGTCACCCGTGACTGGCATATAATGGTTGCTTGCATATTTGTTGCCTATGTCAGGGAATGAATGGTATGCTCTGCCAATTACTGGCGGTATATAAAGGTCCATGGGAAGTAGACGACACACACACTTCAGAAACATCCTCTTGCAACCCACCTGAATCCACTTCCCTTGACAACATGTGTGGCAACTACTACAGCAACTCTTGTGGCTATGGCCATGCATTTAGTCCCTATTACAGCTGTGGATATGGGACTCGCTATGGCTGTGGCTATGGCTCAGGATACGGCTGTGGATATGGCTCCCCTTATGGCTGTGTTTATGGACCAGGATACGGCTGTGGATATGACACTGGCTACTGCTGCTACTGGCCAGTTTGCTACTGGAGATGTTATTCTTCTTGCTGCTAAAACATCACCATCCAAACCTCGTGTGTTCCTGAAATGACACATCTAAAGATAATGAGATTCAAGGATCTATAACCCATGATTTCTATATTCAGGAAACTACGTGCCTAACAGAGGCTTTGACCTCCAACTACCCATTTTTAGATTGACATCTTTGTGGCTTGAGGTTCCATGATAGCGTCTGCTTATTGTCTGAAAGTTAGCCTTCAACTCCCTTAATCTCTGATTCCCTGTTATGACTGTGTTGATGATCCTAACATCCTCCAGTTGGGGAAATCACTTATTCTCAATAAAAAAGGTGCATTGTTTCTAACAAACCTTTGTGTACTTGCTTGTGAATTAGTCATTTTTTGAGATGTTATGGCCTCTGGTGAAAGTTGGGTAATATCTTGCCTGAACCTTGAGTTCTTCCTTGATATAATACAAGCATTTCTTCTTACATTTGCAACAGAGAAAATGTCTTCTCCTCCTATTTCCTGTTTCTCACATACTCAGGCGCTCATACACCCAGGCACAAATCTCACAGAATTTCACTACTGTGCTTTGCAGATCCCAATTTGTCTAGATTGGAGCTGGAGGGGAAAGAGGAGGGGGAATGACACTTTATTCAGGATGTTAATGCAGAGTCCAAGGTAGAGAAGAGGTGCCCTGAATGCTTAAAGGAATTGAAGAGATATTTTCCAGAATTAATGAGGAATTAGAATTAGACATAGGTATGGAAAACACGAGAATAAAGAACTAAGCAACAGATAAGTTAGAATCAACATATTCTCTTATATCACCTGCTTTTGATCGAAGTGAAAATGTATTTGCTTTCATATATCTTGGTTGAGGAAATTGATTTCGGTCACTTAATTGACAAATAGTTTTGAGTAGTTTAGAAAGGGCTTCATCTTACTGAAGACAAAGTAGGAAAATTATAGACAAGTTCCTTGCTCTCACAGTGTTTATATTCTAGTACGTTAAGATAGAAAAACAAACAGTAAAAAACAATTAAGATAATTTCAAACTGACAGTTGGGAGGGGGGAATAAAACCGGTTTATGGGAAAGAGAGTAAGGATCGAAGTATCAGAGGGATAGTTCAGGGAGGTATTTTGAAGTTGTGATGAGCTGATGCCAATGGCAAAGGAAGATTAGAAAGGAGAGTAGCAAGTGTAAAGTGGGAAAAGAAGTCCGTGAAGTTTTGGCAGAATATGATTTATTAGGCATGTATGAGTTAACTTATATATCCAGAAAAGAGTCTTCACGAACTCTTAACATACTTTCAAAGTCATAAGTGTTGTGACTCCTTAGTTAAAGAACATCTGAGACACTCAGCTTTACAGAAGTGAGAAAATGGGCATAATATTTACAAATATCCTATAATTTATATGTGCCACACAAATGGTTGACTTCATATTCTTATTGGAGAAATATTTGAGGGTAAATTATGTGCCAGGCACTGTTCTCAGAGCTGATTATGCAGTGATGTACCGAATAGATATGGTTTCTGTTGTTTTGCATCAATATCTAGATGTTTGAATGGAAAGGTATTCGAAGCAATGTAAGAAAGATAGAAGAATTTTCACTAACCCATGGGTATTGTGGATAGAAAGTGTGTGTTGGCAGGGTATTGAAAAGTAACGTGTGTATCCCAGGTAATTTGTGTAGTAAAATTGATAGTTTTGAATTTAAAAGATGACAGAAAAGGAAAGAAACTGAAGAATAACAAAAATTGGAGTGGAGATACATTTTCTTTATGCTTATTGTGGTGGATTAAGCATAGCAGAGTGATCACATTAGAGCAGAGACCAATATCAGAAAAAAATAGGTAAAAAGATTTCTCAACTGAAAGAAAATTTTCTAAGCATGAATATTCTCAGAATATGAAATCAGCAACTTCGTGAAAATTCCTGTTGAAGGCACTCTATCGACTACTGGATCATAGCTCATTTTTTGTTGTTGAAATGTGGGATTCCAGTAGAAGGAATCACCTTCCAGAGTTTATCCTCCCTTCCAACTTGGATTTCATAATTGTTACTATAAAAAGTTACTTTAATTTTGATCAGAAAGGAAAGAGGAGAAATAACAGCTGATACCACAGACACACAAAACTTCATAAGCAATACTACGAGCAGTTATATGCCAACAAATTGGACAGCCTAGAAGAAACAGCTGAATTTCTAGAAACATACAGAATGACTAGACTGAATCAAGAAGAAACAGAAAATTTGAACAGATTGATCACTAGAAGTGAAGTCGAATCTGTAATTTGAAAAACTCCCAGCAAACAAAAGTCCAGGACCAGAGAGCTACACAGGGGAATTCTATCAAACATAAAAAGAAGAACTTATACCAATCCTTCTCAAAATCTTCCAAAAAACTGAAGATGAGCAAACACTCCCAAATTCATTCGACAAGGCCACCATTACCCTGATAGCAAAACCAGACAAAGAGATTATAGAAAAAAGAAAATTATAGTCCAATATCTTCGATGAACAACAGATGCAAAAGTCCTCAACAGAATATTAGCAAACCAAATCCATAATACAAAAAACGATCATACGCCATGATCAAGTTGGATTTATTCCAGGGGCACAAGGATGGATTAGCATGTGCAAATCAATCAATGTGATACACCACAGCCACAAAAAGGAAGACAAAAATCACATGATCACATCAATAGATGCAGAAAAAGCATTTGAAAAAATTCAACTTCGATTCATGATAAAAATCCTTGCCAAAGTGGCTGTAGAGGGAAAATACATTATCATAATAAAGGCCATTTACAACAAACCAACAGCCAACATAATACTCAATGGTGAAAAGGTGAAAGCCTTCCTCCTCAATTCAGGAACCAGACAACGATGATGACTCTCGCCACTTCTGCTTAAATTGGAAGTTCTAGCCGCAGCAGTCATAAGAAAAAGAAATTAAATGTATGCAGATTGGAAAGGAAGAGGTAACACCGTTACTATTTGCAGAGGAAATGGTACTTCATAGAGAGAACTCTACAGTCTCCACCCAAAAACCTTTACAACCAATTAACAAAATCAGTAGGTTGCATGATACTAGATCAATATACAGAAATCTGTTGTGTTTCTGTACACAAATGAGGAAATGTTAGAAAGAGAAAGTAAAACGAATCCCATTTAAAACTGCATCAAAAATTACCTAGGAAGAAACTTAAACAAGGAGGTGAAATACCTATACTCTGAAAACTATAAAATTAGATGAAGGAAATTGAAATTGATATAAAGAAAAGGAAATATATCCTGTGTCCTCAGATTTGAAGAATTAATATTATAAAAATGGCCATACCTCCGAATGAAATCTACAGATTTAATGCAATCCCTATCAAAATACCTGTGACATTTTTTACAGCACTAGAACAAATATTTTTAAAATTAACATTACTACGACGAATAATCTTTAAACAACCCTAAAATTCATAGAAAAACTATTTCTAAAACTAGGACAACAAAAGACCCCCAGTTTTCAAAGCATTCTTCATAATAAAGGACAAAGCTGGGGGTTCAACCCTACCAGACTTCAGACTATACTACAGTGTGGTATTTGCTCCAAAACAGACACATAGGTAAGTGGAACAGAAGACAGAGCCCAGAAAGAATCCCACACACTTATGATCAATTAATCTATGACAAAAGAGGCAGGAATATACAAAGAAAAAAGACAGTCTCTTCAACAAATGGTGCTGGGAAAACTGGTCAGCCATGTATATAACAGTGAGAGTAGAACATTCCCTCACACCATATACAAAAACAAACTCAAAATGGGCTAAAGACCTAAATGTAAGACCTGAAAATATATAACTCTTAGAAGAAAACATAGGCAGGACACTCTTTGACATAAATTGTAGCATTACTTTTTTGGATCTGTATCCCAAGGCCAAAGATATAAAAGCAAAAATAAACAAATGGGATATAATTACACTTAAAGGTTTTGCACAGCAAAGGAAGCAGTTGAGAAGATAAAAAGACAACCTAGGAAATGTGAGAAAATATTTGCAAATGATGTGACTGACTAGGTGTTAATGTCCAAAGTATACAAACATCTCATACAACTCAAAGGCAAAAAAAACAAACAACCCAACCAAAAAATCAGTTATTGGGCACGTGATTCTACTGAGACAATTCTTCAGCGGAACAAATTAAAATGATGCTCTTTAAATAAAACTGGAGTATTCAAACTAACGAGCTCATTTTAAAGGAACTATTACTGATCGTCACCCGTGACTGGCATATAATGGTTGCTTGCATATTTGTTGCCTATGTCAGGGAATGAATGGTATGCTCTGCCAATTACTGGCGGTATATAAAGGTCCATGGGAAGTAGACGACACACACACTTCAGAAACATCCTCTTGCAACCCACCTGAATCCACTTCCCTTGACAACATGTGTGGCAACTACTACGGCAACTCTTGTGGCTATGGCCATGCATTTAGTCCCTATTACAGCTGTGGATATGGGACTCGCTATGGCTGTGGCTATGGCTCAGGATACGGCTGTGGATATGGCTCCCCTTATGGCTGTGTTTATGGACCAGGATACGGCTGTGGATATGACACTGGCTACTGCTGCTACTGGCCAGTTTGCTACTGGAGATGTTATTCTTCTTGCTGCTAAAACATCACCATCCAAACCTCGTGTGTTCCTGAAATGACACATCTAAAGATAATGAGATTCAAGGATCTATAACCCATGATTTCTATATCCAGGAAACTACATGCCTAACAGAGGCTTTGACCTCCAACTATCTATTGTTAGATTGACATCTTTGTGGCTTGAGGTTCCATGATAGCGTCTGCTTATTGTCTGAAAGGTAGCCTTTAACTTCCTTAAACTCTGATTCCCTGTTATGACTGTGTTGATGATCCTAACATCCTCCAGTTGGGGAAATCACTTATTCTCAATAAAAATGGTGCATTGTTTCTAACAAACCTTTGTGTACTTGCTTGTGAATTAGTCATTTTTTGAGATATTATGGCTTCTGTTGAAAGTTGGGCTAATATCTTGTCTGAAACTTGAGTTCTTCCTTGATATAATACAAGCATTTCTTCTTACATTTGCACCAGAAAAAATGTCTTCTCCTCCTATTTCTTGTTTCTGACATACTCAGGCGCTCATACACCCAGGCACAAATCTCACAGTATTTCACTACTGTGCTTTGCAGATCCAACTTTGTCTAGGTTGGAGCTGGAGGGGAAAGAGGAGGGGGAATGACACTTTATTCAGGATGTTAATGCAGAGTCCAAGGTAGAGAAGAGGTGCCCTGAGTGCTTAAAGGAATTGAAGAGATATTTTCCAGAATTAATGAGGAATTAAAATTAGACATAGGTATGGAAAACACGAGAATAAAGAACTAAGCGACAGATAAGTGAGAATCAACATATTCTCTTATATCACCTGCTTTTGATGGAAGTGAAAATGTATTTGTTTTCATATATCGTGGTTGAGGAAATTGATTTCGGTCACTTAATTGACAAATAGTTTTGAGTAGTTTAGAAAGGGCCTCATCTTAGAGAAGACAAAGTAGGAAAATTATAGGCAAGTTCCTTGCTCTCACAGTGTTTATATTCTAGTACGTTAAGATAGAAAAACAAAGAGTAAAAAACAATTAAGATAATTTCAAACTGACAGTTGGGAGGGGGGAATAAAAGCGCTATATGGGAAAGAGAGTAAGGATCGAAGTATCAGAGGGATAGTTCAGGGAGGTATTTTGAAGTTGTGATGAGCTGATGCCAATGGCAAAGGAAGATTAGAAAGGGCAGTAGCAAGTGTAAAGTGGGAAAAGAAGTCCGTGAAGTTTTGGCAGAATATGATTTATTAGGCATGTATGAGTTAACTTATATACCCAGAAAAGAGTCTTCACGAACTCTTAACATACTTTCAATGTCATAAGTGTTGTGACTCCTTAGTTAAAGAACATCTGAGACACTCAGCTTTACAGAAGTGAGAAACTGGGGATAATATTTACAAATATCCTATAAGTTATATGTGCCACACAAATGGTTGACTTCATATGCTTATTGGAGAAATATTTGAGGGTAAATTATGTGCCAGGCTCTGTTCTCAGAGCTGATTATGCAGTGATGTACCGAATAGATATGGTTTCTGTTGTTTTGCATCAATATCTAGATGTTTGAATGGAAAGGTATTCGAAGCAATGTAAGAAAGATAGAAGAATTTTCACTAACCCATGGGTATTGTGGATAGAAAGTGTGTGTTGGCAGGGTATTGAAAAGTAACGTGTGTATCCCAGGTAATTTGTGAAGTAAAATTGATAGTTTTGAATTTAAAAGATGACAGAAAAGGAAAGAAACTGAAGAATAACAAAAATTGGAGTGGAGATACATTTTCTTTATGCTTATTGTGGTGGATTAAGCATAGCAGAGTGATCACATTAGAGCAGAGACCAATATCAGAAAAAAATAGGTAAAAAGATTTCTCAACTGAAAGAAAATTTTCTAAGCATGAATATTCTCAGAATATGAAATCAGCAACTTCGTGAAAATTCCTGTTGAAGGCACTCTATCGACTACTGGATCATAGCTCATTTTTTGTTGTTGAAATGTGGGATTCCAGTAGAAGGAATCACCTTCCAGAGTTTATCCTCCCTTCCAACTTGGATTTCATAATTGTTACTATAAAAAGTTACTTTAATTTTGATCAGAAAGGAAAGAGGAGAAATAACAGCTGATACCACAGACACACAAAACTTCATAAGCAATACTACGAGCAGTTATATGCCAACAAATTGGACAGCCTAGAAGAAACAGCTGAATTTCTAGAAACATACAGAATGACTAGACTGAATCAAGAAGAAACAGAAAATTTGAACAGATTGATCACTAGAAGTGAAGTCGAATCTGTAATTTGAAAAACTCCCAGCAAACAAAAGTCCAGGACCAGAGAGCTTCACAGGGGAATTCTATCAAACATAAAAAGAAGAACTTATACCAATCCTTCTCAAAATCTTCCAAAAAACTGAAGATGAGCAAACACTCCCAAATTCATTCGACAAGGCCACCATTACCCTGATAGCAAAACCAGACAAAGAGATTATAGAAAAAAGAAAATTATAGTCCAATATCTTCGATGAACAACAGATGCAAAAGTCCTCAACAGAATATTAGCAAACCAAATCCATAATACAAAAAACGATCATACGCCATGATCAAGTTGGATTTATTCCAGGGGCACAAGGATGGATTAGCATGTGCAAATCAATCAATGTGATACACCACAGCCACAAAAAGAAAGACAAAAATCACATGATCACATCAATAGATGCAGAAAAAGCATTTGAAAAAATTCAACTTCGATTCATGATAAAAATCCTTGCCAAAGTGGCTGTAGAGGGAAAATACATTATCATAATAAAGGCCATTTACAACAAACCAACAGCCAACATAATACTCAATGGTGAAAAGGTGAAAGCCTTCCTCCTCAATTCAGGAACCAGACAACGATGATGACTCTCGCCACTTCTGCTTAAATTGGAAGTTCTAGCCGCAGCAGTCATAAGAAAAAGAAATTAAATGTATGCAGATTGGAAAGGAAGAGGTAACACCGTTACTATTTGCAGAGGAAATGGTACTTCATAGAGAGAACTCTACAGTCTCCACCCAAAAACCTTTACAACCAATTAACAAAATCAGTAGGTTGCATGATACTAGATCAATATACAGAAATCTGTTGTGTTTCTGTACACAAATGAGGAAATGTTAGAAAGAGAAAGTAAAACGAATCCCATTTAAAACTGCATCAAAAATTACCTAGGAAGAAACTTAAACAAGGAGGTGAAATACCTATACTCTGAAAACTATAAAATTAGATGAAGGAAATTGAAATTGATATAAAGAAAAGGAAATATATCCTGTGTCCTCAGATTTGAAGAATTAATATTATAAAAATGGCCATACCTCCGAATGAAATCTACAGATTTAATGCAATCTCTATCAAAATACCTGTGACATTTTTCACAGCACTAGAACAAATATTTTTAAAATTAACATTACTACGAAGAATAATCTTTAAACAACCCTAAAATTCATAGAAAAACTATTTCTAAAACTAGGACAACAAAAGACCCCCAGTTTTCAAAGCATTCTTCATAATAAAGGACAAAGCTAGAGGTTCAACCCTACCAGACTTCAGACTATACTACAGTGTGGTATTTGCTCCAAAACAGACACATAGGTAAGTGGAACAGAAGACAGAGCCCAGAAAGAATCCCACACACTTATGATCAATTAATCTATGACAAAAGAGGCAGGAATATACAAAGAAAAAAGACAGTCACTTCAACAAGTGGTGCTGGGAAAACTGGTCAGCCATGTATATAACAGTGAGAGTAGAACATTCCCTCACACCATATACAAAAACAAACTCAAAATGGGCTAAAGACCTAAATGTAAGACCTGAAAATATAAAACTCTTAGAAGAAAACATAGGCAGGACACTCTTTGACATCAATTGTAGCATTACTTTTTTGGATCTGTATCCCAAGGCCAAAGAAATAAAAGCAAAAATAAACCAATGGGACATAATTACACTTAAAAGGTTTTGCACAGCAAAGGAAGCAGTTGAGAAGATAAAAAGACAACCTAGGAAATGTGAGAAAATATTTGCAAATGATGTGACTGACTAGGTGTTAATGTCCAAATTATACAAACATCTCATACAACTCAAAGGCAAAAAAAACAAACAACCCAACCAAAAAATCAGTTATTGGGCACATGATTCTACTGAGACAATTCTTCAGCAGAACAAATTAAAATGATGCTCTTTAAATAAAACTGGAGTATTTAAACTAACGAGCTCATTTTAAAGGAACTATTACTGATCATCACCCGTGACTGGCATATAATGGTTGCTTGCATATTTGTTGCCTATGTCAGGGAATGAATGGTATGCTCTGCCAATTACTGGCGGTATATAAAGGTCCATGGGAAGTAGACGACACACACACTTTAGAAACATCCTCTTGCAACCCACCTGAATCCACTTCCCTTGACAACATGTGTGGCAACTACTACGGCAACTCTTGTGGCTATGGCCATGCATTTAGTCCCTATTACAGCTGTGGATATGGGACTCGCTATGGCTGTGGCTATGGCTCAGGATACGGCTGTGGATATGGCTCCCCTTATGGCTGTGTTTATGGACCAGGATACGGCTGTGGATATGACACTGGCTACTGCTGCTACTGGCCAGTTTGCTACTGGAGATGTTATTCTTCTTGCTGCTAAAACATCACCATCCAAACCTCGTGTGTTCCTGAAATGACACATCTAAAGATAATGAGATTCAAGGATCTATAACGCATGATTTCTATATCCAGGAAACTACATGCCTAACAGAGGCTTTGACCTCCAATTACCCATTTTTAGATTGACACCTTTGTGGCTTGAGGTTCCATGATAGCGTCTGCTTATTGTCTGAAAGTTAGCCTTTAACTTCCTTAATCTCTGATTCCCTGTTATGACTGTGTTGATGATCCTAACATCCTCCAGTTGGGGAAATCACTTATTCTCAATAAAAAAGGTGCATTGTTTCTAACAAACCTTTGTGTACTTGCTTGTGAATTAGTCATTTTTGGAGATGTTATGGCCTCTGGTGAAAGTTGGGTAATATCTTGCCTGAACCTTGAGTTCTTCCTTGATATAATACAAGCATTTCTTCTTACATTTGCACCAGAAAAAAATGTCTCATCCTCCTATTTCATGTTTCTGACATACTCAGGCGCTCATACACCCAGGCAGAAATCTCACAGTATTTCACTACTGTGCTTTGCAGATCCCACTTTGTCTAGGTTGGAGCTGGAGGGGAAAGAGGAGGGGGAATGACACTTTATTCAGGATGTTAATGCAGAGTCCAAGGTAGAGAAGAGGTGCCCTGAGTGCTTAAAGGAATTGAAGAGATATTTTCCAGAATTAATGAGGAATTAGAATTAGACATAGGTATGGAAAACACGAGAATAAAGAACTAAGCGACAGATAAGTGAGAATCAACATATTCTCTTATATCACCTGCTTTTGATGGAAGTGAAAATGTATTTGTTTTCATATATCGTGGTTGAGGAAATTGATTTCGGTCACTTAATTGACAAATAGTTTTGAGTAGTTTAGAAAGGGCCTCATCTTAGAGAAGACAAAGTAGGAAAATTATAGGCATGTTCCTTGCTCTCACAGTGTTTATATTCTAGTACGTTAAGATAGAAAAACAAAGAGTAAAAAACAATTAAGATAATTTCAAACTGACAGTTGGGAGGGGGGAATAAAAGCGCTTTATGGGAAAGAGAGTAAGGATCGAAGTATCAGAGGGATAGTTCAGGGAGGTATTTTGAAGTTGTGATGAGCTGATGCCAATGGCAAAGGAAGATTAGAAAGGGCAGTAGCAAGTGTAAAGTGGGAAAAGAAGTCCGTGAAGTTTTGGCAGAATATGATTTATTAGGCATGTATGAGTTAACTTATATACCCAGAAAAGAGTCTTCACGAACTCTTAACATACTTTCAATGTCATAAGTGTTGTGACTCCTTAGTTAAAGAACATCTGAGACACTCAGCTTTACAGAAGTGAGAAAATGGGGATAATATTTACAAATATCCTATAAGTTATATGTGCCACACAAATGGTTGACTTCATATGCTTATTGGAGAAATATTTGAGGGTAAATTATGTGCCAGGCTCTGTTCTCAGAGCTGATTATGCAGTGATGTACCGAATAGATATGGTTTCTGTTGTTTTGCATCAATATCTAGATGTTTGAATGGAAAGGTATTCGAAGCAATGTAAGAAAGATAGAAGAATTTTCACTAACCCATGGGTATTGTGGATAGAAAGTGTGTGTTGGCAGGGTATTGAAAAGTAACGTGTGTATCCCAGGTAATTTGTGAAGTAAAATTGATAGTTTTGAATTTAAAAGATGACAGAAAAGGAAAGAAACTGAAGAATAACAAAAATTGGAGTGGAGATACATTTTCTTTATGCTTATTGTGGTGGATTAAGCATAGCAGAGTGATCACATTAGAGCAGAGACCAATATCAGAAAAAAATAGGTAAAAAGATTTCTCAACTGAAAGAAAATTTTCTAAGCATGAATATTCTCAGAATATGAAATCAGCAACTTCGTGAAAATTCCTGTTGAAGGCACTCTATCGACTACTGGATCATAGCTCATTTTTTGTTGTTGAAATGTGGGATTCCAGTAGAAGGAATCACCTTCCAGAGTTTATCCTCCCTTCCAACTTGGATTTCATAATTGTTACTATAAAAAGTTACTTTAATTTTGATCAGAAAGGAAAGAGGAGAAATAACAGCTGATACCACAGACACACAAAACTTCATAAGCAATACTACGAGCAGTTATATGCCAACAAATTGGACAGCCTAGAAGAAACAGCTGAATTTCTAGAAACATACAGAATGACTAGACTGAATCAAGAAGAAACAGAAAATTTGAACAGATTGATCACTAGAAGTGAAGTCGAATCTGTAATTTGAAAAACTCCCAGCAAACAAAAGTCCAGGACCAGAGAGCTTCACAGGGGAATTCTATCAAACATAAAAAGAAGAACTTATACCAATCCTTCTCAAAATCTTCCAAAAAACTGAAGATGAGCAAACACTCCCAAATTCATTCGACAAGGCCACCATTACCCTGATAGCAAAACCAGACAAAGAGATTATAGAAAAAAGAAAATTATAGTCCAATATCTTCGATGAACAACAGATGCAAAAGTCCTCAACAGAATATTAGCAAACCAAATCCATAATACAAAAAACGATCATACGCCATGATCAAGTTGGATTTATTCCAGGGGCACAAGGATGGATTAGCATGTGCAAATCAATCAATGTGATACACCACAGCCACAAAAAGAAAGACAAAAATCACATGATCACATCAATAGATGCAGAAAAAGCATTTGAAAAAATTCAACTTCGATTCATGATAAAAATCCTTGCCAAAGTGGCTGTAGAGGGAAAATACATTATCATAATAAAGGCCATTTACAACAAACCAACAGCCAACATAATACTCAATGGTGAAAAGGTGAAAGCCTTCCTCCTCAATTCAGGAACCAGACAACGATGATGACTCTCGCCACTTCTGCTTAAATTGGAAGTTCTAGCCGCAGCAGTAATAAGAAAAAGAAATTAAATGTATGCAGATTGGAAAGGAAGAGGTAACACCGTTACTATTTGCAGAGGAAATGGTACTTCATAGAGAGAACTCTACAGTCTCCACCCAAAAACCTTTAGAACCAATTAACAAAATCAGTAGGTTGCATGATACTAGATCAATATACAGAAATCTGTTGTGTTTCTGTACACAAATGAGGAAATGTTAGAAAGAGAAAGTAAAACGAATCCCATTTAAAACTGCATTAAAAATTACCTAGGAAGAAACTTAAACAAGGAGGTGAAATACCTATACTCTGAAAACTATAAAATTAGATGAAGGAAATTGAAATTGATATAAAGAAAAGGAAATATATCCTGTGTCCTCAGATTTGAAGAATTAATATTATAAAAATGGCCATACCTCCGAATGAAATCTACAGATTTAATGCAATCTCTATCAAAATACCTGTGACATTTTTCACAGCACTAGAACAAATATTTTTAAAATTAACATTACTACGAAGAATAATCTTTAAACAACCCTAAAATTCATAGAAAAACTATTTCTAAAACTAGGACAACAAAAGACCCCCAGTTTTCAAAGCATTCTTCATAATAAAGGACAAAGCTAGAGGTTCAACCCTACCAGACTTCAGACTATACTACAGTGTGGTATTTGCTCCAAAACAGACACATAGGTAAGTGGAACAGAAGACAGAGCCCAGAAAGAATCCCACACACTTATGATCAATTAATCTATGAAAAAAGAGGCAGGAATATACAAAGAAAAAAGACAGTCACTTCAACAAGTGGTGCTGGGAAAACTGGTCAGCCATGTATATAACAGTGAGAGTAGAACATTCCCTCACACCATATACAAAAACAAACTCAAAATGGACTAAAGACCTAAATGTAAGACCTGAAAATATAAAACTCTTAGAAGAAAACATAGGCAGGACACTCTTTGACATCAATTGTAGCATTACTTTTTTGGATCTGTATCCCAAGGCCAAAGAAATAAAAGCAAAAATAAACCAATGGGACATAATTACACTTAAAAGGTTTTGCACAGCAAAGGAAGCAGTTGAGAAGATAAAAAGACAACCTAGGAAATGTGAGAAAATATTTGCAAATGATGTGACTGACTAGGTGTTAATGTCCAAATTATACAAACATCTCATACAACTCAAAGGCAAAAAAAACAAACAACCCAACCAAAAAATCAGTTATTGGGCACATGATTCTACTGAGACAATTCTTCAGCAGAACAAATTAAAATGATGCTCTTTAAATAAAACTGGAGTATTTAAACTAACGAGCTCATTTTAAAGGAACTATTACTGATCATCACCCGTGACTGGCATATAATGGTTGCTTGCATATTTGTTGCCTATGTCAGGGAATGAATGGTATGCTCTGCCAATTACTGGCGGTATATAAAGGTCCATGGGAAGTAGACGACACACACACTTTAGAAACATCCTCTTGCAACCCACCTGAATCCACTTCCCTTGACAACATGTGTGGCAACTACTACGGCAACTCTTGTGGCTATGGCCATGCATTTAGTCCCTATTACAGCTGTGGATATGGGACTCGCTATGGCTGTGGCTATGGCTCAGGATACGGCTGTGGATATGGCTCCCCTTATGGCTGTGTTTATGGACCAGGATACGGCTGTGGATATGACACTGGCTACTGCTGCTACTGGCCAGTTTGCTACTGGAGATGTTATTCTTCTTGCTGCTAAAACATCACCATCCAAACCTCGTGTGTTCCTGAAATGACACATCTAAAGATAATGAGATTCAAGGATCTATAACGCATGATTTCTATATCCAGGAAACTACATGCCTAACAGAGGCTTTGACCTCCAATTACCCATTTTTAGATTGACACCTTTGTGGCTTGAGGTTCCATGATAGCGTCTGCTTATTGTCTGAAAGTTAGCCTTTAACTTCCTTAATCTCTGATTCCCTGTTATGACTGTGTTGATGATCCTAACATCCTCCAGTTGGGGAAATCACTTATTCTCAATAAAAAAGGTGCATTGTTTCTAACAAACCTTTGTGTACTTGCTTGTGAATTAGTCATTTTTGGAGATGTTATGGCCTCTGGTGAAAGTTGGGTAATATCTTGCCTGAACCTTGAGTTCTTCCTTGATATAATACAAGCATTTCTTCTTACATTTGCACCAGAAAAAAATGTCTCCTCCTCCTATTTCATGTTTCTGACATACTCAGGCGCTCATACACCCAGGCAGAAATCTCACAGTATTTCACTACTGTGCTTTGCAGATCCCACTTTGTCTAGGTTGGAGCTGGAGGGGAAAGAGGAGGGGGAATGACACTTTATTCAGGATGTTAATGCAGAGTCCAAGGTAGAGAAGAGGTGCCCTGAGTGCTTAAAGGAATTGAAGAGATATTTTCCAGAATTAATGAGGAATTAGAATTAGACATAGCTATGGAAAACACGAGAATAAAGAACTAAGCAACAGATAAGTGAGAATCAACATATTCTCTTATATCACCTGCTTTTGATGGAACTGAAAATGTATTTGTTTTCATATATCGTGGTTGAGGAAATTGATTTCGGTCACTTAATTGACAAATAGTTTTGAGTAGTTTAGAAAGGGCCTCATCTTAGAGAAGACAAAGTAGGAAAATTACAGACAAGTTACTTGCTCTCACAGTGTTTATACTCTAGTACGTTAAGATAGAAAAACAAACAGTAAAAAACAATTAAGATAATTTCAAACTGACAGTTGGGAGGGGGGAATAAAACCGGTTTATGGGAAAGAGAGTAAGGATCGAAGTATCAGAGGGCTAGTTCAGGGAGGTATTTTGAAGTTGTCATGAGCTGATGCCAATGGCAAAGGAAGATTAGAAAGGGCAGTAGCAAGTGTAAAGTGGGAAAAGAAGTCCGTGAAGTTTTGGCAGAATATGATTTATTAGGCATGTATGAGTTAACTTATATACCCAGAAAAGAGTCTTCACGAACACTTAACATACTTTCAAAGTCATAAGTGTTGTGACTCCTTAGTTAAAGAACATCTGAGACACTCAGCTTTACAGAAGTGAAAAAATGGGGATAATATTTACAAATATCCTATAATTTATATGTGCCACACAAATGGTTGACTTCATATTCTTATTGGAGAAATATTTGAGGGTAAATTATGTGCCAGGCACTGTTCTCAGAGCTGATTATGCAGTGATGTACCGAAAAGATATGGTTTCTGTTGTTTTGCATCAATATCCAGATGTGTGAATGGAAAGGTATTCGAAGCAATGCAATAAAGATAGAAGAATTTTCACTAACCCATGGGTATTGTGGATAGAAAGTGTGTGCTGGCAGGGTATTGAAAAGTAACGAGTGTATCCCAGGTAATTTGTGAAGTAAAATTGATAGTTTTGTATTTAAAAGATGACTGAAAGGGAAAGAAACTGAAGAATAAAAAAATTGGAGTGGAGATACATTTTCTTTACGCTTATTGTGGTGGATTAAGCATGGCAGAGTGATCACATTAGAGCAGAGACCAATATCAGAAAAAAATAGGTAAAAAGATTTCTCAACTGAAAGAAAATTTTCTAACCATGAATATTCTCAGAAAATGAAATCAGCAGCTTCGTGAAAATTCCTGTTGAAGGCACTCTATAGACTACTGGATCATAGCTCATTTTTTGTTGTTGAAATGTGGGATTCCAGTAGAAGGAATCACCTTCCAGAGTTTATACTCCCTTCCAACTTTGATTTCATAATTGTTACTATGAAAGGTTACTTTAATTTTGATCAGAAAGGAAAGAGGAGAAATAACAGCTGATACCACAGACACACAAAACATCATAAGCAATACTACGAGCAGTTATATGCCAACAAATTGGACAGCCTAGAAGAAACAGCTGAATTTCTAGAAACATACAGAATGACTAGACTGAATCAAGAAGAAACAGAAAATTTGAACAGATTGATCACTAGAAGTGAAGTCGAATCTGTAATTTGAAAAACTCCCAGCAAACAAAAGTCCAGGACCAGAGAGCTTCACAGGGGAATTCTATCAAACATAAAAAGAAGAACTTATACCAATCCTTCTCAAAATGTTCCAAAAAACTGAAGATGAGCAAACACTCCCAAATTCATTCGACAAGGCCACCATTACCCTGATAGCAAAACCAGACAAAGAGATTATAGAAAAAAGAAAATTATAGTCCAATATCTTCGATGAACAACAGATGCAAAAGTCCTCAACAAAATATTAGCAAACCAAATCCAATAATACAAAAAACGATCATACGCCATGATCAAGTTGGATTTATTCCAGGGGCACAAGGATGGATTAGCATGTGCAAATCAATCAATGTGATACACCACAGCCACAAAAAGAAAGACAAAAATCATATGATCACATCAATAGATGCAGAAAAAGCATTTGAAAAAATTCAACTTCGATTCATGATAAAAACGCTTGCCAAAGTGGCTGTAGAGGGAAAATACATTATCATAATAAAGGCCATTTACAACAAACCAACAGCCAACATAATACTCAATGGTGAAAAGGTGAAAGCCTTCCTCCTCAATTCAGGAGCCAGACAAGGATGATGACTCTCGCCACTTCTGCTTAAATTGGAAGTTCTAGCCGCAGCAGTCATAAGAAAAAGAAATTAAATGTATGCAGATTGGAAAGGAAGAGGTAACACCGTAACTATTTGCAGAGGAAATGGTACTTCATAGAGAGAACTCTACAGTCTCCACCCAAAAACCTTTACAACCAATTAACAAAATCAGTAGGTTGCATGATACTAGATTAATATACAGAAATCTGTTGTGTTTCTGTACACTAATGAGGAAATGTTAGGAAGAGAAAGTAAAACAAATGCCATTTAAAACTGCATCAAAAATTACCTAGGAAGAAACTTAAAGAAGGAGGTGAAATACCTATACTCTGAAAACTATAAAATTTGATGAAGGAAATTGAAATTGATATAAAGAAAAGGAAATATATCCTGTGTCCTCAGATTTGAAGAATTAATATTATAAAAATGGCCATACCTCCGAATGAAAACTACAGATGTAATGCAATCCCTATCAAAATACCTGTGACATTTTTCACAGCACTAGACCAAATATTTTTAAAATTAATAGTACTACGACGAATAATCCTTTAACAACCCTAAAATTCATAGAAAAACTATTTTTAAAACTAGGACAACAAAAGACCCCCAGTTTTCAAAGCACTCTTCATAATAAAGGACAAAGCTAGAGGTTCAACCATACCAGACTTCAGATTATACTACAGTGTGGTATTTGCTCCAAAACAGACACATAGGTAAGTGGAACAGAAGACAGAGCCCAGAAAGAATCCCACACACTTATGATCAATTTATCTATGACAAAAGAGGCAGGAATATACAAAGAAAAAAGACAGTCTCTTCAACAAGTGGTGCTGGGAAAACTGGTCAGCCATGTATATAACAGTGAGAGTAGAACATTCCCTCACACCATATACAAAAACAAACTCAAAATGGGCTAAAGCCCTAAATGTAAGACCTGAAAATATAAAACTCTTAGAAGAAAACATAGGCAGGACACTCTTTGACATAAATTGTAGCATTACTTTTTTGGATCTGTATCCCAAGGCCAAAGAAATAAAAGCAAAAATAAACCAATGGGACATAATTACACTTAAAAGGTTTTGCACAGCAAAGGAAGCAGTTGAGAAGATAAAAAGACAACCTAGGAAATGTGAGAAAATATTTGCAAATGATGTGACTGACTAGGTGTTAATGTCCAAATTATACAAACATCTCATACAACTCAAAGGCAAAAAAAATAAACAACCCAACCAAAAAATCAGTTATTGGGCACATGATTCTACTGAGACAATTCTTCAGCAGCACAAATTAAAATGATGCTCTTTAAATAAAACTGGAGTATTCAAACTAACGAGCTCATTTTAAAGGAACTATTACTGATCGTCACCCGTGACTGGCATATAATGTTTGCTTGCATATTTGTTGCCTATGTCAGGGAATGAATGGTATGCTCTGCCAATTACTGGCGGTATATAAAGGTCCATGGGAAGTAGACGACACACACACTTCAGAAACATCCTCTTGCAACCCACCTGAATCCACTTCCCTTGACAACATGTGTGGCAACTACTACGGCAACTCTTGTGGCTATGGCCATGCATTTAGTCCCTATTACAGCTGTGGATATGGGACTCGCTATGGCTGTGGCTATGGCTCAGGATACGGCTGTGGATATGGCTCCCCTTATGGCTGTGTTTATGGACCAGGATACGGCTGTGGATATGACACTGGCTACTGCTGCTACTGGCCAGTTTGCTACTGGAGATGTTATTCTTCTTGCTGCTAAAACATCACCATCCAAACCTCGTGTGTTCCTGAAATGACACATCTAAAGATAATGAGATTCAAGGATCTATAACCCATGATTTCTATATCCAGGAAACTACATGCCTAACAGAGGCTTTGACCTCCAACTACCCATTTTTAGATTGACACCTTTGTGGCTTGAGGTTCCATGATAGCGTCTGCTTATTGTCTGAAAGTTAGCCTTTAACTTCCTTAATCTCTGATTCCCTGTTATGACTGTGTTGATGATCCTAACATCCTCTAGTTGGGGAAATCACTTATTCTCAATAAAAAAGGTGCATTGTTTCTAACAAACCTTTGTGTACTTGCTTGTGAATTAGTCATTTTTGGAGATGTTATGGCCTCTGGTGAAAGTTGGGTAATATCTTGCCTGAACCTTGAGTTCTTCCTTGATATAATACAAGCATTTCTTCTTACATTTGCACCAGAAAAAATGTCTTCTCCTCCTATTTCTTGTTTCTCACATACTCAGGCGCTCATACACCCAGGCCCAAATCTCACAGTATTTCACTACTGTGCTTTGCAGATCCCACTTTGTCTAGGTTGGAGCTGGAGGGGAAAGAGGAGGGGGAATGACACTTTATTCAGGATGTTAATGCAGAGTCCAAGGTAGAGAAGAGGTGCCCTGAGTGCTTAAAGGAATTGAAGAGATATTTTCCAGAATTAATGAGGAATTAGAATTAGACATAGGTATGGAAAACACGAGAATGAAGAACTAAGCAACAGATAAGTGAGAATCAACATATTCTCTTATATCACCTGCTTTTGATGGAACTGAAAATGTATTTGTTTTCATATATCGTGGTTGAGGAAATTGATTTCGGTCACTTAATTGACAAATAGTTTTGAGTAGTTTAGAAAGGGCCTCATCTTAGAGAAGACAAAGTAGGAAAATTACAGACAAGTTACTTGCTCTCACAGTGTTTATATTCTAGTACGTTAAGATAGAAAAACAAACAGTAAAAAACAATTAAGATAATTTCAAACTGACAGTTGGGAGGGGGGAATAAAACCGGTTTATGGGAAAGAGAGTAAGGATCGAAGTATCAGAGGGCTAGTTCAGGGAGGTATTTTGAAGTTGTGATGAGCTGATGCCAATGGCAAAGGAAGATTAGAAAGGGCAGTAGCAAGTGTAAAGTGGGAAAAGAAGTCCGTGAAGTTTTGGCAGAATATGATTTATTAGGCATGTATGAGTTAACTTATATACCCAGAAAAGAGTCTTCACGAACTCTTAACATACTTTCAAAGTCATAAGTGTTGTGACTCCTTAGTTAAAGAACATCTGAGACACTCAGCTTTACAGAAGTGAGAAAATGGGGATAATATTTACAAATATCCTATAATTTATATGTGCCACACAAATGGTTGACTTCATATTCTTATTGGAGAAAAATTTGAGGGTAAATTATGTGCCAGGCACTGTTCTCAGAGCTGATTATGCAGTGATGTACCGAAAAGATATGGTTTCTGTTGTTTTGCATCAATATCCAGATGTGTGAATGGAAAGGTATTCGAAGCAATGCAATAAAGATAGAAGAATTTTCACTAACCCATGGGTATTGTGGATAGAAAGTGTGTGCTGGCAAGGTATTGAAAAGTAACGACTGTATCCCAGGTAATTTGTGAAGTAAAATTGATAGTTTTGAATTTAAAAGATGACAGAAAGGGAAAGAAACTGAAGAATAAAAAAATTGGCGTGGAGATACATTTTCTTTACGCTTATTGTGGTGGATTAAGCATGGCAGAGTGATCACATTAGAGCAGAGACCAATATCAGAAAAAAATAGGTAAAAAGATTTCTCAACTGAAAGAAAATTTTCTAATCATGAATATTCTCAGAAAATGAAATCAGCAGCTTCGTGAAAATTCCTGTTGAAGGCACTCTATCGACTACTGGATCATAGCTCATTTTTTGTTGTTGAAATGTGGGATTCCAGTAGAAGGAATCACCTTCCAGAGTTTATACTCCCTTCCAACTTGGATTTCATAATTGTTACTATGAAAAGTTACTTTAATTTTGATCAGAAAGGAAAGAGGAGAAATAACAACTGATACCACAGACACACAAAACATCATAAGCAATACTACGAGCAGTTATATGCCAACAAATTGGACAGCCTAGAAGAAACAGCTGAATTTCTAGAAACATACAGAATGACTAGACTGAATCAAGAAGAAACAGAAAATTTGAACAGATTGAACACTAGAAGTGAAGTCGAATCTGTAATTTGAAAAACTCCCAGCAAAAAAAGTCCAGGACCAGAGAGATTCACAGGGGAATTCTATCAAACATAAAAAGAAGAACTTATACCAATCCTTCTCAAAATGTTCCAAAAAACTGAAGATGAGCAAACACTCCCAAATTCATTCGACAAGGCCACCATTACCCTGATAGCAAAACCAGACAAAGAGATTATAGAAAAAAGAAAATTATAGTCCAATATCTTCGATGAACAACAGATGCAAAAGTCCTCAACAAAATATTAGCAAACCAAATCCAATAATACAAAAAACGATCATACGCCATGATCAAGTTGGATTTATTCCAGGGGCACAAGGATGGATTAGCATGTGCAAATCAATCAATGTGATACACCACAGCCACAAAAAGAAAGACAAAAATCATATGATCACATCAATAGATGCAGAAAAAGCATTTGAAAAAATTCAACTTCGATTCATGATAAAAACGCTTGCCAAAGTGGCTGTAGAGGGAAAATACATTATCATAATAAAGGCCATTTACAACAAACCAACAGCCAACATAATACTCAATGGTGAAAAGGTGAAAGCCTTCCTCCTCAATTCAGGAGCCAGACAAGGATGATGACTCTCGCCACTTCTGCTTAAATTGGAAGTTCTAGCCGCAGCAGTCATAAGAAAAAGAAATTAAATGTATGCAGATTGGAAAGGAAGAGGTAACACCGTAACGATTTGCAGAGGAAATGGTACTTCATAGAGAGAACTCTACAGTCTCCACCCAAAAACCTTTACAACCAATTAACAAAATCAGTAGGTTGCATGATACTAGATTAATATACAGAAATCTGTTGTGTTTCTGTACACTAATGAGGAAATGTTAGGAAGAGAAAGTAAAACAAATGCCATTTAAAACTGCATCAAAAATTACCTAGGAAGAAACTTAAAGAAGGAGGTGAAATACCTATACTCTGAAAACTATAAAATTTGATGAAGGAAATTGAAATTGATATAAAGAAAAGGAAATATATCCTGTGTCCTCAGATTTGAAGAATTAATATTATAAAAATGGCCATACCTCCGAATGAAAACTACAGATGTAATGCAATCCCTATCAAAATACCTGTGACATTTTTCACAGCACTAGACCAAATATTTTTAAAATTAATAGTACTACGACGAATAATCCTTTAACAACCCTAAAATTCATAGAAAAACTATTTTTAAAACTAGGACAACAAAAGACCCCCAGTTTTCAAAGCACTCTTCATAATAAAGGACAAAGCTAGAGGTTCAACCATACCAGACTTCAGATTATACTACAGTGTGGTATTTGCTCCAGAACAGACACATAGGTAAGTGGAACAGAAGACAGAGCCCAGAAAGAATCCCACACACTTATGATCAATTTATCTATGACAAAAGAGGCAGGAATATACAAAGAAAAAAGACAGTCTCTTCAACAAGTGGTGCTGGGAAAACTGGTCAGCCATGTATATAACAGTGAGAGTAGAACATTCCCTCACACCATATACAAAAACAAACTCAAAATGGGCTAAAGCCCTAAATGTAAGACCTGAAAATATAAAACTCTTAGAAGAAAACATAGGCAGGACACTCTTTGACATCAATTGTAGCATTACTTTTTTGGATCTGTATCCCAAGGCCAAAGAAATAAAAGCAAAAATAAACCAATGGGACATAATTACACTTAAAAGGTTTTGCACAGCAAAGGAAGCAGTTGAGAAGATAAAAAGACAACCTAGGAAATGTGAGAAAATATTTGCAAATGATGTGACTGACTAGGTGTTAATGTCCAAATTATACAAACATCTCATACAACTCAAAGGCAAAAAAAACAAACAACCCAACCAAAAAATCAGTTATTGGGCACATGATTCTACTGAGACAATTCTTCAGCAGCACAAATTAAAATGATGCTCTTTAAATAAAACTGGAGTATTCAAACTAACGAGCTCATTTTAAAGGAACTATTACTGATCGTCACCCGTGACTGGCATATAATGTTTGCTTGCATATTTGTTGCCTATGTCAGGGAATGAATGGTATGCTCTGCCAATTACTGGCGGTATATAAAGGTCCATGGGAAGTAGACGACACACACACTTCAGAAACATCCTCTTGCAACCCACCTGAATCCACTTCCCTTGACAACATGTGTGGCAACTACTACGGCAACTCTTGTGGCTATGGCCATGCATTTAGTCCCTATTACAGCTGTGGATATGGGACTCGCTATGGCTGTGGCTATGGCTCAGGATACGGCTGTGGATATGGCTCCCCTTATGGCTGTGTTTATGGACCAGGATACGGCTGTGGATATGACACTGGCTACTGCTGCTACTGGCCAGTTTGCTACTGGAGATGTTATTCTTCTTGCTGCTAAAACATCACCATCCAAACCTCGTGTGTTCCTGAAATGACACATCTAAAGATAATGAGATTCAAGGATCTATAACCCATGATTTCTATATCCAGGAAACTACATGCCTAACAGAGGCTTTGACCTCCAACTACCCATTTTTAGATTGACACCTTTGTGGCTTGAGGTTCCATGATAGCGTCTGCTTATTGTCTGAAAGTTAGCCTTTAACTTCCTTAATCTCTGATTCCCTGTTATGACTGTGTTGATGATCCTAACATCCTCTAGTTGGGGAAATCACTTATTCTCAATAAAAAAGGTGCATTGTTTCTAACAAACCTTTGTGTACTTGCTTGTGAATTAGTCATTTTTTGAGATGTTATGGCCTCTGGTGAAAGTTGGGTAATATCTTGCCTGAACCTTGAGTTCTTCCTTGATATAATACAAGCATTTCTTCTTACATTTGCACCAGAAAAAATGTCTTCTCCTCCTATTTCTTGTTTCTCACATACTCAGACGCTCATACACCCAGGCCCAAATCTCACAGTATTTCACTACTGTGCTTTGCAGATCCCACTTTGTCTAGGTTGGAGCTGGAGGGGAAAGAGGAGGGGGAATGACACTTTATTCAGGATGTTAATGCAGAGTCCAAGGTAGAGAAGAGGTGCCCTGAGTGCTTAAAGGAATTGAAGAGATATTTTCCAGAATTAATGAGGAATTAGAATTAGACATAGGTATGGAAAACACGAGAATGAAGAACTAAGCAACAGATAAGTGAGAATCAACATATTCTCTTATATCACCTGCTTTTGATGGAACTGAAAATGTATTTGTTTTCATATATCGTGGTTGAGGAAATTGATTTCGGTCACTTAATTGACAAATAGTTTTGAGTAGTTTAGAAAGGGCCTCATCTTAGAGAAGACAAAGTAGGAAAATTACAGACAAGTTACTTGCTCTCACAGTGTTTATATTCTAGTACGTTAAGATAGAAAAACAAACAGTAAAAAACAATTAAGATAATTTCAAACTGACAGTTGGGAGGGGGGAATAAAACCGGTTTATGGGAAAGAGAGTAAGGATCGAAGTATCAGAGGGCTAGTTCAGGGAGGTATTTTGAAGTTGTGATGAGCTGATGCCAATGGCAAAGGAAGATTAGAAAGGGCAGTAGCAAGTGTAAAGTGGGAAAAGAAGTCCGTGAAGTTTTGGCAGAATATGATTTATTAGGCATGTATGAGTTAACTTATATACCCAGAAAAGAGTCTTCACGAACTCTTAACATACTTTCAAAGTCATAAGTGTTGTGACTCCTTAGTTAAAGAACATCTGAGACACTCAGCTTTACAGAAGTGAGAAAATGGGGATAATATTTACAAATATCCTATAATTTATATGTGCCACACAAATGGTTGACTTCATATTCTTATTGGAGAAAAATTTGAGGGTAAATTATGTGCCAGGCACTGTTCTCAGAGCTGATTATGCAGTGATGTACCGAAAAGATATGGTTTCTGTTGTTTTGCATCAATATCCAGATGTGTGAATGGAAAGGTATTCGAAGCAATGCAATAAAGATAGAAGAATTTTCACTAACCCATGGGTATTGTGGATAGAAAGTGTGTGCTGGCAGGGTATTGAAAAGTAACGACTGTATCCCAGGTAATTTGTGAAGTAAAATTGATAGTTTTGAATTTAAAAGATGACAGAAAGGGAAAGAAACTGAAGAATAAAAAAATTGGCGTGGAGATACATTTTCTTTACGCTTATTGTGGTGGATTAAGCATGGAAGAGTGATCACATTAGAGCAGAGACCAATATCAGAAAAAAATAGGTAAAAAGATTTCTCAACTGAAAGAAAATTTTCTAATCATGAATATTCTCAGAAAATGAAATCAGCAGCTTCGTGAAAATTCCTGTTGAAGGCACTCTATCGACTACTGGATCATAGCTCATTTTTTGTTGTTGAAATGTGGGATTCCAGTAGAAGGAATCACCTTCCAGAGTTTATACTCCCTTCCAACTTGGATTTCTTAATTGTTACTATGAAAAGTTACTTTAATTTTGATCAGAAAGGAAAGAGGAGAAATAACAACTGATACCACAGACACACAAAACATCATAAGCAATACTACGAGCAGTTATATGCCAACAAATTGGACAGCCTAGAAGAAACAGCTGAATTTCTAGAAACATACAGAATGACTAGACTGAATCAAGAAGAAACAGAAAATTTGAACAGATTGAACACTAGAAGTGAAGTCGAATCTGTAATTTGAAAAACTCCCAGCAAAAAAAGTCCAGGACCAGAGAGATTCACAGGGGAATTCTATCAAACATAAAAAGAAGAACTTATACCAATCCTTCTCAAAATGTTCCAAAAAACTGAAGATGAGCAAACACTCCCAAATTCATTCGACAAGGCCACCATTACCCTGATAGCAAAACCAGACAAAGAGATTATAGAAAAAAGAAAATTATAGTCCAATATCTTCGATGAACAACAGATGCAAAAGTCCTCAACAAAATATTAGCAAACCAAATCCAATAATACAAAAAACGATCATACGCCATGATCAAGTTGGATTTATTCCAGGGGCACAAGGATGGATTAGCATGTGCAAATCAATCAATGTGATACACCACAGCCACAAAAAGAAAGACAAAAATCATATGATCACATCAATAGATGCAGAAAAAGCATTTGAAAAAATTCAACTTCGATTCATGATAAAAACGCTTGCCAAAGTGGCTGTAGAGGGAAAATACATTATCATAATAAAGGCCATTTACAACAAACCAACAGCCAACATAATACTCAATGGTGAAAAGGTGAAAGCCTTCCTCCTCAATTCAGGAGCCAGACAAGGATGATGACTCTCGCCACTTCTGCTTAAATTGGAAGTTCTAGCCGCAGCAGTCATAAGAAAAAGAAATTAAATGTATGCAGATTGGAAAGGAAGAGGTAACACCGTAACGATTTGCAGAGGAAATGGTACTTCATAGAGAGAACTCTACAGTCTCCACCCAAAAACCTTTACAACCAATTAACAAAATCAGTAGGTTGCATGATACTAGATTAATATACAGAAATCTGTTGTGTTTCTGTACACTAATGAGGAAATGTTAGGAAGAGAAAGTAAAACAAATGCCATTTAAAACTGCATCAAAAATTACCTAGGAAGAAACTTAAAGAAGGAGGTGAAATACCTATACTCTGAAAACTATAAAATTTGATGAAGGAAATTGAAATTGATATAAAGAAAAGGAAATATATCCTGTGTCCTCAGATTTGAAGAATTAATATTATAAAAATGGCCATACCTCCGAATGAAAACTACAGATGTAATGCAATCCCTATCAAAATACCTGTGACATTTTTCACAGCACTAGACCAAATATTTTTAAAATTAATAGTACTACGACGAATAATCCTTTAACAACCCTAAAATTCATAGAAAAACTATTTTTAAAACTAGGACAACAAAAGACCCCCAGTTTTCAAAGCACTCTTCATAATAAAGGACAAAGCTAGAGGTTCAACCATACCAGACTTCAGATTATACTACAGTGTGGTATTTGCTCCAGAACAGACACATAGGTAAGTGGAACAGAAGACAGAGCCCAGAAAGAATCCCACACACTTATGATCAATTTATCTATGACAAAAGAGGCAGGAATATACAAAGAAAAAAGACAGTCTCTTCAACAAGTGGTGCTGGGAAAACTGGTCAGCCATGTATATAACAGTGAGAGTAGAACATTCCCTCACACCATATACAAAAACAAACTCAAAATGGGCTAAAGCCCTAAATGTAAGACCTGAAAATATAAAACTCTTAGAAGAAAACATAGGCAGGACACTCTTTGACATAAATTGTAGCATTACTTTTTTGGATCTGTATCCCAAGGCCAAAGAAATAAAAGCAAAAATAAACCAATGGGACATAATTACACTTAAAAGGTTTTGCACAGCAAAGGAAGCAGTTGAGAAGATAAAAAGACAACCTAGGAAATGTGAGAAAATATGTGCAAATGATGTGACTGACTAGGTGTTAATGTCCAAATTATACAAACATCTCATACAACTCAAAGGCAAAAAAAATAAACAACCCAACCAAAAAATCAGTTATTGGGCACATGATTCTACTGAGACAATTCTTCAGCAGCACAAATTAAAATGATGCTCTTTAAATAAAACTGGAGTATTCAAACTAACGAGCTCATTTTAAAGGAACTATTACTGATCGTCACCCGTGACTGGCATATAATGTTTGCTTGCATATTTGTTGCCTATGTCAGGGAATGAATGGTATGCTCTGCCAATTACTGGCGGTATATAAAGGTCCATGGGAAGTAGACGACACACACACTTCAGAAACATCCTCTTGCAACCCACCTGAATCCACTTCCCTTGACAACATGTGTGGCAACTACTACGGCAACTCTTGTGGCTATGGCCATGCATTTAGTCCCTATTACAGCTGTGGATATGGGACTCGCTATGGCTGTGGCTATGGCTCAGGATACGGCTGTGGATATGGCTCCCCTTATGGCTGTGTTTATGGACCAGGATACGGCTGTGGATATGACACTGGCTACTGCTGCTACTGGCCAGTTTGCTACTGGAGATGTTATTCTTCTTGCTGCTAAAACATCACCATCCAAACCTCGTGTGTTCCTGAAATGACACATCTAAAGATAATGAGATTCAAGGATCTATAACCCATGATTTCTATATCCAGGAAACTACATGCCTAACAGAGGCTTTGACCTCCAACTACCCATTTTTAGATTGACACCTTTGTGGCTTGAGGTTCCATGATAGCGTCTGCTTATTGTCTGAAAGTTAGCCTTTAACTTCCTTAATCTCTGATTCCCTGTTATGACTGTGTTGATGATCCTAACATCCTCTAGTTGGGGAAATCACTTATTCTCAATAAAAAAGGTGCATTGTTTCTAACAAACCTTTGTGTACTTGCTTGTGAATTAGTCATTTTTTGAGATGTTATGGCCTCTGGTGAAAGTTGGGTAATATCTTGCCTGAACCTTGAGTTCTTCCTTGATATAATACAAGCATTTCTTCTTACATTTGCACCAGAAAAAATGTCTTCTCCTCCTATTTCTTGTTTCTCACATACTCAGACGCTCATACACCCAGGCCCAAATCTCACAGTATTTCACTACTGTGCTTTGCAGATCCCACTTTGTCTAGGTTGGAGCTGGAGGGGAAAGAGGAGGGGGAATGACACTTTATTCAGGATGTTAATGCAGAGTCCAAGGTAGAGAAGAGGTGCCCTGAGTGCTTAAAGGAATTGAAGAGATATTTTCCAGAATTAATGAGGAATTAGAATTAGACATAGGTATGGAAAACACGAGAATGAAGAACTAAGCAACAGATAAGTGAGAATCAACATATTCTCTTATATCACCTGCTTTTGATGGAACTGAAAATGTATTTGTTTTCATATATCGTGGTTGAGGAAATTGATTTCGGTCACTTAATTGACAAATAGTTTTGAGTAGTTTAGAAAGGGCCTCATCTTAGAGAAGACAAAGTAGGAAAATTACAGACAAGTTACTTGCTCTCACAGTGTTTATATTCTAGTACGTTAAGATAGAAAAACAAACAGTAAAAAACAATTAAGATAATTTCAAACTGACAGTTGGGAGGGGGGAATAAAACCGGTTTATGGGAAAGAGAGTAAGGATCGAAGTATCAGAGGGCTAGTTCAGGGAGGTATTTTGAAGTTGTGATGAGCTGATGCCAATGGCAAAGGAAGATTAGAAAGGGCAGTAGCAAGTGTAAAGTGGGAAAAGAAGTCCGTGAAGTTTTGGCAGAATATGATTTATTAGGCATGTATGAGTTAACTTATATACCCAGAAAAGAGTCTTCACGAACTCTTAACATACTTTCAAAGTCATAAGTGTTGTGACTCCTTAGTTAAAGAACATCTGAGACACTCAGCTTTACAGAAGTGAGAAAATGGGGATAATATTTACAAATATCCTATAATTTATATGTGCCACACAAATGGTTGACTTCATATTCTTATTGGAGAAAAATTTGAGGGTAAATTATGTGCCAGGCACTGTTCTCAGAGCTGATTATGCAGTGATGTACCGAAAAGATATGGTTTCTGTTGTTTTGCATCAATATCCAGATGTGTGAATGGAAAGGTATTCGAAGCAATGCAATAAAGATAGAAGAATTTTCACTAACCCATGGGTATTGTGGATAGAAAGTGTGTGCTGGCAGGGTATTGAAAAGTAACGACTGTATCCCAGGTAATTTGTGAAGTAAAATTGATAGTTTTGAATTTAAAAGATGACAGAAAGGGAAAGAAACTGAAGAATAAAAAAATTGGCGTGGAGATACATTTTCTTTACGCTTATTGTGGTGGATTAAGCATGGCAGAGTGATCACATTAGAGCAGAGACCAATATCAGAAAAAAATAGGTAAAAAGATTTCTCAACTGAAAGAAAATTTTCTAATCATGAATATTCTCAGAAAATGAAATCAGCAGCTTCGTGAAAATTCCTGTTGAAGGCACTCTATCGACTACTGGATCATAGCTCATTTTTTGTTGTTGAAATGTGGGATTCCAGTAGAAGGAATCACCTTCCAGAGTTTATACTCCCTTCCAACTTGGATTTCTTAATTGTTACTATGAAAAGTTACTTTAATTTTGATCAGAAAGGAAAGAGGAGAAATAACAACTGATACCACAGACACACAAAACATCATAAGCAATACTACGAGCAGTTATATGCCAACAAATTGGACAGCCTAGAAGAAACAGCTGAATTTCTAGAAACATACAGAATGACTAGACTGAATCAAGAAGAAACAGAAAATTTGAACAGATTGAACACTAGAAGTGAAGTCGAATCTGTAATTTGAAAAACTCCCAGCAAAAAAAGTCCAGGACCAGAGAGATTCACAGGGGAATTCTATCAAACATAAAAAGAAGAACTTATACCAATCCTTCTCAAAATGTTCCAAAAAACTGAAGATGAGCAAACACTCCCAAATTCATTCGACAAGGCCACCATTACCCTGATAGCAAAACCAGACAAAGAGATTATAGAAAAAAGAAAATTATAGTCCAATATCTTCGATGAACAACAGATGCAAAAGTCCTCAACAAAATATTAGCAAACCAAATCCAATAATACAAAAAACGATCATACGCCATGATCAAGTTGGATTTATTCCAGGGGCACAAGGATGGATTAGCATGTGCAAATCAATCAATGTGATACACCACAGCCACAAAAAGAAAGACAAAAATCATATGATCACATCAATAGATGCAGAAAAAGCATTTGAAAAAATTCAACTTCGATTCATGATAAAAACGCTTGCCAAAGTGGCTGTAGAGGGAAAATACATTATCATAATAAAGGACATTTACAACAAACCAACAGCCAACATAATACTCAATGGTGAAAAGGTGAAAGCCTTCCTCCTCAATTCAGGAGCCAGACAAGGATGATGACTCTCGCCACTTCTGCTTAAATTGGAAGTTCTAGCCGCAGCAGTCATAAGAAAAAGAAATTAAATGTATGCAGATTGGAAAGGAAGAGGTAACACCGTAACGATTTGCAGAGGAAATGGTACTTCATAGAGAGAACTCTACAGTCTCCACCCAAAAACCTTTACAACCAATTAACAAAATCAGTAGGTTGCATGATACTAGATTAATATACAGAAATCTGTTGTGTTTCTGTACACTAATGAGGAAATGTTAGGAAGAGAAAGTAAAACAAATGCCATTTAAAACTGCATCAAAAATTACCTAGGAAGAAACTTAAAGAAGGAGGTGAAATACCTATACTCTGAAAACTATAAAATTTGATGAAGGAAATTGAAATTGATATAAAGAAAAGGAAATATATCCTGTGTCCTCAGATTTGAAGAATTAATATTATAAAAATGGCCATACCTCCGAATGAAAACTACAGATGTAATGCAATCCCTATCAAAATACCTGTGACATTTTTCACAGCACTAGACCAAATATTTTTAAAATTAATAGTACTACGACGAATAATCCTTTAACAACCCTAAAATTCATAGAAAAACTATTTTTAAAACTAGGACAACAAAAGACCCCCAGTTTTCAAAGCACTCTTCATAATAAAGGACAAAGCTAGAGGTTCAACCATACCAGACTTCAGATTATACTACAGTGTGGTATTTGCTCCAAAACAGACACATAGGTAAGTGGAACAGAAGACAGAGCCCAGAAAGAATCCCACACACTTATGATCAATTTATCTATGACAAAAGAGGCAGGAATATACAAAGAAAAAAGACAGTCTCTTCAACAAGTGGTGCTGGGAAAACTGGTCAGCCATGTATATAACAGTGAGAGTAGAACATTCCCTCACACCATATACAAAAACAAACTCAAAATGGGCTAAAGCCCTAAATGTAAGACCTGAAAATATAAAACTCTTAGAAGAAAACATAGGCAGGACACTCTTTGACATAAATTGTAGCATTACTTTTTTGGATCTGTATCCCAAGGCCAAAGAAATAAAAGCAAAAATAAACCAATGGGACATAATTACACTTAAAAGGTTTTGCACAGCAAAGGAAGCAGTTGAGAAGATAAAAAGACAACCTAGGAAATGTGAGAAAATATTTGCAAATGATGTGACTGACTAGGTGTTAATGTCCAAATTATACAAACATCTCATACAACTCAAAGGCAAAAAAAATAAACAACCCAACCAAAAAATCAGTTATTGGGCATATGATTCTACTGAGACAATTCTTCAGCAGCACAAATTAAAATGATGCTCTTTAAATAAAACTGGAGTATTCAAACTAACGAGCTCATTTTAAAGGAACTATTACTGATCGTCACCCGTGACTGGCATATAATGGTTGCTTGCATATTTGTTGCCTATGTCAGGGAATGAATGGTATGCTCTGCCAATTACTGGCGGTATATAAAGGTCCATGGGAAGTAGACGACACACACACTTCAGAAACATCCTCTTGCAACCCACCTGAATCCACTTCCCTTGACAACATGTGTGGCAACTACTACGGCAACTCTTGTGGCTATGGCCATGCATTTAGTCCCTATTACAGCTGTGGATATGGGACTCGCTATGGCTGTGGCTATGGCTCAGGATACGGCTGTGGATATGGCTCCCCTTATGGCTGTGTTTATGGACCAGGATACGGCTGTGGATATGACACTGGCTACTGCTGCTACTGGCCAGTTTGCTACTGGAGATGTTATTCTTCTTGCTGCTAAAACATCACCATCCAAACCTCGTGTGTTCCTGAAATGACACATCTAAAGATAATGAGATTCAAGGATCTATAACCCATGATTTCTATATCCAGGAAACTACATGCCTAACAGAGGCTTTGACCTCCAACTACCCATTTTTAGATTGACACCTTTGTGGCTTGAGGTTCCATGATAGCGTCTGCTTATTGTCTGAAAGTTAGCCTTTAACTTCCTTAATCTCTGATTCCCTGTTATGACTGTGTTGATGATCCTAACATCCTCTAGTTGGGGAAATCACTTATTCTCAATAAAAAAGGTGCATTGTTTCTAACAAACCTTTGTGTACTTGCTTGTGAATTAGTCATTTTTTGAGATGTTATGGCCTCTGGTGAAAGTTGGGTAATATCTTGCCTGAACCTTGAGTTCTTCCTTGATATAATACAAGCATTTCTTCTTACATTTGCACCAGAAAAAATGTCTTCTCCTCCTATTTCTTGTTTCTCACATACTCAGACGCTCATACACCCAGGCCCAAATCTCACAGTATTTCACTACTGTGCTTTGCAGATCCCACTTTGTCTAGGTTGGAGCTGGAGGGGAAAGAGGAGGGGGAATGACACTTTATTCAGGATGTTAATGCAGAGTCCAAGGTAGAGAAGAGGTGCCCTGAGTGCTTAAAGGAATTGAAGAGATATTTTCCAGAATTAATGAGGAATTAGAATTAGACATAGGTATGGAAAACACGAGAATGAAGAACTAAGCAACAGATAAGTGAGAATCAACATATTCTCTTATATCACCTGCTTTTGATGGAACTGAAAATGTATTTGTTTTCATATATCGTGGTTGAGGAAATTGATTTCGGTCACTTAATTGACAAATAGTTTTGAGTAGTTTAGAAAGGGCCTCATCTTAGAGAAGACAAAGTAGGAAAATTACAGACAAGTTACTTGCTCTCACAGTGTTTATATTCTAGTACGTTAAGATAGAAAAACAAACAGTAAAAAACAATTAAGATAATTTCAAACTGACAGTTGGGAGGGGGGAATAAAAGCGGTTTATGGGAAAGAGAGTAAGGATCGAAGTATCAGAGGGCTAGTTCAGGGAGGTATTTTGAAGTTGTGATGAGCTGATGCCAATGGCAAAGGAAGATTAGAAAGGGCAGTAGCAAGTGTAAAGTGGGAAAAGAAGTCCGTGAAGTTTTGGCAGAATATGATTTATTAGGCATGTATGAGTTAACTTATATACCCAGAAAAGAGTCTTCACGAACTCTTAACATACTTTCAAAGTCATAAGTGTTGTGACTCCTTAGTTAAAGAACATCTGAGACACTCAGCTTTACAGAAGTGAGAAAATGGGGATAATATTTACAAATATCCTATAATTTATATGTGCCACACAAATGGTTGACTTCATATTCTTATTGGAGAAAAATTTGAGGGTAAATTATGTGCCAGGCACTGTTCTCAGAGCTGATTATGCAGTGATGTACCGAAAAGATATGGTTTCTGTTGTTTTGCATCAATATCCAGATGTGTGAATGGAAAGGTATTCGAAGCAATGCAATAAAGATAGAAGAATTTTCACTAACCCATGGGTATTGTGGATAGAAAGTGTGTGCTGGCAGGGTATTGAAAAGTAACGACTGTATCCCAGGTAATTTGTGAAGTAAAATTGATAGTTTTGAATTTAAAAGATGACAGAAAGGGAAAGAAACTGAAGAATAAAAAAATTGGCGTGGAGATACATTTTCTTTACGCTTATTGTGGTGGATTAAGCATGGCAGAGTGATCACATTAGAGCAGAGACCAATATCAGAAAAAAATAGGTAAAAAGATTTCTCAACTGAAAGAAAATTTTCTAATCATGAATATTCTCAGAAAATGAAATCAGCAGCTTCGTGAAAATTCCTGTTGAAGGCACTCTATCGACTACTGGATCATAGCTCATTTTTTGTTGTTGAAATGTGGGATTCCAGTAGAAGGAATCACCTTCCAGAGTTTATACTCCCTTCCAACTTGGATTTCTTAATTGTTACTATGAAAAGTTACTTTAATTTTGATCAGAAAGGAAAGAGGAGAAATAACAACTGATACCACAGACACACAAAACATCATAAGCAATACTACGAGCAGTTATATGCCAACAAATTGGACAGCCTAGAAGAAACAGCTGAATTTCTAGAAACATACAGAATGACTAGACTGAATCAAGAAGAAACAGAAAATTTGAACAGATTGAACACTAGAAGTGAAGTCGAATCTGTAATTTGAAAAACTCCCAGCAAAAAAAGTCCAGGACCAGAGAGATTCACAGGGGAATTCTATCAAACATAAAAAGAAGAACTTATACCAATCCTTCTCAAAATGTTCCAAAAAACTGAAGATGAGCAAACACTCCCAAATTCATTCGACAAGGCCACCATTACCCTGATAGCAAAACCAGACAAAGAGATTATAGAAAAAAGAAAAGTATAGTCCAATATCTTCGATGAACAACAGATGCAAAAGTCCTCAACAAAATATTAGCAAACCAAATCCAATAATACAAAAAACGATCATACGCCATGATCAAGTTGGATTTATTCCAGGGGCACAAGGATGGATTAGCATGTGCAAATCAATCAATGTGATACACCACAGCAACAAAAAGAAAGACAAAAATCATATGATCACATCAATAGATGCAGAAAAAGCATTTGAAAAAATTCAACTTCGATTCATGATAAAAACGCTTGCCAAAGTGGCTGTAGAGGGAAAATACATTATCATAATAAAGGCCATTTACAACAAACCAACAGCCAACATAATACTCAATGGTGAAAAGGTGAAAGCCTTCCTCCTCAATTCAGGAGCCAGACAAGGATGATGACTCTCGCCACTTCTGCTTAAATTGGAAGTTCTAGCCGCAGCAGTCATAAGAAAAAGAAATTAAATGTATGCAGATTGGAAAGGAAGAGGTAACACCGTAACTATTTGCAGAGGAAATGGTACTTCATAGAGAGAACTCTACAGTCTCCACCCAAAAACCTTTACAACCAATTAACAAAATCAGTAGGTTGCATGATACTAGATTAATATACAGAAATCTGTTGTGTTTCTGTACACTAATGAGGAAATGTTAGGAAGAGAAAGTAAAACAAATGCCATTTAAAACTGCATCAAAAATTACCTAGGAAGAAACTTAAAGAAGGAGGTGAAATACCTATACTCTGAAAACTATAAAATTTGATGAAGGAAATTGAAATTGATATAAAGAAAAGGAAATATATCCTGTGTCCTCAGATTTGAAGAATTAATATTATAAAAATGGCCATACCTCCGAATGAAAACTACAGATGTAATGCAATCCCTATCAAAATACCTGTGACATTTTTCACAGCACTAGACCAAATATTTTTAAAATTAATAGTACTACGACGAATAATCCTTTAACAACCCTAAAATTCATAGAAAAACTATTTTTAAAACTAGGACAACAAAAGACCCCCAGTTTTCAAAGCACTCTTCATAATAAAGGACAAAGCTAGAGGTTCAACCATACCAGACTTCAGATTATACTACAGTGTGGTATTTGCTCCAAAACAGACACATAGGTAAGTGGAACAGAAGACAGAGCCCAGAAAGAATCCCACACACTTATGATCAATTTATCTATGACAAAAGAGGCAGGAATATACAAAGAAAAAAGACAGTCTCTTCAACAAGTGGTGCTGGGAAAACTGGTCAGCCATGTATATAACAGTGAGAGTAGAACATTCCCTCACACCATATACAAAAACAAACTCAAAATGGGCTAAAGCCCTAAATGTAAGACCTGAAAATATAAAACTCTTAGAAGAAAACATAGGCAGGACACTCTTTGACATAAATTGTAGCATTACTTTTTTGGATCTGTATCCCAAGGCCAAAGAAATAAAAGCAAAAATAAACCAATGGGACATAATTACACTTAAAAGGTTTTGCACAGCAAAGGAAGCAGTTGAGAAGATAAAAAGACAACCTAGGAAATGTGAGAAAATATTTGCAAATGATGTGACTGACTAGGTGTTAATGTCCAAATTATACAAACATCTCATACAACTCAAAGGCAAAAAAAATAAACAACCCAACCAAAAAATCAGTTATTGGGCATATGATTCTACTGAGACAATTCTTCAGCAGCACAAATTAAAATGATGCTCTTTAAATAAAACTGGAGTATTCAAACTAACGAGCTCATTTTAAAGGAACTATTACTGATCGTCACCCGTGACTGGCATATAATGGTTGCTTGCATATTTGTTGCCTATGTCAGGGAATGAATGGTATGCTCTGCCAATTACTGGCGGTATATAAAGGTCCATGGGAAGTAGACGACACACACACTTCAGAAACATCCTCTTGCAACCCACCTGAATCCACTTCCCTTGACAACATGTGTGGCAACTACTACGGCAACTCTTGTGGCTATGGCCATGCATTTAGTCCCTATTACAGCTGTGGATATGGGACTCGCTATGGCTGTGGCTATGGCTCAGGATACGGCTGTGGATATGGCTCCCCTTATGGCTGTGTTTATGGACCAGGATACGGCTGTGGATATGACACTGGCTACTGCTGCTACTGGCCAGTTTGCTACTGGAGATGTTATTCTTCTTGCTGCTAAAACATCACCATCCAAACCTCGTGTGTTCCTGAAATGACACATCTAAAGATAATGAGATTCAAGGATCTATAACCCATGATTTCTATATCCAGGAAACTACATGCCTAACAGAGGCTTTGACCTCCAACTACCCATTTTTAGATTGACACCTTTGTGGCTTGAGGTTCCATGATAGCGTCTGCTTATTGTCTGAAAGTTAGCCTTTAACTTCCTTAATCTCTGATTCCCTGTTATGACTGTGTTGATGATCCTAACATCCTCTAGTTGGGGAAATCACTTATTCTCAATAAAAAAGGTGCATTGTTTCTAACAAACCTTTGTGTACTTGCTTGTGAATTAGTCATTTTTTGAGATGTTATGGCCTCTGGTGAAAGTTGGGTAATATCTTGCCTGAACCTTGAGTTCTTCCTTGATATAATACAAGCATTTCTTCTTACATTTGCACCAGAAAAAATGTCTTCTCCTCCTATTTCTTGTTTCTCACATACTCAGACGCTCATACACCCAGGCCCAAATCTCACAGTATTTCACTACTGTGCTTTGCAGATCCCACTTTGTCTAGGTTGGAGCTGGAGGGGAAAGAGGAGGGGGAATGACACTTTATTCAGGATGTTAATGCAGAGTCCAAGGTAGAGAAGAGGTGCCCTGAGTGCTTAAAGGAATTGAAGAGATATTTTCCAGAATTAATGAGGAATTAGAATTAGACATAGGTATGGAAAACACGAGAATGAAGAACTAAGCAACAGATAAGTGAGAATCAACATATTCTCTTATATCACCTGCTTTTGATGGAACTGAAAATGTATTTGTTTTCATATATCGTGGTTGAGGAAATTGATTTCGGTCACTTAATTGACAAATAGTTTTGAGTAGTTTAGAAAGGGCCTCATCTTAGAGAAGACAAAGTAGGAAAATTACAGACAAGTTACTTGCTCTCACAGTGTTTATATTCTAGTACGTTAAGATAGAAAAACAAACAGTAAAAAACAATTAAGATAATTTCAAACTGACAGTTGGGAGGGGGGAATAAAACCGGTTTATGGGAAAGAGAGTAAGGATCGAAGTATCAGAGGGCTAGTTCAGGGAGGTATTTTGAAGTTGTGATGAGCTGATGCCAATGGCAAAGGAAGATTAGAAAGGGCAGTAGCAAGTGTAAAGTGGGAAAAGAAGTCCGTGAAGTTTTGGCAGAATATGATTTATTAGGCATGTATGAGTTAACTTATATACCCAGAAAAGAGTCTTCACGAACTCTTAACATACTTTCAAAGTCATAAGTGTTGTGACTCCTTAGTTAAAGAACATCTGAGACACTCAGCTTTACAGAAGTGAGAAAATGGGGATAATATTTACAAATATCCTATAATTTATATGTGCCACACAAATGGTTGACTTCATATTCTTATTGGAGAAAAATTTGAGGGTAAATTATGTGCCAGGCACTGTTCTCAGAGCTGATTATGCAGTGATGTACCGAAAAGATATGGTTTCTGTTGTTTTGCATCAATATCCAGATGTGTGAATGGAAAGGTATTCGAAGCAATGCAATAAAGATAGAAGAATTTTCACTAACCCATGGGTATTGTGGATAGAAAGTGTGTGCTGGCAAGGTATTGAAAAGTAACGACTGTATCCCAGGTAATTTGTGAAGTAAAATTGATAGTTTTGAATTTAAAAGATGACAGAAAGGGAAAGAAACTGAAGAATAAAAAAATTGGCGTGGAGATACATTTTCTTTACGCTTATTGTGGTGGATTAAGCATGGCAGAGTGATCACATTAGAGCAGAGACCAATATCAGAAAAAAATAGGTAAAAAGATTTCTCAACTGAAAGAAAATTTTCTAATCATGAATATTCTCAGAAAATGAAATCAGCAGCTTCGTGAAAATTCCTGTTGAAGGCACTCTATAGACTACTGGATCATAGCTCATTTTTTGTTGTTGAAATGTGGGATTCCAGTAGAAGGAATCACCTTCCAGAGTTTATACTCCCTTCCAACTTGGATTTCTTAATTGTTACTATGAAAAGTTACTTTAATTTTGATCAGAAAGGAAAGAGGAGAAATAACAACTGATACCACAGACACACAAAACATCATAAGCAATACTACGAGCAGTTATATGCCAACAAATTGGACAGCCTAGAAGAAACAGCTGAATTTCTAGAAACATACAGAATGACTAGACTGAATCAAGAAGAAACAGAAAATTTGAACAGATTGAACACTAGAAGTGAAGTCGAATCTGTAATTTGAAAAACTCCCAGCAAAAAAAGTCCAGGACCAGAGAGATTCACAGGGGAATTCTATCAAACATAAAAAGAAGAACTTATACCAATCCTTCTCAAAATGTTCCAAAAAACTGAAGATGAGCAAACACTCCCAAATTCATTCGACAAGGCCACCATTACCCTGATAGCAAAACCAGACAAAGAGATTATAGAAAAAAGAAAAGTATAGTCCAATATCTTCGATGAACAACAGATGCAAAAGTCCTCAACAAAATATTAGCAAACCAAATCCAATAATACAAAAAACGATCATACGCCATGATCAAGTTGGATTTATTCCAGGGGCACAAGGATGGATTAGCATGTGCAAATCAATCAATGTGATACACCACAGCAACAAAAAGAAAGACAAAAATCATATGATCACATCAATAGATGCAGAAAAAGCATTTGAAAAAATTCAACTTCGATTCATGATAAAAACGCTTGCCAAAGTGGCTGTAGAGGGAAAATACATTATCATAATAAAGGCCATTTACAACAAACCAACAGCCAACATAATACTCAATGGTGAAAAGGTGAAAGCCTTCCTCCTCAATTCAGGAGCCAGACAAGGATGATGACTCTCGCCACTTCTGCTTAAATTGGAAGTTCTAGCCGCAGCAGTCATAAGAAAAAGAAATTAAATGTATGCAGATTGGAAAGGAAGAGGTAACACCGTAACTATTTGCAGAGGAAATGGTACTTCATAGAGAGAACTCTACAGTCTCCACCCAAAAACCTTTACAACCAATTAACAAAATCAGTAGGTTGCATGATACTAGATTAATATACAGAAATCTGTTGTGTTTCTGTACACTAATGAGGAAATGTTAGGAAGAGAAAGTAAAACAAATGCCATTTAAAACTGCATCAAAAATTACCTAGGAAGAAACTTAAAGAAGGAGGTGAAATACCTATACTCTGAAAACTATAAAATTTGATGAAGGAAATTGAAATTGATATAAAGAAAAGGAAATATATCCTGTGTCCTCAGATTTGAAGAATTAATATTATAAAAATGGCCATACCTCCGAATGAAAACTACAGATGTAATGCAATCCCTATCAAAATACCTGTGACATTTTTCACAGCACTAGACCAAATATTTTTAAAATTAATAGTACTACGACGAATAATCCTTTAACAACCCTAAAATTCATAGAAAAACTATTTTTAAAACTAGGACAACAAAAGACCCCCAGTTTTCAAAGCACTCTTCATAATAAAGGACAAAGCTAGAGGTTCAACCATACCAGACTTCAGATTATACTACAGTGTGGTATTTGCTCCAAAACAGACACATAGGTAAGTGGAACAGAAGACAGAGCCCAGAAAGAATCCCACACACTTATGATCAATTTATCTATGACAAAAGAGGCAGGAATATACAAAGAAAAAAGACAGTCTCTTCAACAAGTGGTGCTGGGAAAACTGGTCAGCCATGTATATAACAGTGAGAGTAGAACATTCCCTCACACCATATACAAAAACAAACTCAAAATGGGCTAAAGCCCTAAATGTAAGACCTGAAAATATAAAACTCTTAGAAGAAAACATAGGCAGGACACTCTTTGACATAAATTGTAGCATTACTTTTTTGGATCTGTATCCCAAGGCCAAAGAAATAAAAGCAAAAATAAACCAATGGGACATAATTACACTTAAAAGGTTTTGCACAGCAAAGGAAGCAGTTGAGAAGATAAAAAGACAACCTAGGAAATGTGAGAAAATATTTGCAAATGATGTGACTGACTAGGTGTTAATGTCCAAATTATACAAACATCTCATACAACTCAAAGGCAAAAAAAATAAACAACCCAACCAAAAAATCAGTTATTGGGCATATGATTCTACTGAGACAATTCTTCAGCAGCACAAATTAAAATGATGCTCTTTAAATAAAACTGGAGTATTCAAACTAACGAGCTCATTTTAAAGGAACTATTACTGATCGTCACCCGTGACTGGCATATAATGGTTGCTTGCATATTTGTTGCCTATGTCAGGGAATGAATGGTATGCTCTGCCAATTACTGGCGGTATATAAAGGTCCATGGGAAGTAGACGACACACACACTTCAGAAACATCCTCTTGCAACCCACCTGAATCCACTTCCCTTGACAACATGTGTGGCAACTACTACGGCAACTCTTGTGGCTATGGCCATGCATTTAGTCCCTATTACAGCTGTGGATATGGGACTCGCTATGGCTGTGGCTATGGCTCAGGATACGGCTGTGGATATGGCTCCCCTTATGGCTGTGTTTATGGACCAGGATACGGCTGTGGATATGACACTGGCTACTGCTGCTACTGGCCAGTTTGCTACTGGAGATGTTATTCTTCTTGCTGCTAAAACATCACCATCCAAACCTCGTGTGTTCCTGAAATGACACATCTAAAGATAATGAGATTCAAGGATCTATAACCCATGATTTCTATATCCAGGAAACTACATGCCTAACAGAGGCTTTGACCTCCAACTACCCATTTTTAGATTGACACCTTTGTGGCTTGAGGTTCCATGATAGCGTCTGCTTATTGTCTGAAAGTTAGCCTTTAACTTCCTTAATCTCTGATTCCCTGTTATGACTGTGTTGATGATCCTAACATCCTCTAGTTGGGGAAATCACTTATTCTCAATAAAAAAGGTGCATTGTTTCTAACAAACCTTTGTGTACTTGCTTGTGAATTAGTCATTTTTTGAGATGTTATGGCCTCTGGTGAAAGTTGGGTAATATCTTGCCTGAACCTTGAGTTCTTCCTTGATATAATACAAGCATTTCTTCTTACATTTGCACCAGAAAAAATGTCTTCTCCTCCTATTTTCTTGTTTCTCACATACTCAGACGCTCATACACCCAGGCCCAAATCTCACAGTATTTCACTACTGTGCTTTGCAGATCCCACTTTGTCTAGGTTGGAGCTGGAGGGGAAAGAGGAGGGGGAATGACACTTTATTCAGGATGTTAATGCAGAGTCCAAGGTAGAGAAGAGGTGCCCTGAGTGCTTAAAGGAATTGAAGAGATATTTTCCAGAATTAATGAGGAATTAGAATTAGACATAGGTATGGAAAACACGAGAATGAAGAACTAAGCAACAGATAAGTGAGAATCAACATATTCTCTTATATCACCTGCTTTTGATGGAACTGAAAATGTATTTGTTTTCATATATCGTGGTTGAGGAAATTGATTTCGGTCACTTAATTGACAAATAGTTTTGAGTAGTTTAGAAAGGGCCTCATCTTAGAGAAGACAAAGTAGGAAAATTACAGACAAGTTACTTGCTCTCACAGTGTTTATATTCTAGTACGTTAAGATAGAAAAACAAACAGTAAAAAACAATTAAGATAATTTCAAACTGACAGTTGGGAGGGGGGAATAAAACCGGTTTATGGGAAAGAGAGTAAGGATCGAAGTATCAGAGGGCTAGTTCAGGGAGGTATTTTGAAGTTGTGATGAGCTGATGCCAATGGCAAAGGAAGATTAGAAAGGGCAGTAGCAAGTGTAAAGTGGGAAAAGAAGTCCGTGAAGTTTTGGCAGAATATGATTTATTAGGCATGTATGAGTTAACTTATATACCCAGAAAAGAGTCTTCACGAACTCTTAACATACTTTCAAAGTCATAAGTGTTGTGACTCCTTAGTTAAAGAACATCTGAGACACTCAGCTTTACAGAAGTGAGAAAATGGGGATAATATTTACAAATATCCTATAATTTATATGTGCCACACAAATGGTTGACTTCATATTCTTATTGGAGAAAAATTTGAGGGTAAATTATGTGCCAGGCACTGTTCTCAGAGCTGATTATGCAGTGATGTACCGAAAAGATATGGTTTCTGTTGTTTTGCATCAATATCCAGATGTGTGAATGGAAAGGTATTCGAAGCAATGCAATAAAGATAGAAGAATTTTCACTAACCCATGGGTATTGTGGATAGAAAGTGTGTGCTGGCAAGGTATTGAAAAGTAACGACTGTATCCCAGGTAATTTGTGAAGTAAAATTGATAGTTTTGAATTTAAAAGATGACAGAAAGGGAAAGAAACTGAAGAATAAAAAAATTGGCGTGGAGATACATTTTCTTTACGCTTATTGTGGTGGATTAAGCATGGCAGAGTGATCACATTAGAGCAGAGACCAATATCAGAAAAAAATAGGTAAAAAGATTTCTCAACTGAAAGAAAATTTTCTAATCATGAATATTCTCAGAAAATGAAATCAGCAGCTTCGTGAAAATTCCTGTTGAAGGCACTCTATCGACTACTGGATCATAGCTCATTTTTTGTTGTTGAAATGTGGGATTCCAGTAGAAGGAATCACCTTCCAGAGTTTATACTCCCTTCCAACTTGGATTTCTTAATTGTTACTATGAAAAGTTACTTTAATTTTGATCAGAAAGGAAAGAGGAGAAATAACAACTGATACCACAGACACACAAAACATCATAAGCAATACTACGAGCAGTTATATGCCAACAAATTGGACAGCCTAGAAGAAACAGCTGAATTTCTAGAAACATACAGAATGACTAGACTGAATCAAGAAGAAACAGAAAATTTGAACAGATTGAACACTAGAAGTGAAGTCGAATCTGTAATTTGAAAAACTCCCAGCAAAAAAAGTCCAGGACCAGAGAGATTCACAGGGGAATTCTATCAAACATAAAAAGAAGAACTTATACCAATCCTTCTCAAAATGTTCCAAAAAACTGAAGATGAGCAAACACTCCCAAATTCATTCGACAAGGCCACCATTACCCTGATAGCAAAACCAGACAAAGAGATTATAGAAAAAAGAAAAGTATAGTCCAATATCTTCGATGAACAACAGATGCAAAAGTCCTCAACAAAATATTAGCAAACCAAATCCAATAATACAAAAAACGATCATACGCCATGATCAAGTTGGATTTATTCCAGGGGCACAAGGATGGATTAGCATGTGCAAATCAATCAATGTGATACACCACAGCAACAAAAAGAAAGACAAAAATCATATGATCACATCAATAGATGCAGAAAAAGCATTTGAAAAAATTCAACTTCGATTCATGATAAAAACGCTTGCCAAAGTGGCTGTAGAGGGAAAATACATTATCATAATAAAGGCCATTTACAACAAACCAACAGCCAACATAATACTCAATGGTGAAAAGGTGAAAGCCTTCCTCCTCAATTCAGGAGCCAGACAAGGATGATGACTCTCGCCACTTCTGCTTAAATTGGAAGTTCTAGCCGCAGCAGTCATAAGAAAAAGAAATTAAATGTATGCAGATTGGAAAGGAAGAGGTAACACCGTAACTATTTGCAGAGGAAATGGTACTTCATAGAGAGAACTCTACAGTCTCCACCCAAAAACCTTTACAACCAATTAACAAAATCAGTAGGTTGCATGATACTAGATTAATATACAGAAATCTGTTGTGTTTCTGTACACTAATGAGGAAATGTTAGGAAGAGAAAGTAAAACAAATGCCATTTAAAACTGCATCAAAAATTACCTAGGAAGAAACTTAAAGAAGGAGGTGAAATACCTATACTCTGAAAACTATAAAATTTGATGAAGGAAATTGAAATTGATATAAAGAAAAGGAAATATATCCTGTGTCCTCAGATTTGAAGAATTAATATTATAAAAATGGCCATACCTCCGAATGAAAACTACAGATGTAATGCAATCCCTATCAAAATACCTGTGACATTTTTCACAGCACTAGACCAAATATTTTTAAAATTAATAGTACTACGACGAATAATCCTTTAACAACCCTAAAATTCATAGAAAAACTATTTTTAAAACTAGGACAACAAAAGACCCCCAGTTTTCAAAGCACTCTTCATAATAAAGGACAAAGCTAGAGGTTCAACCATACCAGACTTCAGATTATACTACAGTGTGGTATTTGCTCCAAAACAGACACATAGGTAAGTGGAACAGAAGACAGAGCCCAGAAAGAATCCCACACACTTATGATCAATTTATCTATGACAAAAGAGGCAGGAATATACAAAGAAAAAAGACAGTCTCTTCAACAAGTGGTGCTGGGAAAACTGGTCAGCCATGTATATAACAGTGAGAGTAGAACATTCCCTCACACCATATACAAAAACAAACTCAAAATGGGCTAAAGCCCTAAATGTAAGACCTGAAAATATAAAACTCTTAGAAGAAAACATAGGCAGGACACTCTTTGACATAAATTGTAGCATTACTTTTTTGGATCTGTATCCCAAGGCCAAAGAAATAAAAGCAAAAATAAACCAATGGGACATAATTACACTTAAAAGGTTTTGCACAGCAAAGGAAGCAGTTGAGAAGATAAAAAGACAACCTAGGAAATGTGAGAAAATATTTGCAAATGATGTGACTGACTAGGTGTTAATGTCCAAATTATACAAACATCTCATACAACTCAAAGGCAAAAAAAATAAACAACCCAACCAAAAAATCAGTTATTGGGCATATGATTCTACTGAGACAATTCTTCAGCAGCACAAATTAAAATGATGCTCTTTAAATAAAACTGGAGTATTCAAACTAACGAGCTCATTTTAAAGGAACTATTACTGATCGTCACCCGTGACTGGCATATAATGGTTGCTTGCATATTTGTTGCCTATGTCAGGGAATGAATGGTATGCTCTGCCAATTACTGGCGGTATATAAAGGTCCATGGGAAGTAGACGACACACACACTTCAGAAACATCCTCTTGCAACCCACCTGAATCCACTTCCCTTGACAACATGTGTGGCAACTACTACGGCAACTCTTGTGGCTATGGCCATGCATTTAGTCCCTATTACAGCTGTGGATATGGGACTCGCTATGGCTGTGGCTATGGCTCAGGATACGGCTGTGGATATGGCTCCCCTTATGGCTGTGTTTATGGACCAGGATACGGCTGTGGATATGACACTGGCTACTGCTGCTACTGGCCAGTTTGCTACTGGAGATGTTATTCTTCTTGCTGCTAAAACATCACCATCCAAACCTCGTGTGTTCCTGAAATGACACATCTAAAGATAATGAGATTCAAGGATCTATAACCCATGATTTCTATATCCAGGAAACTACATGCCTAACAGAGGCTTTGACCTCCAACTACCCATTTTTAGATTGACACCTTTGTGGCTTGAGGTTCCATGATAGCGTCTGCTTATTGTCTGAAAGTTAGCCTTTAACTTCCTTAATCTCTGATTCCCTGTTATGACTGTGTTGATGATCCTAACATCCTCTAGTTGGGGAAATCACTTATTCTCAATAAAAAAGGTGCATTGTTTCTAACAAACCTTTGTGTACTTGCTTGTGAATTAGTCATTTTTTGAGATGTTATGGCCTCTGGTGAAAGTTGGGTAATATCTTGCCTGAACCTTGAGTTCTTCCTTGATATAATACAAGCATTTCTTCTTACATTTGCACCAGAAAAAATGTCTTCTCCTCCTATTTCTTGTTTCTCACATACTCAGGCGCTCATACACCCAGGCCCAAATCTCACAGTATTTCACTACTGTGCTTTGCAGATCCCACTTTGTCTAGGTTGGAGCTGGAGGGGAAAGAGGAGGGGGAATGACACTTTATTCAGGATGTTAATGCAGAGTCCAAGGTAGAGAAGAGGTGCCCTGAGTGCTTAAAGGAATTGAAGAGATATTTTCCAGAATTAATGAGGAATTAGAATTAGACATAGGTATGGAAAACACGAGAATGAAGAACTAAGCAACAGATAAGTGAGAATCAACATATTCTCTTATATCACCTGCTTTTGATGGAACTGAAAATGTATTTGTTTTCATATATCGTGGTTGAGGAAATTGATTTCGGTCACTTAATTGACAAATAGTTTTGAGTAGTTTAGAAAGGGCCTCATCTTAGAGAAGACAAAGTAGGAAAATTACAGACAAGTTACTTGCTCTCACAGTGTTTATATTCTAGTACGTTAAGATAGAAAAACAAACAGTAAAAAACAATTAAGATAATTTCAAACTGACAGTTGGGAGGGGGGAATAAAACCGGTTTATGGGAAAGAGAGTAAGGATCGAAGTATCAGAGGGCTAGTTCAGGGAGGTATTTTGAAGTTGTGATGAGCTGATGCCAATGGCAAAGGAAGATTAGAAAGGGCAGTAGCAAGTGTAAAGTGGGAAAAGAAGTCCGTGAAGTTTTGGCAGAATATGATTTATTAGGCATGTATGAGTTAACTTATATACCCAGAAAAGAGTCTTCACGAACTCTTAACATACTTTCAAAGTCATAAGTGTTGTGACTCCTTAGTTAAAGAACATCTGAGACACTCAGCTTTACAGAAGTGAGAAAATGGGGATAATATTTACAAATATCCTATAATTTATATGTGCCACACAAATGGTTGACTTCATATTCTTATTGGAGAAAAATTTGAGGGTAAATTATGTGCCAGGCACTGTTCTCAGAGCTGATTATGCAGTGATGTACCGAAAAGATATGGTTTCTGTTGTTTTGCATCAATATCCAGATGTGTGAATGGAAAGGTATTCGAAGCAATGCAATAAAGATAGAAGAATTTTCACTAACCCATGGGTATTGTGGATAGAAAGTGTGTGCTGGCAGGGTATTGAAAAGTAACGACTGTATCCCAGGTAATTTGTGAAGTAAAATTGATAGTTTTGAATTTAAAAGATGACAGAAAGGGAAAGAAACTGAAGAATAAAAAAATTGGCGTGGAGATACATTTTCTTTACGCTTATTGTGGTGGATTAAGCATGGCAGAGTGATCACATTAGAGCAGAGACCAATATCAGAAAAAAATAGGTAAAAAGATTTCTCAACTGAAAGAAAATTTTCTAATCATGAATATTCTCAGAAAATGAAATCAGCAGCTTCGTGAAAATTCCTGTTGAAGGCACTCTATCGACTACTGGATCATAGCTCATTTTTTGTTGTTGAAATGTGGGATTCCAGTAGAAGGAATCACCTTCCAGAGTTTATACTCCCTTCCAACTTGGATTTCATAATTGTTACTATGAAAAGTTACTTTAATTTTGATCAGAAAGGAAAGAGGAGAAATAACAACTGATACCACAGACACACAAAACATCATAAGCAATACTACGAGCAGTTATATGCCAACAAATTGGACAGCCTAGAAGAAACAGCTGAATTTCTAGAAACATACAGAATGACTAGACTGAATCAAGAAGAAACAGAAAATTTGAACAGATTGAACACTAGAAGTGAAGTCGAATCTGTAATTTGAAAAACTCCCAGCAAAAAAAGTCCAGGACCAGAGAGATTCACAGGGGAATTCTATCAAACATAAAAAGAAGAACTTATACCAATCCTTCTCAAAATGTTCCAAAAAACTGAAGATGAGCAAACACTCCCAAATTCATTCGACAAGGCCACCATTACCCTGATAGCAAAACCAGACAAAGAGATTATAGAAAAAAGAAAAGTATAGTCCAATATCTTCGATGAACAACAGATGCAAAAGTCCTCAACAAAATATTAGCAAACCAAATCCAATAATACAAAAAACGATCATACGCCATGATCAAGTTGGATTTATTCCAGGGGCACAAGGATGGATTAGCATGTGCAAATCAATCAATGTGATACACCACAGCAACAAAAAGAAAGACAAAAATCATATGATCACATCAATAGATGCAGAAAAAGCATTTGAAAAAATTCAACTTCGATTCATGATAAAAACGCTTGCCAAAGTGGCTGTAGAGGGAAAATACATTATCATAATAAAGGCCATTTACAACAAACCAACAGCCAACATAATACTCAATGGTGAAAAGGTGAAAGCCTTCCTCCTCAATTCAGGAGCCAGACAAGGATGATGACTCTCGCCACTTCTGCTTAAATTGGAAGTTCTAGCCGCAGCAGTCATAAGAAAAAGAAATTAAATGTATGCAGATTGGAAAGGAAGAGGTAACACCGTAACTATTTGCAGAGGAAATGGTACTTCATAGAGAGAACTCTACAGTCTCCACCCAAAAACCTTTACAACCAATTAACAAAATCAGTAGGTTGCATGATACTAGATTAATATACAGAAATCTGTTGTGTTTCTGTACACTAATGAGGAAATGTTAGGAAGAGAAAGTAAAACAAATGCCATTTAAAACTGCATCAAAAATTACCTAGGAAGAAACTTAAAGAAGGAGGTGAAATACCTATACTCTGAAAACTATAAAATTTGATGAAGGAAATTGAAATTGATATAAAGAAAAGGAAATATATCCTGTGTCCTCAGATTTGAAGAATTAATATTATAAAAATGGCCATACCTCCGAATGAAAACTACAGATGTAATGCAATCCCTATCAAAATACCTGTGACATTTTTCACAGCACTAGACCAAATATTTTTAAAATTAATAGTACTACGACGAATAATCCTTTAACAACCCTAAAATTCATAGAAAAACTATTTTTAAAACTAGGACAACAAAAGACCCCCAGTTTTCAAAGCACTCTTCATAATAAAGGACAAAGCTAGAGGTTCAACCATACCAGACTTCAGATTATACTACAGTGTGGTATTTGCTCTAAAACAGACACATAGGGAAGTGGAACAGAAGACAGAGCCCAGAAAGAATCCCACACACTTATGATCAATTAATCTATGACAAAAGAGGCAGGAATATACAAAGAAAAAAGACAGTCTCTTCAACAAGTCGTGCTGGGAAAACTGGTCAGCCATGTATATAACAGTGAGAGTAGAACATTCCCTCACACCATATACAAAAACAAACTCAAAATGGGCTAAAGACCTAAATGTAAGACCTGAAAATATAAAACTCTTAGAAGAAAACATAGGCAGGATACTCTTTGACATCAATTGTAGCATTAGTTTTTTGGATCTGTATCCCAAGGCCAAAGAAATAAAAGCAAAAATAAACCAATGGTACATAATTACACTTAAAAGGTTTTGCACAGCAAAGGAAGCAGTTGAGAAAATGAAAAGACAACCTAGGAAATGTGAGAAAATATTTGCAAATGATGTGACTGACTAGGTGTTAATGTCCAAATTATACAAACATCTCATACAACTCAAAGGCAAAAAAAACAAACAACCCAACCAAAAAATCAGTTATTGGGCACATGATTCTACTGAGACAATTCTTCAGCAGAACAAATTAAAATGATGCTCTTTAAATAAAACTGGAGTATTCAAACTAACGAGCTCATTTTAAAGGAACTATTGCTGATCGTCAACAGAGACTGGCATATAATGGTTGCTTGCATATTTGTTGCCTATATCAGGGAATGAATGGTATGCTCTGCCAATTACTGGCGGTATATAAAGGTCCATGGGAAGTAGACGACACATACACTTCAGAAACATCCTCTTGCAACCCACCTGAATCCACTTCCCTTGACAACATGTGTGGCAACTACTACGGCAACTCTTGTGGCTATGGCCATGCATTTAGTCCCTATTACAGCTGTGGCTATGGGACTCGCTATGGCTGTGGCTATGGCTCAGGATACGGCTGTGGATATGGCTCCCCTTATGGCTGTGTTTATGGAACAGGATACGGCTGTGGATATGACACTGGCTACTGCTGCTACTGGCCAGTTTGCTACTGGAGATGTTATTCTTCTTGCTGCTAAAACATCACCATCCAAACCTCGTGTGTTCCTGAAATGACACATCTAAAGATAATGAGATTCAAGGATCTATAACCCATGATTTCTATATCCAGGAAACTACATGCCTAACAGAGGCTTTGACCTCCAACTACCCATTTTTAGATTGACATCTTTGTGGCTTGAGGTTCCATGATAGCGTCTGCTTATTGTCTGAAAGTTAGCCTTTAACTTCCTTAATCTCTGATTCCCTGTTATGACTGTGTTGATGATCCTAACATCCTCCAGTTGGGGAAATCACTTATTCTCAATAAAAAAGGGGCATTGTTTCTAACAAACCTTTGTGTACTTGCTTGTGAATTAGTCATTTTTTGAGATGTTATGGCCTCTGGTGAAAGTTGGGTAATATCTTGCCTGAACCTTGAGTTCTTCCTTGATATAATACAAGCATTTCTTCTTACATTTGCACCAGAAAAAATGTCTTCTCCTCCTATTTCTTGTTTCTCACATACTCAGGCGCTCATACACCCAGGCACAAATCTCACAGTATTTCACTACTGTGCTTTGCAGATCCCACTTTGTCTAGGTTGGAGCTGGAGTGGAAAGAGGAGGGGGAATGACACTTTATTCAGGATGTTAATGCAGAGTCCAAGGTAGAGAAGAGGTGCCCTGAGTGCTTAAAGGAATTGAAGAGATATTTTCCAGAATTAATGAGGAATTAAAATTAGACATAGGTATGGAAAACACGAGAAAAAAGAACTAAGAAACAGATAAGTGAGAATCAACATATTCTCTTATATCACCTGCTTTTGATGGAACTGAAAATGTATTTGTTTTCATATATCGTGGTTGAGGAAATTGATTTCGGTCACTTAATTGACAAATAGTTTTGAGTAGTTTAGAAAGGGCCTCATCTTAGAGAAGACAAAGTAGGAAAATTACAGACAAGTTACTTGCTCTCACAGTGTTTATATTCTAGTACGTTAAGACAGAAAAACAAACAGTAAAAAACAATTAAGATAATTTCAAACTGACAGTTGGGAGGGGGGAATAAAACCGGTTTATGGGAAAGAGAGTAAGGATCGAAGTATCAGAGGGATAGTTCAGGGAGGTATTTTGAAGTTGTGATGAGCTGATGCCAATGGCAAAGGAAGATTAGAAAGGGCAGTAGCAAGTGTAAAGTGGGAAAAAAAGTCCGTGAAGTTTTGGCAGAATATGATTTATTAGGCATGTATGAGTTAACTTATATACCCAGAAAAAAGTCTTCACGAACTCTTAACGTACTTTCAAAGTCATAAGTGTTGTGACTCCTTAGTTAAAGAACATCTGAGACACTCAGCTTTACAGAAGTGAGAAAATGGGGACAATATTTACAAATATCCTATAATTTATATGTGCCACACAAATGGTTGACTTCATATTCTTATTGGAGAAATATTTGAGGGTAAATTATGTGCCAGGCACTGTTCTCAGAGCTGATTATGCAGTGATGTACCGAATAGATATGGTTTCTGTTGTTTTGCATCAATATCCAGATGTGTGAATGGAAAGGTATTCGAAGCAATGCAATAAAGATAGAAGAATTTTCACTAACCCAAGGGTATTGTGGATAGAAAGTGTGTGCTGGCAGGGTATTGAAAAGTAATGTGTGTATCCCAGGTAATTTGTGAAGTAAAATTGATAGTTTTGAATTTAAAAGATGACAGAAAGGGAAAGAAACTGAAGAATAAAAAAATTGGAGTGGAGATACATTTTCTTTATGCTTATTGTGGTGGATTAAGCATGGCAGAGTGATCACATTAGAGCAGAGACCAATATCAGAAAAAAATAGGTAAAAAGATTTCTCAACTGAAAGAAAATTTTCTAATCATGAATATTCTCAGAAAATGAAATCAGCAGCTTCGTGAAAATTCCTGTTGAAGGCACTCTATAGACTACTGGATCATAGCTCATTTTTTTTTGTTGAAATGTGGGATTCCAGTAGAAGGAATCACCTTCCAGAGTTTATACTCCTTTCCAACTTGGATTTCATAATTGTTACTATGAAAAGTTACTTTAATTTTGATCAGAAAGAAAAGAGGAGAAATAACAGCTGATACCACAGACACACAAAACATCATAAGCAGTACTACGAGCAGTTATATGCCAACAAATTGGACAGCCTAGAAGAAACAGCTGAATTTCTAGAAACATACAGAATGACTAGACTGAATCAAGAAGAAACAGAAAATTTGAACAGATTGATCACTAGAAGTGAAGTCGAATGTGTAATTTGAAAAAATCCCAGCAAACAAAAGTCCAGGACCAGAGAGCTTCACAGGGGAATTCTATCAAACATAAAAAGAAGAACTTATACCAATCCTTCTCAAAATGTTCCAAAAAACTGAAGATGAGCAAACACTCCCAAATTCATTCGACAAGGCCAGCATTACCCTGATAGCAAAACCAGACAAAGAGATTATAGAAAAAAGAAAATTATAGTCCAATATCTTCGATGAACAACAGATGCAAAAGTCCTCAACAAAATATTAGCAAACCAAATCCAATAATACAAAAAACGATCATACGCCATGATCAAGTTGGATTTATTCCAGGGGCACAAGGATGGATTAGCATGTGCAAATCAATCAATGTGATACACCACAGCAACAAAAAGAAAGACAAAAATCATATGATCACATCAATAGATGCAGAAAAAGCATTTGAAAAAATTCAACTTCGATTCATGATAAAAACGCTTGCCAAAGTGGCTGTAGAGGGAAAATACATTATCATAATAAAGGCCATTTACAACAAACCAACAGCCAACATAATACTCAATGGTGAAAAGGTGAAAGCCTTCCTCCTCAATTCAGGAGCCAGACAAGGATGGTGACTCTCGCCACTTCTGCTTAAATTGGAAGTTCTAGCCGCAGCAGTCATAAGAAAAAGAAATTAAATGTATGCAGATTGGAAAGGAAGAGGTAACACCGTAACTATTTGCAGAGGAAATGGTACTTCATAGAGAGAACTCTACAGTCTCCACCCAAAAACCTTTACAACCAATTAACAAAATCAGTAGGTTGCATGATACTAGATTAATATACAGAAATCTGTTGTGTTTCTGTACACTAATGAGGAAATGTGAGGAAGAGAAAGTAAAACAAATCCCATTTAAAACTGCATCAAAACTTACCTAGGAAGAAACTTAAAGAAGGAGGTGAAATACCTATACTCTGAAAACTATAAAATTTGATGAAGGAAATTGAAATTGATATAAAGAAAAGGAAATATATCCTGTGTCCTCAGATTTGAAGAATTAGTATTATAAAAATGGCCATACCTCCGAATGAAATCTACAGATGTAATGCAATCCCTATCAAAATACCTGTGACATTTTTCACAGCACTAGAACAAATATTTTTAAAACTAACAGTACTACGACGAATAATCCTTAAACAACCCTAAAATTCATAGAAAAACTATTTCTAAAACTAGGACAACAAAAGACCCCCAGTTTGCAAAGCACTCTTCATAATAAAGGACAAAGCTAGAGGTCCAACCCTACCAGACTTCAGACTATACTACAGTGTGGTATTTGCTCCAAAACAGACACATAGGTAAGTGGAACAGAAGACAGAGCCCAGAAAGAATCCCACACACTTATGATCGATTAATCTATGACAAAAGAGGCAGGAATATACAAAGAAAAAAGACAGTCTCTTCAACAAGTGGTGCTGGGAAAACTGGTCAGCCATGTATATAACAGTGAGAGTAGAACATTCCCTCACACCATATACAAAAACAAACTCAAAATGGGCTAAAGCCCTAAATGTAAGACCTGAAAATATAAAACTCTTAGAAGAAAACATAGGCAGGACACTCTTTGACATCAATTGTAGCATTACTTTTTTGGATCTGTATCCCAAGGCCAAAGAAATAAAAGCAAAAATAAACCAATGGGACATAATTACACTTAAAAGGTTTTGCACAGCAAAGGAAGCAGTTGAGAAGATAAAAAGACAACCTAGGAAATGTGAGAAAATATTTGCAAATGATGTGACTGACTAGGTGTTAATGTCCAAATTATACAAACATCTCATACAACTCAAAGGCAAAAAAAACAAACAACACAACCAAAAAATCAGTTATTGGGCACATGATTCTACTGAGACAATTCTTCAGCAGAACAAATTAAAATGATGCTCTTTAAATAAAACTGGAGTATTCAAACTAACGAGCTCATTTTAAAGGAACTATTGCTGATTGTCAACAGAGACTGGCATATAATGGTTGCTTGCATATTTGTTGTCTATGTCAGGGAATGAATGGTATGCTCTGCCAATTACTGGCAGTATATAAAGGTCCATGGGTAGTAGACGACACACACACTTCAGAAACATCCTCTTGCAACCCACCTGAATCCACTTCCCTTGACAACATGTGTTGCAACTACTACGGCAACTCTTGCGGCTATGGCCATGGATTTAGTCCCTATTACAGCTGTGGATATGGGACTTGCTATGGCTGTGGCTATGGCTCAGGATGCGGCTGTGGATATGGCTCCCCTTATGGCTGTGTTCATGGACCAGGATATGGCTGTGGATATGACACTGGCTACTGCTGCTACTGGACAGTTTGCTACTGGAGATGTTATTCTTCTTGCTGCTAAAACATCACCATCCAAACCTCGTGTGTTCCTGAAATGACACATCTAAAGATCATGAGATTTAGGGATCTATAACCCATGATTTGTATATCCAGGAAACTACATGCCTAACAGAGGCTTTGACCTCCAACTACCCATTTTTAGATTGACATCTTTGTGGCTTGAGGTTCCATGATAGCGTCTGCTTATTGTCTGAAAGTTAGCCTTTAACTTCCTTAATCTCTGATTCCCTGTTATGACTGTGTTGATGATCCTAACATCCTCCAGTTCGGGAAATCACTTATTCTCAATAAAAAAGGTGCATTGTTTCTAACAAACCTTTGTGTACTTGCTTGTGAATTAGTCATTTTTTGAGATGTTATGGCCTCTGGTGAAAGTTGGGTAATATCTTGCCTGAACCTTGAGTTCTTCCTTGATATAATACAAGCATTTCTTCTTACATTTGCACCAGAAAAAATGTCTTCTCCTCCTATTTCTTGTTTCTCACATACTCAGGCGCTCATACACCCAGGCACAAATCTCACAGTATTTCACTACTGTGCTTTGCAGATCCCACTTTGTCTAGGTTGGAGCTGGAGGGGAAAGAGGAGGGGGAATGACACTTTATTCAGGATGTTAATGCAGAGTCCAAGGTAGAGAAGAGGTGCCCTGAGTGCTTAAAGGAATTGAAGAGATATTTTCCAGAATTAATGAGGAATTAGAATTAGACATAGGTATGGAAAACACGAGAATAAAGAACTAAGCAACAGATAAGTGAGAATCAACATATTCTCTTATATCACCTGCTTTTGATGGAACTGAAAATGTACTTGTTTTCATATATCGTGGTTGAGGAAATTGATTTCGGTCACTTAATTGAGAAATAGTTTTGAGTAGTTTAGAAAGGGCCTCATCTCAGTGAAGACAAAGTAGGAAAATTAGAGACAAGTTCCTTGCTCTCACAGTGTTTATATTCTAGTACGTTAAGACAGAAAAACAAACAGTAAAAAATAATTAAGATAATTTCAAACTGACAGTTGGGAGGGGGGAATAAAAGCGGTTTATGGGAAAGAGAGTAAGGATCGAAGTATCAGAGGGATAGTTCAGGGAGGTATTTTGAAGTTGTGATGAGCTGATGCCAATGGCAAAGGAAGAGTAGAAAGGGCAGTAGCAAGTGTAAAGTGGGAAAAGAAGTCCGTGAAGTTTTGGCAGAATATGATTTATTAGGCATGTATGAGTTAACTTATATACCCAGAAAAGAGTCTTCGCGAACTCGTAACATACTTTCAATGTCATAAGTGTTGTGACTCCTTAGTTAAAGAACATCTGAGGCACTCAGCTTTACAGAAGTGAGAAAATGGGGATAATATTTACAAATATCCTATAATTTATATGTGCCACACAAATGGTTGACTTCATATTCTTATTGGATAAATATTTGAGTGTAAATTATGTGCCAGGCACTGTTCTCAGAGCTGATTATGCAGTGATGTACCGAATAGATATGGTTTCTGTTGTTTTGCATCAATATCCAGATGTGTGAATGCAAAGGTATTCGAAGCAATGCAATAAAGATAGAAGAATTTTCACTAACCCATGGGTATTGTGGATAGAAAGTGTGTGCTGGCAGGGTATTGAAAAGTAACGTGTGTATCCCAGGTAATTTGTGAAGTAAAATTGATAGTTTTGAATTTAAAAGATGACAGAAAAGGAAAGAAACTGAAGAATAACAAAAATTGGAGTGGAGATACATTTTCTTTATGCTTATTGTGGTGGATTAAGCATGGCAGAGTGATCACATTAGAGCAGAGACCAATATCAGAAAAAAATAGGTAAAAAGATTTCTCAACTGAAAGAAAATTTTCTAATCATGAATATTCTCAGAAAATGAAATCAGCAGCTTCGTGAAAATTCCTGTTGAAGGCACTCTATAGACTACTGGATCATAGCTCATTTTTTTTTGTTGAAATGTGGGATTCCAGTAGAAGGAATCACCTTCCAGAGTTTATACTCCCTTCCAACTTGGATTTCATAATTGTTACTATGAAAAGTTACTTTAATTTTGATCAGAAAGGAAAGAGGAGAAATAACAGCTGATACCACAGACACACAAAACATCATAAGCAATACTACGAGCAGTTATATGCCAACAAATTGGACAGCCTAGAAGAAACAGCTGAATTTCTAGAAACATACAGAATGACTAGACTGAATCAAGAAGAAACAGAAAATTTGAACAGATTGATCACTAGAAGTGAAGTCGAATCTGTAATTTGAAAAACTCCCAGCAAACAAAAGTCCAGGACCAGAGAGCTTCACAGGGGAATTCTATCAAACATAAAAAGAAGAACTTATACCAATCCTTCTCAAAATGTTCCAAAAAACTGAAGATGAGCAAACACTCCCAAATTCATTCGACAAGGCCACCATTACCCTGATAGCAAAACCAGACCAAGAGATTATAGAAAAAAGAAAATTATAGTCCAATATCTTCGATGAACAACAGATGCAAAAGTCCTCAACAAAATATTAGCAAACCAAATCCAATAATACAAAAAACGATCATACGCCATGATCAAGTTGGATTTATTCCAGGGGCACAAGGATGGATTAGCATGTGCAAATCAATCAATGTGATACACCACAGCAACAAAAAGAAAGACAAAAATCATATGATCACATCAATAGATGCAGAAAAAGCATTTGAAAAAATTCAACTTCGATTCATGATAAAAACGCTTGCCAAAGTGGCTGTAGAGGGAAAATACATTATCATAATAAAGGCCATTTACAACAAACCAACAGCCAACATAATACTCAATGGTGAAAAGGTGAAAGCCTTCCTCCTCAATTCAGGAGCCAGACAAGGATGGTGACTCTCGCCACTTCTGCTTAAATTGGAAGTTCTAGCCGCAGCAGTCATAAGAAAAAGAAATTAAATGTATGCAGATTGGAAAGGAAGAGGTAACACCGTAACTATTTGCAGAGGAAATGGTACTTCATAGAGAGAACTCTACAGTCTCCACCCAAAAACCTTTACAACCAATTAACAAAATCAGTAGGTTGCATGATACTAGATTAATATACAGAAATCTGTTGTGTTTCTGTACACTAATGAGGAAATGTGAGGAAGAGAAAGTAAAACAAATCCCATTTAAAACTGCATCAAAACTTACCTAGGAAGAAACTTAAAGAAGGAGGTGAAATACCTATACTCTGAAAACTATAAAATTTGATGAAGGAAATTGAAATTGATATAAAGAAAAGGAAATATATCCTGTGTCCTCAGATTTGAAGAATTAATATTATAAAAATGGCCATACCTCCGAATGAAATCTACAGATGTAATGCAATCCCTATCAAAATACCTGTGACATTTTTCACAGCACTAGAACAAATATTTTTAAAACTAACAGTACTACGACGAATAATCCTTAAACAACCCTAAAATTCATAGAAAAACTATTTCTAAAACTAGGACAACAAAAGACCCCCAGTTTGCAAAGCACTCTTCATAATAAAGGACAAAGCTAGAGGTTCAACCCTACCAGACTTCAGACTATACTACAGTGTGGTATTTGCTCCAAAACAGACACATAGGTAAGTGGAACAGAAGACAGAGCCCAGAAAGAATCCCACACACTTATGATCGATTAATCTATGACAAAAGAGGCAGGAATATACAAAGAAAAAAGACAGTCTCTTCAACAAGTGGTGCTGGGAAAACTGGTCAGCCATGTATATAACAGTGAGAGTAGAACATTCCCTCACACCATATACAAAAACAAACTCAAAATGGGCTAAAGCCCTAAATGTAAGACCTGAAAATATAAAACTCTTAGAAGAAAACATAGGCAGGACACTCTTTGACATCAATTGTAGCATTACTTTTTTGGATCTGTATCCCAAGGCCAAAGAAATAAAAGCAAAAATAAACCAATGGGACATAATTACACTTAAAAGGTTTTGCACAGCAAAGGAAGCAGTTGAGAAGATAAAAAGACAACCTAGGAAATGTGAGAAAATATTTGCAAATGATGTGACTGACTAGGTGTTAATGTCCAAATTATACAAACATCTCATACAACTCAAAGGCAAAAAAAACAAACAACACAACCAAAAAATCAGTTATTGGGCACATGATTCTACTGAGACAATTCTTCAGCAGAACAAATTAAAATGATGCTCTTTAAATAAAACTGGAGTATTCAAACTAACGAGCTCATTTTAAAGGAACTATTGCTGATTGTCAACAGAGACTGGCATATAATGGTTGCTTGCATATTTGTTGTCTATGTCAGGGAATGAATGGTATGCTCTGCCAATTACTGGCAGTATATAAAGGTCCATGGGTAGTAGACGACACACACACTTCAGAAACATCCTCTTGCAACCCACCTGAATCCACTTCCCTTGACAACATGTGTTGCAACTACTACGGCAACTCTTGCGGCTATGGCCATGGATTTAGTCCCTATTACAGCTGTGGATATGGGACTTGCTATGGCTGTGGCTATGGCTCAGGATGCGGCTGTGGATATGGCTCCCCTTATGGCTGTGTTTATGGAACAGGATACGGCTGTGGATATGACACTGGCTACTGCTGCTACTGGCCAGTTTTCCACTGGAGATGTTATTCTTCTTGCTGCTAAAACATCACCATCCAAACCTCGTGTGTTCCTGAAATGACACATCTAAAGATCATGAGATTTAGGGATCTATAACCCATGATTTCTATATCCAGGAGACTACATGCCGAACAGAGGCTTTGACCTCCAACTACCCATTTTTAGATTGACATCTTTGTGGCTTGAGGTTCCATGATAGCGTCTGCTTATTGTCTGAAAGTTAGCCTTTAACTTCCTTAATCTCTGATTCCCTGTTATGACTGTGTTGATGATCCTAACATCCTCCAGTTGGGGAAATCACTTATTCTCAATAAAAAAGGTGCATTGTTTCTAACAAACCTTTGTGTACTTGCTTGTGAATTAGTCATTTGTTGAGATGTTATGGCTTCTGGTGAAAGTTGGGTAATATCTTGCCTGAACCTTGAGTTCTTCCTTGATATAATACAAGCATTTCTTCTTACATTTGCACCAGAAAAAATGTCTTCTCCTCCTATTTCTTGTTTCTCACATACTCAGGCGCTGATACACCCAGGCACAAATCTCACAGTATTTCACTACTGTGCTTTGCAGATCCCACTTTGTCTAGGTTGGAGCTGGAGTGGAAAGAGGAGGGGGAATGACACTGTATTCAGGATGTTAATGCAGAGTCCAAGGTAGAGAAGAGGTGCCCTGAGTGCTTAAAGGAATTGAAGAGATATTTTCCAGAATTAATGAGGAATTAAAATTAGACATAGGTATGGAAAACACGAGAATAAAGAACTAAGCAACAGATAAGTGAGAATCAACATATTCTCTTATATCACCTGCTTTTGATGGAACTGAAAATGTATTTGTTTTCATATATCGTGGTTGAGGAAATTGATTTCGGTCACTTAATTGACAAATAGTTTTGAGTAGTTTAGAAAGGGCCTCATCTCAGTGAAGACAAAGTAGGAAAATTAGAGACAAGTGCCTTGCTCTCACAGTGTTTATATTCTAGTACGTTAAGATAGAAAAACAAACAGTAAAAAATAATTAAGATAATTTCAAACTGACAGTTGGGAGGGGGGAATAAAAGCGGTTTATGGGAAAGAGAGTAAGGATCGAAGTATCAGAGGGCTAGTTCAGGGAGGTATTTTGAAGTTGTGATGAGCTGATGCCAATGGCAAAGGAAGATTAGAAAGGGCAGTAGCAAGTGTAAAGTGGGAAAAGAAGTCCGTGAAGTTTTGGCAGAATATGATTTATTAGGCATGTATGAGTTAACTTATATATCCAGAAAAGAGTCTTCACGAACTCGTAACATACTTTCAAAGTCATAAGTGTTGTGACTCCTTAGTTAAAGAACATCTGAGACACTCAGCTTTACAGAAGTGAGAAAATGGGGATAATATTTACAAATATCCTATAAGTTATATGTGCCACACAAATGGTTGACTTCATATTCTTATTGGATAAATATTTGAGTGTAAATTATGTGCCAAGGTCTGTTCTCAGAGCTGATTATGCAGTGATGTACCGAATAGATATGGTTTCTGTTGTTTTGCATCAATATCCAGATGTGTGAATGGAAAGGTATTCGAAGCAATGCAATAAAGATAGAAGAATTTTCACTAACCCATGGGTATTGTGGATAGAAAGTGTGTGCTGGCAGGGTATTGAAAAGTAACGTGTGTATCCCAGGTAATTTGTGAAGTAAAATTGATAGTTTTGAATTTAAAAGTTGACAGAAAAGGAAAGAAACTGAAGAATAACAAAAATTGGAGTGGAGATACATTTTCTTTATGCTTATTGTGGTGGATTAAGCATGGCAGAGTGATCACATTAGAGCAGAGACCAATATCAGAAAAAAATAGGTAAAAAGATTTCTCAACTGAAAGAAATTTTCTAATCATGAATATTCTCAGAAAATGAAATCAGCAGCTTCGTGATAATTCCTGTGAAGGCACTCTATAGACTACTGGATCATAGCTCATTTTTTGTTGTTGAAATGTGGGATTCCAGTAGAAGGAATCACCTTCCAGTGTTTATACTCCCTTCCAACTAGGATTTCATAATTGTTACTATGAAAAGTTACTTTAATTTTGATCAGAAAGGAAAGAGGAGAAAGAACAGCTGATACCACAGACACACAAAACATCATAAGCAATACTACGAGCTGTTATATGCCAACAAATTGGACAGCCTAGAAGAAACAGCTGAATTTCTAGAAACATACAGAATGACTAGACTGAATCAAGAAGAAACAGAAAAGTTGAACAGATTGATCACTAGAAGTGAAGTCGAATCTGTAATTTGAAAAACTCCCAGCAAACAAAAGTCCAGGACCAGAGAGCTTCACAGGGAATTCTATCAAACATAAAAAGAAAGAACTTATACCAATCCTTCTCAAAATGTTCCAAAAAACTGAAGATGAGCAAACACTCCCAAATTCATTCGACAAGGCCACCATTACCCTGATAGCAAAACCAGACAAAGAGGATTATAGAAAAAAGAAAATTATAGTCCAATATCTTCGATGAACCACAGATGCAAAAGTCCTCAACAAAATATTAGCAAACCAAATCCAATAATACAAAACACGATCATACGCCATGATCAAGTTGGATTTATTCCAGGGGCACAAGGATGGATTAGCATGTGCAAATCAATCAATGTGATACACCACAGCAACAAAAAGAAAGACAAAAATCACATGATCACATCAATAGATGCAGAAAAGCAATTTGAAAAATTCAACTTCGATTCATGATAAAAACGCTTGCCAAAGTGGCTGTAGAGGGAAAATACATTATCATAATAAAGGCCATTTACAACAAACCAACAGCCAACATAATACTCAATGGTGAAAAGGTGAAAGCCTTCCTCCTCAATTCAGGAGCCAGACAAGGATGGTGACTCTCGCCACTTCTGCTTAAATTGGAAGTTCTAGCCGCAGCAGTCATAAGAAAAAGAAATTAAATGTATGCAGATTGGAAAGGAAGAGGTAACACCGTAACTATTTTGCAGAGGAAATGGTACTTCATAGAGAGAACTCTACAGTCTCCACCCAAAAACCTTTACAACCAATTAACAAAATCAGTAGGTTGCATGATACTAGATTAATATACAGAAATCTGTTGTGTTTCTGTACACTAATGAGGAAATGTGAGGAAGAGAAAGTAAAAACAAATCCCATTTAAACTGCATCAAAACTTACCTAGGAAGAAACTTAAAGAAGGAGGTGAAATACCTATACTCTGAAAACTATAAAATTTGATGAAGGAAATTGAAATTGATATAAAGAAAAGGAAATATATCCTGTGTCCTCAGATTTGAAGAATTAATATTATAAAAATGGCCATACCTCCGAATGAAATCTACAGATGTAATGCAATCCCTATCAAAATACCTGTGACATTTTTCACAGCACTAGAACAAATATTTTTAAAACTAACAGTACTACGACGAATAATCCTTAAACAACCCTAAAATTCATAGAAAAACTATTTCTAAAACTAGGACAACAAAAGACCCCCAGTTTGCAAAGCACTCTTCATAATAAAGGACAAAGCTAGAGGTTCAACCCTACCAGACTTCAGACTATACTACAGTGTGGTATTTGCTCCAAAACAGACACATAGGTAAGTGGAACAGAAGACAGAGCCCAGAAAGAATCCCACACACTTATGATCGATTAATCTATGACAAAAGAGGCAGGAATATACAAAGAAAAAAGACAGTCTCTTCAACAAGTGGTGCTGGGAAAACTGGTCAGCCATGTATATAACAGTGAGAGTAGAACATTCCCTCACACCATATACAAAAACAAACTCAAAATGGGCTAAAGCCCTAAATGTAAGACCTGAAAATATAAAACTCTTAGAAGAAAACATAGGCAGGACACTCTTTGACATCAATTGTAGCATTACTTTTTTGGATCTGTATCCCAAGGCCAAAGAAATAAAAGCAAAAATAAACCAATGGGACATAATTACACTTAAAAGGTTTTGCACAGCAAAGGAAGCAGTTGAGAAGATAAAAAGACAACCTAGGAAATGTGAGAAAATATTTGCAAATGATGTGACTGACTAGGTGTTAATGTCCAAATTATACAAACATCTCATACAACTCAAAGGCAAAAAAAACAAACAACACAACCAAAAAATCAGTTATTGGGCACATGATTCTACTGAGACAATTCTTCAGCAGAACAAATTAAAATGATGCCTCTTTAAATAAAACTGGAGTATTCAAACTAACGAGCTCATTTTAAAGGAACTATTGCTGATTGTCAACAGAGACTGGCATATAATGGTTGCTTGCATATTTGTTGTCTATGTCAGGGAATGAATGGTATGCTCTGCCAATTACTGGCAGTATATAAAGGTCCATGGGTAGTAGACGACACACACACTTCAGAAACATCCTCTTGCAACCCACCTGAATCCACTTCCCTTGACAACATGTGTTGCAACTACTACGGCAACTCTTGCGGCTATGGCCATGGATTTAGTCCCTATTACAGCTGTGGATATGGGACTTGCTATGGCTGTGGCTATGGCTCAGGATGCGGCTGTGGATATGGCTCCCCTTATGGCTGTGTTTATGGAACAGGATACGGCTGTGGATATGACACTGGCTACTGCTGCTACTGGCCAGTTTTCCACTGGAGATGTTATTCTTCTTGCTGCTAAAACATCACCATCCAAACCTCGTGTGTTCCTGAAATGACACATCTAAAGATCATGAGATTTAGGGATCTATAACCCATGATTTCTATATCCAGGAGACTACATGCCGAACAGAGGCTTTGACCTCCAACTACCCATTTTTAGATTGACATCTTTGTGGCTTGAGGTTCCATGATAGCGTCTGCTTATTGTCTGAAAGTTAGCCTTTAACTTCCTTAATCTCTGATTCCCTGTTATGACTGTGTTGATGATCCTAACATCCTCCAGTTGGGAAATCACTTATTCTCAATAAAAAAGGTGCATTGTTTCTAACAAACCTTTGTGTACTTGCTTGTGAATTAGTCATTTGTTGAGATGTTATGGCTTCTGGTGAAAGTTGGGTAATATCTTGCCTGAACCTTGAGTTCTTCCTTGATATAATACAAGCATTTCTTCTTACATTTGCACCAGAAAAAATGTCTTCTCCTCCTATTCTTGTTTCTCACATACTCAGGCGCTGATACACCCAGGCACAAATCTCACAGTATTTCACTACTGTGCTTTGCAGATCCCACTTTGTCTAGGTTGGAGCTGGAGTGGAAAGAGGAGGGGGAATGACACTGTATTCAGGATGTTAATGCAGAGTCCAAGGTAGAGAAGAGGTGCCCTGAGTGCTTAAAGGAATTGAAGAGATATTTTTCCAGAATTAATGAGGAATTAAAATTAGACATAGGTATGGAAAACACGAGAATAAAGAACTAAGCAACAGATAAGTGAGAATCAACATATTCTCTTATATCACCTGCTTTTGATGGAACTGAAAATGTATTTGTTTTCATATATCGTGGTTGAGGAAATTGATTTCGGTCACTTAATTGACAAATAGTTTTGAGTAGTTTAGAAAGGGCCTCATCTCAGTGAAGACAAAGTAGGAAAATTAGAGACAAGTGCCTTGCTCTCACAGTGTTTATATTCTAGTACGTTAAGATAGAAAAACAAACAGTAAAAAATAATTAAGATAATTTCAAACTGACAGTTGGGAGGGGGGAATAAAAGCGGTTTATGGGAAAGAGAGTAAGGATCGAAGTATCAGAGGGCTAGTTCAGGGAGGTATTTTGAAGTTGTGATGAGCTGATGCCAATGGCAAAGGAAGATTAGAAAGGGCAGTAGCAAGTGTAAAGTGGGAAAAGAAGTCCGTGAAGTTTTGGCAGAATATGATTTATTAGGCATGTATGAGTTAACTTATATATCCAGAAAAGAGTCTTCACGAACTCGTAACATACTTTCAAAGTCATAAGTGTTGTGACTCCTTAGTTAAAGAACATCTGAGACACTCAGCTTTACAGAAGTGAGAAAATGGGGATAATATTTACAAATATCCTATAAGTTATATGTGCCACACAAATGGTTGACTTCATATTCTTATTGGATAAATATTTGAGTGTAAATTATGTGCCAAGGTCTGTTCTCAGAGCTGATTATGCAGTGTTGTACCGAATAGATATGGTTTCTGTTGTTTTGCATCAATATCCAGATGTGTGAATGGAAAGGTATTCGAAGCAATGCAATAAAGATAGAAGAATTTTCACTAACCCATGGGTATTGTGGATAGAAAGTGTGTGCTGGCAGGGTATTGAAAAGTAACGTGTGTATCCCAGGTAATTTGTGAAGTAAAATTGATAGTTTTGAATTTAAAAGTTGACAGAAAAGGAAAGAAACTGAAGAATAACAAAAATTGGAGTGGAGATACATTTTCTTTATGCTTATTGTGGTGGATTAAGCATGGCAGAGTGATCACATTAGAGCAGAGACCAATATCAGAAAAAAATAGGTAAAAAGATTTCTCAACTGAAAGAAAATTTTCTAATCATGAATATTCTCAGAAAATGAAATCAGCAGCTTCGTGATAATTCCTGTGAAGGCACTCTATAGACTACTGGATCATAGCTCATTTTTTGTTGTTGAAATGTGGGATTCCAGTAGAAGGAATCACCTTCCAGTGTTTATACTCCCTTCCAACTAGGATTTCATAATTGTTACTATGAAAAGTTACTTTAATTTTGATCAGAAAGGAAAGAGGAGAAAGAACAGCTGATACCACAGACACACAAAACATCATAAGCAATACTACGAGCTGTTATATGCCAACAAATTGGACAGCCTAGAAGAAACAGCTGAATTTCTAGAAACATACAGAATGACTAGACTGAATCAAGAAGAAACAGAAAAGTTGAACAGATTGATCACTAGAAGTGAAGTCGAATCTGTAATTTGAAAAACTCCCAGCAAACAAAAGTCCAGGACCAGAGAGCTTCACAGGGGAATTCTATCAAACATAAAAAGAAGAACTTATACCAATCCTTCTCAAAATGTTCCAAAAAACTGAAGATGAGCAAACACTCCCAAATTCATTCGACAAGGCCACCATTACCCTGATAGCAAAACCAGACAAAGAGATTATAGAAAAAAGAAAATTATAGTCCAATATCTTCGATGAACCACAGATGCAAAAGTCCTCAACAAAATATTAGCAAACCAAATCCAATAATACAAAACACGATCATACGCCATGATCAAGTTGGATTTATTCCAGGGGCACAAGGATGGATTAGCATGTGCAAATCAATCAATGTGATACACCACAGCAACAAAAAGAAAGACAAAAATCACATGATCACATCAATAGATGCAGAAAAAGCATTTGAAAAAATTCAACTTCGATTCATGATAAAAACGCTTGCCAAAGTGGCTGTAGAGGGAAAATACATTATCATAATAAAGGCCATTTACAACAAACCAACAGCCAACATAATACTCAATGGTGAAAAGGTGAAAGCCTTCCTCCTCAATTCAGGAGCCAGACAAGGATGGTGACTCTCGCCACTTCTGCTTAAATTGGAAGTTCTAGCCGCAGCAGTCATAAGAAAAAGAAATTAAATGTATGCAGATTGGAAAGGAAGGGTAACACCGTAACTATTTTGCAGAGGAAATGGTACTTCATAGAGAGAACTCTACAGTCTCCACCCAAAAACCTTTACAACCAATTAACAAAATCAGTAGGTTGCATGATACTAGATTAATATACAGAAATCTGTTGTGTTTCTGTACACTAATGAGGAAATGTGAGGAAGAGAAAGTAAAACAAATCCCATTTAAAACTGCATCAAAACTTACCTAGGAAGAAACTTAAAGAAGGAGGTGAAATACCTATACTCTGAAAACTATAAAATTTGATGAAGGAAATTGAAATTGATATAAAGAAAAGGAAATATATCCTGTGTCCTCAGATTTGAAGAATTAATATTATAAAAATGGCCATACCTCCGAATGAAATCTACAGATGTAATGCAATCCCTATCAAAATACCTGTGACATTTTTCACAGCACTAGAACAAATATTTTTAAAACTAACAGTACTACGACGAATAATCCTTAAACAACCCTAAAATTCATAGAAAAACTATTTCTAAAACTAGGACAACAAAAGACCCCCAGTTTGCAAAGCACTCTTCATAATAAAGGACAAAAGCTAGAGGTTCAACCCTACCAGACTTCAGACTATACTACAGTGTGGTATTTGCTCCAAAAACAGACACATAGGTAAGTGGAACAGAAGACAGAGCCCAGAAAGAATCCCACACACTTATGATCGATTAATCTATGACAAAAGAGGCAGGAATATACAAAGAAAAAAGACAGTCTCTTCAACAAGTGGTGCTGGGAAAACTGGTCAGCCATGTATATAACAGTGAGAGTAGAACATTCCCTCACACCATATACAAAAACAAACTCAAAATGGGCTAAAGCCCTAAATGTAAGACCTGAAAATATAAAACTCTTAGAAGAAAACATAGGCAGGACACTCTTTGACATCAATTGTAGCATTACTTTTTTGGATCTGTATCCCAAGGCCAAAGAAATAAAAGCAAAAATAAACCAATGGGACATAATTACACTTAAAAGGTTTTGCACAGCAAAGGAAGCAGTTGAGAAGATAAAAAGACAACCTAGGAAATGTGAGAAAATATTTGCAAATGATGTGACTGACTAGGTGTTAATGTCCAAATTATACAAACATCTCATACAACTCAAAGGCAAAAAAAACAAACAACCCAACCAAAAAATCAGTTATTGGGCACATGATTCTACTGAGACAATTCTTCAGCAGAACAAATTAAAATGATGCTCTTTAAATAAAACTGGAGTATTCAAACTAACGAGCTCATTTTAAAGGAACTATTGCTGATTGTCAACAGAGACTGGCATATAATGGTTGCTTGCATATTTGTTGTCTATGTCAGGGAATGAATGGTATGCTCTGCCAATTACTGGCAGTATATAAAGGTCCATGGGTAGTAGACGACACACACACTTCAGAAACATCCTCTTGCAACCCACCTGAAATCCACTTCCCTTGACAACATGTGTTGCAACTACTACGGCAACTCTTGCGGCTATGGCCATGGATTTAGTCCCTATTACAGCTGTGGATATGGGACTTGCTATGGCTGTGGCTATGGCTCAGGATGCGGCTGTGGATATGGCTCCCCTTATGGCTGTGTTTATGGAACAGGATACGGCTGTGGATATGACACTGGCTACTGCTGCTACTGGCCAGTTTTCCACTGGAGATGTTATTCTTCTTGCTGCTAAAACATCACCATCCAAACCTCGTGTGTTCCTGAAATGACACATCTAAAGATCATGAGATTTAGGGATCTATAACCCATGATTTCTATATCCAGGAGACTACATGCCGAACAGAGGCTTTGACCTCCAACTACCCATTTTTAGATTGACATCTTTGTGGCTTGAGGTTCCATGATAGCGTCTGCTTATTGTCTGAAAGTTAGCCTTTAACTTCCTTAATCTCTGATTCCCTGTTATGACTGTGTTGATGATCCTAACATCCTCCAGTTGGGGAAATCACTTATTCTCAATAAAAAAGGTGCATTGTTTCTAACAAACCTTTGTGTACTTGCTTGTGAATTAGTCATTTGTTGAGATGTTATGGCTTCTGGTGAAAGTTGGGTAATATCTTGCCTGAACCTTGAGTTCTTCCTT